>NW_024080671.1:5561124-5564012 GCF_003009895.1 Hyaena hyaena | reverse complement strand
ACACACACACACACACACACACACACACACACTCATTCAGTTGCACAGGCGATTGCTTGTTGTTGTTGTTTTTACCTACACACCTTGCTCTTCTGTCTCTTCATACCTTTGTACAAGCTCTTCCCTCTACACAGAATCTGCTTTCTTCTCTGCTTGAAGGAATCAAACCCTTATATTCATCCTTCAATGCTTAGCTCAAACAGGTTCTCCTCTTCTGCAGCCAACTTGGTCACTCCCAGTGCAACCAGAGCCCTTTGTCTCTGTCTCGGGTGTTGTGCTAATGACAATGGATGACAGTCTGTCATTAGATCATCCAGAGCAGAGATCCAGGCAGGCTGATGTATGAAGATGAGCAAGTCTCCAGAAAGCCTGTCACATCCTGCTTTTGCTGCCTGTCTTCCTCCCTGTTGTCTGAGCTCTTCAGAAGAGAGGATCCTGGCTCGAGCTACAAGTCAAGACCAAATGTGTAAGCTTAAATGATCCAGATGCCTGAACCCCACCTTGACTGAGTGGGTCTCTGTTGGAGACAGAGCATCTGTACTTCTTCAGAGTTCCTCAGGTATTCATGCATTTATGCATGTGCATATATATGTGTGCATGTGTGCAACTATCTATCATCCATCCATCCAGCCAGCCAGCCATCCATCCATCCATCATCTGGCTTAGGATCTATCTGCCACAAGTTGACAAACTGTGCCCTAGAAAACAGACACCGTTTGTGCTATTTAATTTTATTTCCTTCCCCCACAAACAACTTAGTACCTGTCAGATAACAAAACGTTAAGAAAAACAATTTTAATGAATAAGTGTCTGGATGAATGAAAGGTTCTGCCATTTCCCCCCACACAGACCCTGTCCGTTTCCCCCTCCTTCACCCCGCATATGCTCGATCTTAGAGCCCCTGCCTCACTCACCCTGGACGACAAGAAACAACAGAACCGGGAGCAGACACATGTCCTGCCTGGTGGTCTCCCTGCTGTTCGGCAAATGCCAGCTGCCCTCTGGGGACTTGAACTGAGCTCAGAGTCACACTGCCCTCTATTTCTCTAAAATATTCTTCTTCATTTCTTTCATCTCCTTTTCTTAATAATTTTTCTTCAGTTACTTCCTGATTTCATTCATTGATTGCAAAGCAGTGCTGTCTGTTGGGAGCTTATGGCTGAAATGATGAGGTGTTCCCCCCTCCTTGCTCTGGCCCCTCAACTCAGCAACCCCTGGAGTCTGACCCTGAAGACCTTCTCTCCGAGGAAGGCCTCTGCACCTCCCCTCCCTAGCACCACCTCCAGTCTGTGCACACCTACTTCCTGCCCCCGCCCATCTCCCAGCCCTGTTCTCCATCTCCATTGGCTACTGGTGTCTTTATAGAACTGTCCACTCAGATGTGCTCCAAATGCCATTTCTTGTCATCTTCACTCCGAAAGTGAATCTGTCCCAACACCTGGGTCCTGGGCCCAGGGCTTCCTCAAGCCCCTATCTGCCCCCACCACACTAGTCTTCCGTAGACAAAGGCCATGGGTCTTCTCCCTGCCACCTGCCACCCAGATGACCTTGCAAGGGTGGGGGGCTTGGAAGTGGAGCAGCCCAGGGCTTTGCCAGAGGAGTAGGAGAGAGTGTGGTGGGCCAGCCCTGGGAGGGAAGAGGAGCAAGAATCCCTGTCCCTTCAAGGTCTTTCTGGCTGGGCTGAGAATCAAATTGACATGAGACAGATTAACAAGAGAAAATCAAATATAATAGCATACATGCAGAGAGTCCACATAGACGTGACAGTCAGGCAAAAAGAGGTACAAATGGCGTCCTGAATGTAGGAGAAAGTGGGTAGGGGTCTGAGATTTCAAAGGGAAGGAACACAATTCACAGGAAGATGAAACCATTAAGTGTTCGGTGCATGTAAGTTTGCCCTGCCATGTAGTTGCATTACTCAGATAACATTTATCCTTTGTAATAATCCTTATTCTGCAAAAAGTCTTCCAATTTAGAGCCTTTATTTCATTAGGGAGGAACAAAAGTTTCTTTGGAGCCCACAGGGTCTTATTATACCTCACAATAATCGTCACGTCAAGGTGGCCTCTCTGGGGGCCTGACTTAAGTTCCTATACTTCTGTTTATGTCCACGTGTGAGGGCTGAGCTTTCTCCTGGGATTCAGGGCCCAGGGAACCCTGAATTTATGAACTGGTGGTGGGCAGAAATACTGGTCTCCCCTCTAACTTTACCCACCCCTCTTCCTTTCTCGAGGTTGATTGAGGTGTAATTGAGAGAAAATAAACCACATACGCTTAAAGTGCAGAGTTTCAAGCATTTTCCTTGTTGATTTTACTACTTCTCAAATCTTACATGTGGTACAACTTTGTGATGCTGTTCAGTTCTATGTCTCTAACACACACACACACACACACACACACACACACACACACACACACACACCATTTCATGCAACCACCACCACAAACATGGAAAGCCATAATGCTATCCCTTCGCCTGAAAGATCTTTAACTCTGACTTCTTCGTTAATGGCAGGCAGTCTAGCTGGTGAGATTAGGCCTTCAAGCGCTGATGTGGCTTCTGTGCACTGTGGTTCCAAGGTGCACCGGTTCAGGATTCTGGAGCCTTTGCAGGTGCTCTTTGTATGGGCCCCCATGTGCGCCATCTAGTGGCCAGTCTGTGGCCGGCGATGGTCTTCAACAAGTTCTCAAAGTCCACTATTCTCCTCAGGGTCGGATCAGGAGTGCACACTGGGGAGTGATCCTGGGAGATCAAAGGTCCTTTCGTCAGCTGCTTTCTCTTCTCCATCCCCCAATACCCTTCCCAGCTTTCAGAACCTCTACCCCCTTCCTCCCTGGTCCTTTGGTTGGGAAACTTGGAGAGCTGAGGCTTTTCTCTCCCCAGTCGG
>NW_024080671.1:5546916-5559295 GCF_003009895.1 Hyaena hyaena | reverse complement strand
GTGGGGATGAGCACTGGGTGTTATGTGGAAACTAATCTGACCGTAAACTATTTGTAAAAAATAAAAATAAAAAAAATAAATAGTATTGACTAAACTGATTAAAAAAAAATAATCTCCCACAAGGTAGACCCAAACTCACAAAGGTGGAAAACATAAAAGAAAAGGGAGACAAAGAAATTGATTCAGAGGGGAGAGGAAAAGGGAGCAAGGGACAGTCAGGAGGGGACATCTGAAGGAACAGGGGACGTCTGTGGGAAAGTCATGTAGGAATCATTAGCATAAGCGGTTTGGGGCTGGGAAGTGGCCAGCAGCCCACAGTCAGGGGAAATCTGCCAAAGGGTGACAGAGGAAGCATCTGATGGGAATGGACCACTTCCTTATAATCCCCCAATGGCACCTCTTCCTCAGAGGGACTCAGGACCTCAGGGGATGCCAAGAGAAAGAGCCAGAGGGCAGGATCAGGGCTGGACCAGGGCCCAGGGCAGGAGAGATGGTCTGGGATGAACCGAGGTGGGCTTCCCGGAGGAGGTTCAGGATGGGGCTGCATGTCCAGCGAGGCTGGTTGTGAGCCCTGAGCACTGATTCTTCGTCACGTGCAAACCCAACATGTGTCCATCCCTCCTTTGGACCCAACTCTGAGGTTCTGGTGTCCCCTCCCTGCTGCAGTATGTCACCTGGCTTGCCGGCAACTGGCCCCTCAGGTCCTCATGCACAATTGCAATAGCACCCTGGCCAGTGGGATGCTTTGCTTCCCTAAATCACCAAAGAGACATGATGATGTCAGCCATATGCTCCCAAAGAAGGCACTGATTTTCTTCTAATTAATGAAACTAGGAAGTAACTGAAGGAAAATTTTAAGGGAAGTACATGAGAGAAACTAAAAAAATGAAAACAGAGGCAGTTTGCCTCTGAGTTCAGTTCAAGTCCCCGGAGGGCAGTTGACATTTGCTGAGCACCAACGACACAAGCCAGGCAGGCAGGACATGTGGTTGCTTTCAGCTCTGCTCCTTCTCATCATCCAAGGTGAGTGGCTTGGGAGCTTCAGGACTGACCCTCTGCAGGGTCAGGGCAGGACACAGACAGGGTCTGTCCTGGGGAAATGGCAGAGACTTTCACTTCACCATAGACTGATGATAGACAGATGCATACATGCACATATATGCTCACATATGTAGATGCATGAATTCCTGAGGAACTCTGAAGAAGCACAGGTGCTCAACCTCCAGCTGAGACCCACTCAGTCAAGTTGAGGTTCAGATATAGGGATCAATTAAAAGGACAACTGGTCTTGATTTGTCACTCAAGCCAGGAAGAACTGTTCTGAAGAGCTCGGACAACAGGAAGGAAGACAGGCAGCAAAACCGGAGTAACAAGGCTCTCTGGAGAATTGCTTGTCCCCACACATCAACCTGCCTGAGTCTCTGCTCTGGATGAGCCAAAGACAGGACCCCATCCAAGGTTACTAGCTCAACTACCCAGACAGCGACGAAGTGTGCTGGTGGCACCGGGAGGGACGAAGTTGCTGCAGAACTGGAGAAACCATAGAAGAGACACAGTTTGAGCCAACCTTTGAAGGAGAATATAAGAGTTTTCTTTAAGCAGAGAAGAAAGCACATTGTAGGCAGAAGGAAGAGCTTGTACAAAGGTATGGAGACACAGACGAGCAAGGTGTGTAGGTAATAGAATCAAGCAATCACCTGTGTGTGTGAGTGAGTGAGTGGTGTGTGTGTGTGTGTGTGTGTGTGTGTGTGTTTAGTTCCATGTCACATGTCGATTCAAAGGTTGAGGGTTTGTAGGTGAGTGAGGGTTAGAGTGTCATGGGCTGGGATGAGGAGGGGCCACAGTGTCTCACCAGCTCTGGGGTTCAGAAATACCCCTTGTGGCTACAGTACGAGCTCTGTGCTGCCAGGAAGAGCTGCTGCCTGAGGGTGGGCAGGGGACGGTGGTCAGTAGGATGGTGGGTGAGCAGAGACCCCTGTATTGGGCAGTTAGGAGACCCAAGGGGGATTCACAAGTCAGGTGACAGCAAAAGAAATCCTCCAGGATGAAGGGACAGGAGGGATGTGGCAATTAGACAGGACAGGGGCTCCTGGCTGGTCTTCGGGGCAGGACCAGAAGCTCCAGCAGCGCCCAGGTCAGCCCTGGGCCAAAGGAAGGATGGGATACATGTTGGGTTTCTGTTTTCTAGGCCATTTCTCCACCTGCCAGGAGGAAGCGGAGAGAGGCACACACAGGGGCACACTGACCAGATCCAGTGAGTATAGCCCAGGATGGGAATCCTAGAAGAATGGTTTTGTTGTGGGCATGACTGGGATTCTTGCAAAATTCTTGTTAAAACCACCGGGTCAGAGCAACTGGTGAAGAAGGGCTGAGTGTCCATCCAGGACAATCACAGCCAACGAACATTCACCATGACCTTGAAGAATCTCCAGCGGGACGATGAAGACACCTATTGGTGTGGGATTGAGCGAACTGGCACTGACATAGGGCTCAAATTTTCAGTGATTTTCAACCCAGGTAGGGACTACCCCTCCTGTGTGCTGGGGCCGTGGGACCTACCCCCAGGGGAGTCAGGACTATTTCTCTGCCTTCCCTGATGGATGAGAGGAGTCTCAAAACTCCCCTGAGACCACACATGTGCATGTGCATGTGCTTGTGGGAGTGTGTGTGTGCCTATGTGAGTGTGAATGGAAAGCACCAAGCATCTGGAAAGGACTGGAAGAAAGAGTGAGCCCCCACACCTCTGCATGTCTCCATCTGGCCTCCCCAGAAGGAACAGAGAAGGACAGACTCGGCCACAGCAGGCTTGTCCAGAGAAGGCAACTCCTCTTTTCCTGATCATGTCCACCCTCAGCACATCCCAGCCTGAGTAGGGTCTTGTCGGGCTTGCAGGGAGGGTGTGGTGATAGAAAGCCATGATCCTCCATCTCTTAGATTTTCTCATGGCTCCCAGCACCTCCTCCAGGACAGGATGGAGACTTTCTGGGCACGTGTTTCTCTGCACAGCTCAGTGCCTGGTCTACTGCCCACAGAGATCCAGGTGATGGTCCCAGTTTCAGCGCATGGGCCAAAGGACCCTTCTCCCATGGGGCCCAGAGACCCCATTTCCTGCCAGTGCTTTCCTGGACCTCTGGTGCCCTGTGTCCCTGCTCTTTCTGGAGTTTGGGGCTGGGACTCAGAGCGACTGTTCCCAGGCCCTGTTCCATATCCAGTGTCAGAGGGAAGGAGTCCAGCAGAGTTGGGGTGCTGTGAGGATTCCTGAGGTCCAGAATGACTTCCACAAAGCACTGTTTAAATCTATCAAATACTTTTGCCTGTGTCTATGAGATGATCATATGCTTTTGGTCTATCAATGTGGCACATTATACTTATGGATTCCCTCATGTTCAAACATTTTTGTATTCTGGGGTCACACCCATTTTGATGACGATGTATTATCTTGCATATATATCCCTGGATTCAGCTTGTTGATTTTTTTGTTGCAGACTTTTGCATTTATGTTCATGAGTGATTTTTGCCTATATTTCTTTTTTGCACTGCCCTTGTCAGGTTTTGCCAGTAAGAATATGCTAGTCTTGGGGCGCCTGAGTGGCTCAGTCTTTAAGCATCTGACTTTGGCTCAGGTCATGATCTCGCATTTGTGGGTTTGAGCCCTCCATCGGGTTCTGTGCTGAAGGCTCAGTGGAACCTGCTTCAGATTCTGTGCCTCCCTCTCTCTCTGCCCCTCCCCTGCTCATGCTCTGTCCCTCTCTGTCTCTCAACAGTAAATAAAGGTTAAAAAAAGGAGTCTCATTAAATGAATTTGGGATTGCATCTTCTTATCCTATGTTCTGGAATTTTCTGTGTAAGGTAGACATTATTCCTTAACTGTTTATCTCCATTCAAGCTTTGTGGTTCTGGAGGTTTCTTTTGGAGAGGTTTATTTTATTTTATTTTGTTTTGTTTTGTTTTATTTTATTTTATTTTCGAATCCCACAGCAGTCTCTATGCTGATCACTCAGAGCCTGGACCTGCTTCAGATTCTCTCTCTCTCTCTCTCTCTCTCTGATCCTGTTTGTACTCTCCCTCTCTTTCAAAAATCAGTCAATAAATCACATGAAACAATGCTCAGCATCCCTCCTAATCAGGGAAATACAAATCAAAACCACACTGAGATACCACCTCACGCCAGTCAGAGTGGCTAAAATGAGCAAATCAGAGAACTCTAGATGCTGGCGAGGATGTGGAGAAACGGGCACCCTCCTACACTGTTGGTGGGAATGTAAACTGGTACAGCCCCTCTGGAAAACAGTGTGGAGGTTCCTCAGGAAACTAACAATAGAACTCCCTTATGACCCAGCAATAGCACTGCTAGGAATTTACCCAAGGGATACAGAAATGCTGAGGCATAGGAGCACATGTACCCCAATGTTCATAGCAGCACTCTCCACAATAGCTAAAACATGGAAAGAGCCTAAGTGTCCATCAACAGATGAATGGATCAAGAAGATGTGGTTTATCTATACCATGGAATACTACATGGCAATGAGAAACAATGAAATCTGGCCATGTGTAGCAACATGGATGGACCTTGAGGGTGTTATGCTGAGCGAAATAAGTCAGGCAGAGAAGGACAAATATCATATGTTTGCACGTATAGGAGGATTAGGAGGAACTTGACGGAGGAACAAGGGGGAGAAGAAGGGCGGAAATGGTGGGGGAAAGGGAGAGAGGCAAACCATGAGAGACTCTTGAATGCTGACAAAAACTGAGGACTGATGGATGTGGGGGGGAGGGGGGGATGGGCATGGAGGAGGGCACTTTGGGGATGAGCACTGAGTGTTATGTAGAAACTAATTTGACAATAAACTATTTGTAAAAAATAAATAAATAAATAAAAAGAATATTTCTTCTATAAAAAAAATCAGTCAATAAATGAAAACTTAAAAAAAATAATGGATCTGGTTCATTTGAATAGTTGTAAGATGAATCAGGTTTTCTATTGCTATCTGTGCCTATTTTAGCATATCAGATTATTTTTGCTAGAAATTTGTTTATTCCACCTAAAATTTCAATTTTGTTGGCATGAACTTGTTTAAATATCCTTTTATATCCTATCCCGTTTTTATCTTTCCTTATTTTTAAAATGCCCAGGATATTGTGTGATATACCTTTTTCATTCCTGGTATCAATTATTCAGACCTCTCCTTTTATCATGAATATCTTGCTAAGGTTTTGGGGTTTTTTACAAATAGAATTTTGGCTCTTTTGGTTTTCTTTATTTTTTTAATGTTTATTAATTTTTGAGAGACAGAAAACACAAACAGGGGAGGGGCAGTGAGAGAAGGAGACATGGAATCCAAGCAGGCTCCAGGCTCTGACCTGTCAGAACAGAGTCCGACGCGAGGCTCGAACTCACAAGCTGTGAGATCATGACCTGAAATGCAGTCAGAATCTTAAACAACTGAGCCAGCCAGACTCCCCAAGTTTTCTCTATTTTATATTTCCTTTCTACTTCATTAATTTTTTCATTTCTTCATTATTTCCTTCCTTCTACTTTCCTCTGGCAGTGACCATGCAGTGTCACTACGGCCCAAGGTGGGAGACCTACGTGAAGTCCTGGTGTCAAGATGCTGATTCGAATGGCTGCATCATCTTTGTTAGAAAACATGGATCACAGCCGAAGAGGAACCTTCTGTTCATCAGTCAGAAAAAGCGCACATTCTCCATGTTCATGTTGGGGAAGTAAAGCAACTTTTGAGAAAAATGAGCTATTGTTTTTCTGAGTTGCTCCCAGGCCTTTTACAGGATGGCAGCCCTTCTCACACCCCTATTCTGGAAATTTAGATAAGGACCCAAGCTTAGAGTTCTTGCATAAGTTCCTTCTTTGTTTTTTCTGGGGCACTTTTTTTTTTACAAATAGTTTATTGTCAAATTAGTTTCCACATAACACCCAGTGCTCATCCCCCCAAGTGCCCTCCTCCATGCCCATCCCCCCTCCCCCCCAACATCCATCAGTCCTCAGTTTTTGTCAGCATTCAAGAGTCTCTCGTGGTTTGCCTCTCTCCCTTTCCTCCTCCATTTCCCCCCTTCTTCTCCCTCATGATCCTCAGTTAAGTTCCTCCTAATCCTCCTATACGTGCAAACATCATATTTATCCTTCTCTGCCTGACTTATTTCGCTCAGCATAACACCCTCAAGGTCCATCCATGTTGCTACACATGGCCAGATGTCATTGTTTCTCATTGTCTGGGGCACCTTTTAAATCAACCACTTGGAGTTGATTCTGTGGAAACTCAGTGACCTCTTCCCCGATCCCTGTGTAAGTCACAGGGACCGTCACCCTGCTCACTCGTGGTCCAGGATGGAAGGCTGCCCTTCCCCAGGCTCATTGAATGCCTGTCCCCTGGGTCTGTAAATAATAAATTTTGAGACTCTGCTTCCATTGTGTGTGTGTATTGAAACTGTGCCTTTAATTAAAAGGTCCCTGAGTGGTTCATGTACCTAAAGCGAGAGTGTGGCTATTGAGGGAGCTACCTACCTGCCCACCCATGTGGGTGGTTTTGCCTTCTCATTCAGCAAGTGGAGATCTGCATATTCTTTCTTTTTTAAATTTTTAATAGTTTGTTTGTTTTTGAGACAGAGAGAGACAGAGCATGAGTGAGGGCGGGGGGCAGAGAGAGAGGGAGACACAGAATTGGAAACAGGCTCCAGGCTCTGAGCTGTCAGCACAGAGCCTGACTCAGGGCTCGAACCCACGAACTGTGAGATCATGACCTGAGCTGAAGTCGGACACTCAACAGACTGAGCCACCCAGCGCCCCGGGGATCTGCATATTCTTAATTCCATGAACCAGCTCTGGCTTCTAAATACACCCGGAGGACAGGGGCGCCTGGGTGGCTCAGTCGGTTAAGCGTCCAACTTCTGCTCAGGCCATGATCTCACAGTTCGTGGGTTCAAGCCCTGCGTCGGGCTCTGTGCTGACAGCTAAGCCTGTTTGAGATTCTGTATCTCCCTCTCTCTCTGATCCTCCCTTGCTCACTCTCTCTCTCTCTCTCAGAAATAAATAAAACATTAACAAAATTTAAATACACCCAGAGGAACTCAGGCAAGTCAATGCAGACACAGCCTGGTGTGGGAGTAGGAGGGCTCGAGATGACTATGGGTCCAAGTTAATGTGACCATAGGCCCAAGGAAGTACTCTTCCCTTATGCACCATTGGCATCTACATGGCAAGAGGGAATTAGTGAAAAACTGGGAAGATAAGCCAACTTTTATATTCGTGAATTTTTAGAAAGAGAAATTTTAAGAGTACACAAAATGTAGTATAAAAAAGTGTGTTCTCCCTTCTACTCTACTCCCCTACCAAAGGTAAGGACTATAACATGTGTGTGTCTGTGTGTGTGTGTGTGTGTGTGTGTGTGTGTATCTGTGTCCTTTTGAGAAATCCCATGCATCTAAAGCATAGTTATGTGCATATATTCCCTCCCTCAAAGAAAAGTCACACATATTGTTCTACATCTTGGCTATTTTCAATGAATGTATTTTGAAAATCATTCCACATGAGTATCTATAGATTTTTGTTTGTAATGGCTTCATAGTATTCCATGACAGCTACATATCATGGTTTATTTAATTGCATCAGGGGCACTTGGGTGGCTTGGTCTGTTGAGCGTCCGACTTTGGCTCAGGTCATGATGATCTCAGTTTGTGAGTTTGAGCCCCGCATTGGGCTCTGTGGTGCCTGGAGTCTGCTTTGGATTCTGTGTCTCCCTCTCTCTCTCTGCCCCACCCCCTCCCACTCATGTGCTCCCTCTCTCTCTCAAAAATAAAAATTTAAAAAACTTGAATAAAAAAACTGTTTCACTCATGACCGGCATTTCAGTTGTTTTGGGTTTTTTTTTTTTTGCAACTACACGCAATTGTGTAGTAAATCTCCTTGCATATGTGGCTTGATGCACATTTATGAATATACCCGCAGGGCCATTCCTATAAAAAATAACTGTGTGACTGGTTTGTACATTTTCCCAATTTTGATGGATATTACTAAAGAGGCTGGAAACATTTCCACCCTTGTATGAATATGTTAATAAATAGTAAGCCCCCACCTCCAACATTGGGTGTTGTCATTTTTTTATCTTTACACTCTGATTGGCAGACTTGGCATATTGATTGCACATGACCTGGGCCCCCCGGCAGTGGAGAAGGCTGTAGGGGATGGGGGTGAATGAGACAGAAGGGAAGGAGTAGTTAGAGGCTGCCAAGGAGACAGCCGCCAGGTAGGTGATGCTGGGTGAGCTGAGAACAAACGAGACCCTTGCCCTCAGCACAAGGGGGAGGTTCCAGGCCCCCACCTGCTCCAGCTTGCAGACCCTCTCAGCCGCCTCTCTCCCCACATTAGACATTGGTAAATACCAACTTTTCTTCAAAAGGGGAAAAGCACCTTCCAAAGCTTGTAAGTTAAAAGAGTAAAGCACAAAGCAAACGAAGAGCAGAGTTCATGAGAGGAAATGTCCAAAGAAACACAGAAAGATCAGCACATATGAATAGTTCTACTCAGTCTCAAGGAAGTGATGGACAACATTTTAGAAATGTGAAGAGAGTGAAGTACAAGGTAGAGTGATGGAAAACCAGCAGGCTGACCTCAGGAAACAGAAGGAGCGGAAGAGAAAGAGCCAACGTGGCCAGAAAGAAGGAACGAGGGGAGAGAACCACAAAACCCAAAGATAATCTTGCCTGAAAACGCATAGACATGTGCCTTGTGGACATTTCCTGAAGTGACATTCATGTGAACACAGTATAATGTGTGGAGAGGCAGACATGGGTACAGGAGACAGAGACATGATGCCACAAATGTACACTGGCTATTCCCTTGGAGGAGAACAGAGAAGCCAAAAGTTAATATAATCGAATTGAATTAAAAGCTATCTGGGAACAAAGAGATCTTTCAGCTGTCATTGGAAGCCCACCCAGTGACCCAGGAAAGGAACTGATACAGATGATCCACACTCAAAATAGCATGAAGTTATGGAAGCTTGTGAACAAAACTGAATCATACAAGCTGCTATCAGAAACAGTGATCAAGTCAGAAGGTCGTACCAGAAGCATCACGTTGTGTGTGACAGAAATAGGCTAGCCACATAACAACACTGCATCTCAGAAGACAGGGCGAAGAATGTATATGTTCTGAGCAAATGCCAGAATATTCTGGGAATGTTCTGACAACTGTCTCATGCATGCAAGGCCTTATGAAATACAGTGTCCATGAGCCCTTTCAAAACAGAAAATCTACATCATGATCGAAGTCTGCCAACAAAGGGTTAAATTAAATAGTGAAAAAAGAGAAGTGATAGTCAGCAATGAATGTTTTACAATTGTAAACCCCCTAAGCAATGGTGGGAAATATTACAGAAGAGAGTATAAATATCATAGATGCAAAGAACACTATTCTAACAAAATCAGCACTGGGAAGAGGAGGGTGGGCAATGGAGGAGATGCAGAAGTCTCTGTCTTTTAGGGCACAGAGTCCAGAGATAGTTTTAATGTGTTGTTCAAAAGCAGATGGTAATGTGGGCAGCTCGGAGTCCATGCAATGTGCAGAGGGCGTCCAAATGAGGGGCAGCTTGGCATGGGTGTCATGGTCCAAGCCGGGTGAGGAAGCCCTCCCACCCAAGGTCAGCTGGGGTGGCAGAACCCAAGAAGGGTGAGAAGGGCATCTGTGTGGGTGGCAGCTGGGTGTAGGACATCAAATCCCATGTGGGGTGAGGCTGGGGCAGAGTGGCATGGGGGTGGACATGGGTGTTGTGGGGGGGTCTGCACCTGCCAGGAGAGTCTCTTACAAGCAGCGAGGTGCTGTTCTTTTAACCAGAACTTTGTGTTCAGCTTTCATGTCTCTTAAGATGGAAGTGACATGCTCTGGGTCCCCCATGGTGCCTCCACCTTCTTGCAGCCACTCGGAAGCGGGGGGCCTAGAAGACACAGACTGGTGTCGTTCTCCTTACCCAGACAAGGGCAGGGTCTTTGTGGGTTCCCAGGAGTGTCACCTCCCACTCTGACGATACAGCAGATCCTACTGAGCAGTTCCAAGAGTAGCCACAGCCTCCGGCCATTGATCATTGTCTTTATAAATAACTTGGAACTTTCACTGACAGTCACTGCATGTGAGGCAGGCATAGAGTCACATCTCCTCTGAGCATCTCCTGATTCTAGACAAATGGGGCTTAAGAAATCATACGGGTCATTAATCACTTCACTTTACACATGAGGAAACTGAGGTCAGACAGACCCAATGGCACCCGAGCCAGAACTGGAAACAAAGCCTTTGATCCCAAGTCTGGTGTAGTTTCTAGCCCCCACCTCCAGGATGTGCAAGGTGACCTCCGTCTAGCAAACAGTTACGTTTGGTGTATCCACTCTATGTTGGTCCCAGTCCCATAGGAGACCACCATCCAGGGCTCCAACATAACAACTATGGCCCAGACACCACCTTGCCCCTTTGGGTTCATTGTGATCCCATACCCGCAGCTGCTCAGCCTTGAACTTAGGAGAGGCCCTTGATTCTTCTCTTGCTCATATCCAATGTGTTAAGATATCCTGCTGCTTTTTCTTCAAAATATCAATGTCCAGAATCTAATCATGCCCTCCTCCACCTGCCCTTAGTGCTCTTAACTGAGTCCCTGTCACCATCGACAGACTGGACATTTGCCAACTAATTGGCCTTCCAGTTCTCTGACCTCCATATGGTCCTCAGCAGCTTCAGGTGCCTCCACGCTATTCCTCAGATATGCCAGCCACAGGACATTTGCTCTCCCTAGATAGTAGGACTGGGTGGGAAGATCTAGATGGCAGTCAGCTGAGACCGCCCTACTGTGTGGCAAGTGGGTATGTCAGCTGCTGCAGGTGCAGTCATAGTAAGGGCATGATCTTCACAGGGAACAGAAAGCAGAACTGTGCATTCAAATGTTTCTTAGGATGAACTTCAGCAAGTAATCAACTGACCACATGATGCCCTGAGTCCCTCATTCCCCCCTTTTTCTGACAAGCTCTGAGAACAAAACCAAGAAGCTGAAGAAGGAAGCAGAGAAGTGCCAAAAAATGCAGAAGAGGGAGACAGGGTGAGCAGCCCCTCCATGAGGAGAATTCAACTGAAGCAGGAGAGACACCCAGAGGGATGGGGCCATGTGGGTGCCCTCAGCTCTGCTGCTCCTCTGTGTCCCAGGTGAGGGGGGCTGGGCAGGTCAGGGTGACAATGGCGTGGGGCAAGGCTGGTGATGGGGAAGAGATGAGGTTACAAGCAAGGAGAGGAAGAGGTGAGCTGGGAAAATCTCATTGAGTGGAAGAGAAGGAGGTGTTGATGGTAAGATGCTTCCCACAGGTGAGCATGTACTGAGCCCTAAAGAAATCAGCTACTTTAATCATTATGACCACATTCCGAAAGTCAGGAATACTGTGTTATGCATCAGGCCAGGGGAGACGAGCAGAGAAATCATACTAATTGGACTAATCACTGCATTACATGGTTTTCCCCATAATCTAATCCAATTCTTACCACAATCCTATGAAACAAGACACACAGAGATGCATATATTTCTCTCCAGATCTGTTCATAAAAGGCAGCCAAGATTCAAAGAGAAATATTTCTTTTTTTTTTTTTTTATTTCTAGGAGAGAGAGAGACAGCGTGAGCAGGGGAGGGTCAGAGAGAGAGGGAGTCACAGACTGAAACAGGCTCCAGGCTCTGAGCTGGCAGTCAGCACAGAGCCCGACGCGGGGCTCGAACCCACAAACCGCGAGATCATGACCTAAGCGAAAGTCGGACGCTTAACCGACTAAGCCACCCAGGCGCCCCACAAAGAGAAATATTTCTATAGCCAAAGTCATTGCTCTACTTATAATACTTATTTCCAAGGTCATTAACTTTTTTATAATACTATAGTCACTTGCTACATAAGTCTTTCTGTATATATAGCTGTTTATGTATCCCAGGTGCTGACGCGTCCCCACCTCTACCCTTGGGAAAGGGCTCTGTTGGATTCGATGCTTGTCACTGGCTCTCTCCCTGACATTTGCAGTGAGGTGTACAGTCTGTTACAAGCTCGTGTCACCATGTTCACTTATCTCCTTTTGTGTAGCGCACCGTCTCCTCTCTGCCAAGCACAAGCCTTTCCTGGGCTAGTGATGCCAGTTTCCAGAAAACACTCCGAGTTCCTGAGCACTGAGTTTGCAGGCAGAGCTGCGACATTCAGGACCTGATCTGGGTGCGGCTTCCACAAGTGCAGGACCATTTGTGGCACTTCGGAGAGGGCTGAGACTGGCCCAGGACTCCGCTGAGGAGAAATTCAGCCAAGCAGGCACATACTGACCTTATCATTAAAACACAGATGGGGTAAGGGATACAGAAA
>NW_024080671.1:5540392-5543931 GCF_003009895.1 Hyaena hyaena | reverse complement strand
CCCCCTCTGCAGAGCTGAGACCACACTCAAGGAAGCTTCTAGTTGAAAATGAACCAGCACATTTCCTAAGGGGTGCGCTCCAGGAGAAAGAACATAGCGCCAGCAAAATGCAGCTGGAGAACTTGCTTCGTGAGAGGCAGGGCCCGGGACACAGGGAAGGAGCCCAGACAGCCAGTTCTGCTCAGTCTCAGAGGACTTAGGGACCACATGACTCTCTAAAGAAGGAGCTCAGAAAAGAGATACAGGTCCCCCAAAATGGTTCAAAATAAAATATGGACACAAAAAAGAGCAGACAGAGCCCAGGAAGGCTGTAAGTGGAAGAGAAAAAAAACCCAAGACCCCAACCATTATTGAGAGAAAACATGTATAACTTTGAAAGCTAAAAAAAGGGTTCTGATTTTAGTTTTTTATGGCTGAGTAGGAGGATGTTTAACAAGGAAGGACCCATCATTCTGGGCTTGTGCTGCTCAGCTGGGGGGGGGGTACGGGTGTTATTGGGAGGGGATGTAATGGCCAAAGATCAGGCCAAACCCAGGAGCGGGTGATGATGGGTTGCCGGGGGGATGGACAGCTTCATTTGTGAAAACGGGACAAATCTTAAGCTTCTGTACTTCCGTTTGTGTCCATGTGTAAGGGCGGAGCCTTCTCCTGGATTGAGGCCCCGGTGAACCCTGAATTTTTGAAGTGGTGGTGAGCAGAAATACTGGCCTCTGCTCTAATTTTTCCCTCCCTCCTTTCCTTTCTTAAGGTGGACTGAGGGGTAATTGGGATAAAATAAACCACATATGCTTAAAGTGCAGAGTTTCTAATGTTTTTCGTGTTTTTGCTACTTATCAAATCTTACATACAGTATAACTTTGCGCTGATGTTCTGTTCTATGTGTTTAACACACACATCATTTCACAGAACCACCCACACAAACATGCAAAGCAATGATATCACTTTGCCAGAAAGGTCTTTAACTCTGACCTCCATTTCTTTAATGGCAGGCAGTCCAGCTGGTGAGGATAGGACTTCAGGTGCCTATGTGGCTTCTGTGGGCAGAGGTTCCCGCGTGCGCTGGTTCAGGATTCTGGAGCCTTTGCAGGTGCTCCTAGGATGTGCCCCCATGTTGCATCATCTAGTGGCCAGTCTGTGGCCGGCGATGGTCTTCAACAAGTTCTCAAAGTCCACTATTCTCCTCAGGGTCGGATCAGGAGTGCACACTGGGGAGTGATCCTGGGAGATCAAAGGTCCTTTCTTCAGCTGCTTTCTCTTCTCCATCCCCCAATACCCTTCCCAGCTTTCAGAACCTCTACCCCCTTCCTCCCTGGTCCTTTGGTTGGGAAACTTGGAGAGCTGAGGCTTTTCTCTCCCCAGTCGGCTGTGTATTTCCTTGTCTTTGGGTTTGCATCCAGAGACAAGCAGCAGCAGAACAAAGAGAGAGAGCATGAGCTGGTATTTCCACCCCCCCCCCCCCGCCCGCAGTCCCCAACTCTTCCTCAGGTCTTGAGACCCAAGCTCTTCTGGGCAGCAAGGACCTTCCTCCTTCAGAGTTCCAGCTGTCGGCCCCTAGCGGCAGCAGGTGGAATTGCAGCTTCTGTCCTGAGACTTGCTGGGGACCAGGTTGGGAGGGAAAGAAAACACAAACACCAAGAAAACATGGGAATCTGACACACACACCCCACACCTTCCATTAGTTCTTCGTTTTTCTGTTCCTCCTGAGCTCTTAAGGTCCTGCTGAGCGTGCACTTTCAGGATGTGGGCTGCAGGGTTCCCGCTCAGGCAGGAGGATATAAAAGGAAATATAACCTGAAAACTCACAGCGGGACTGGCCTTATACTTGGTCTGGCTTCCTTCCCCGGTCTCTTACTACAGCTCATTTTGCAGAATACTCAGACAGCAGCTCCATGTATTCTGCCTGGGTTCTCGGTTATAGTCAGGGAGAGAGGTCTGGTGACTTCATCTTACCTGAGCTGTAAGGATACTGCACAGATTTTCAAGAACGAAATTCTGGAAATAGTTCAAATGCCAGAAATACAGGAGTCGTTCATTGTGCTACAGCCACACAACGGAGCACTAAGGCAACTCTTTCAGGGAATAAATAGCACGGGTGTGATGGCTTGGAAGGATTTCCATGATAAAATATAAAACCTTTTCATTGGAGTGAAAAATACACACAGAAAGTGCACATATCAGAAGTGCAAAGATCAATGCATTTGCAGAAATAAAACACACTCATGCCACCAGCACTCTGATCCAGAAACAGACATTCCCATCCCCTAGAAGACTTTTTAATTTCATGAAATATTGGAGGAAATTAAGGCAGCTAGAGAAGTTGCTGGAAACCGCCTTCAAATCTCGTTACTGTGGAATTTGGAAGATGCCTCTGCTGGCTCATGTGAAAACATAGCCTCTTGTTCAAGAAGGGATGGAAGCCTGAAAGAAATTGGCGCCATATACATACCAATACGAATTTCTCAAGGTGTTTTGTCCCCACATTTCAGAACCCCAACCAGCTATGTTTTGGCTCATTATTAATTACAATCAGATAACAAACAATGATCAGACATTGAAGTAGGCTTGTAATATAAAAGACAAGGACCAAAGCAGACCAGACCAAAACAAAATATGACCACAGTGTAAGGAGAATTTTCAAAAAACGTCAGCAAACAAAGAACAAAAAAAGGAGCTTTCAAAATAAAAGTTTAATTCCTAAAATGAATATTTCATCCGGGATTACAAGAGAGAATAAAAGCCCAAAATTATACATTTTAAAAAACCTTCCAAAAGGTAGAACCAAACTCATAAAGGTAGAAAACAAAAGAAAAAAGGAGACAAAGAAATTGATTCAGAAGGAAGAGGAAAAGGGAGCAAGGGACAGTCAGGAGGGGACACCTGAAGGAACATGGGACGTCTGTGGGAAAGTCATGTAGGAATCATTAGCATAAGTGGTTTGGGGCTGGGAAGTGGCCAGCAACTAACTCACAGTTAGGGGAAATCGGCCAAGGGGTGACAGAGCACAGTGAGGCTGACAGGAACGGACCACTTCTCCTTCCTTATAATCCCCCCATGGCACTTCTTTTTTTTTTTTTTTTTTTTTTGAGGTATAAATCTTTTATTTATTTTTTTCTTAAATAGTTTATTGTCAAGTTGGTTTTCATATAACACCCAGTGCTCATCCCCATAAGTGCCCTCCTCCATGCCCATCACTCCCTTTCCCCTCTCCTCCACACCCATCAGCCCTCAGTTTGTTCTCAGCATTCAAGACTCTCTCATGGTTTGCCTCCCTCCCTCTCCCCGACTATTTTTCCCCTTCTTCTCCCCCATGGTCCTCGGTTAAGTTCCTTCTAATCTTCCTATACGTGCAAACATATGGTATCTGTCCTTCTCTGCCTGACTTATTTCGCTCAGCATAACACCCTCAAGGTCCATCCAT
Source organism: Hyaena hyaena (assembly GCF_003009895.1). NCBI lineage: Eukaryota > Metazoa > Chordata > Mammalia > Carnivora > Hyaenidae > Hyaena > Hyaena hyaena. The sequence continues at coordinate 5,540,513 of NW_024080671.1, read as the reverse complement.
GTTGCTACACGTGGCCAGATTTCATTCTTTCTCATTTCCATGTAGTATTCCATTGTATAGATAAACCACATCTTCTTGATCCATTCGTCCGTTGATGGACACTTAGGCTCTTTCCATGTTT
>NW_024080671.1:5536121-5540058 GCF_003009895.1 Hyaena hyaena | reverse complement strand
GTTCATATCTTCTGCCCATTTCTTCACTGGATTGTTTGTTTTTTGGGTGTGGAGTTTGTTGAGTTCCTTATAGATTCTGGATATTAACCCTTTATCTGATATGTCATTTGTAACTATCTTTTCCCATTCCAACGGTTGCCTATTGTTTTATGGATTGTTTCCTTTGCCATGCAGAAGCTTTTAATCTTGATGAGGTCCCAATAGTTCATATTTGCTCTTGATTCCCTTGCCTTTGGGGATGTGTCAAGTAAGAAATTGCTGCGGTTGAGGTCAAGGAGGTTGTTTCCTGCTTTCTCCTCTAGGGTTTTGATGGTTTCCTGTCTCATATTCAAGTCCTTTATCCATTTTGAGTTTATTTTTGTGTATGGTGTGAGAAGATGATCTAGTTTCATTCTTCTGCATGTTGCTGTCCAGTTCTCCCAGCACCATCTGTTAAAGAGGCTGTCTTTTTTCCATGGGTTACTCTTTCCTGCTTTGTCAAAGATTAGTTGGCTGTACACTTTTGGGTCCAAATCTGAGTTCTCTATTCTATTCCATTGGTCTATGTGTCTGTTTTTGTGCCAATACCATACTGTTTTGATGATGACAGCTTTGTAGTAGAGGCTAAAGTCTGGGTTGGTGATGCCTCCCGTTTTGGTTTTCTTTTTCAATACTACTTTGGCTATTCAGGGTCTTTTGTGGTTCCATACAAATTTTAGAATAGTTTGTTCTAGTTTTGAGAAGTATGCTGGTGTAATTTTGATTGGGATTGCACTGAACGTGTAGATTGCTTTCCCCATGGCACTTCTGCCTCAGAGGGACTCAGGATCAGGGGACCCTGAGTGGAAGAGTCAGCAGGGGATGATCTGTACTGGACCAGGGCCGAGGGCAGGAGGGGTGTTCTGGATGCACTGAGGTGGGCTGCTCGGAAGGAGGTTCAGGATGGGTCTGTCTATCCAGCGAGGCTGGATGTGAACCCCGAGCACTGAGTCTTCCCTCATGCAAACCCAATGTGTGCCCATCCCTCCCTTGGATCTGACTCAGAGGTTCTGGTGTCCCCACACTGCTGCAGTATGTCACCTGGCTTGCTGGCAGCACACTCCCTAGGTCTTCATGCACAATTGCAAGCAGCACACTGGTCAGTGAGACACATTGCTTCCCCAAATTACCGAAGACACATGATGATGTCAGCCATATGCTCCCAAAGAAGGCACTGATTTTCTTCTAATTAATGAAATTAGGAAGTAACAGAAGGAAAATTTTAAGGGAAGGAAAATTTTAAGGGAAGTACATGAGAGAAACTAAAAAAGGAAAAAAAAATTAAAATAGAGGCAGTTTGCCTCTGAGTTCAGTTCAAGTCCCCAGAGGGCAGCTGACATTTGCTGAGCACCAAGGTCACAAGCCAGGCAGGGAGGACATGTGGTTGTTCCCAGCTCTGTTCCTTCTTATCGTCCAAGGTGAGTGATGTGGGGACTTCAGGACTGCACACCCGCAGGGCTGGAGCATGACACGGACGCTGGAGCGTGTCCTAGGGAAATGGCAGAGACTTTCACTCATCCAGACATTTATTAAAAAATTTTTTTGTTTAAGTTTTGTTACCTAAAGGTACTAAGGTAAGTGTTGCTGGAAGAAAATTTAAAAAACAAATAACATAAATGGTGTCTATTTTCTAGATACTGTTTGTTAACCCTGGCTAAAGATTGATGGACAGATCATAGATGGTTGGATAGATGGCTGGCTGGTTGGACGGGTGAGTGGGTAGATAGGTGGATGGATAGCTGGATGGATGGATGGATGGATGAATAGATGGTACCATGGTTGTTTGCACGGATAGACAGATGATAGATGCATACATGCACGTACACACTCACACACACACACACACACACACACACATAAATGCGTGAATTCCTGAGGAACTCTGAAGAAGCACAGACGCTCAACCTCCAGCTGAGACCCACTCAGTCAAGGTGGGGTTCAGACCTATGGATCATCTAAAAGCACAACTGGTCTTGATTTGTCACTCAAGCCAGGAAGCACTTTTCTGAAGAGCTCAAACAACAGGGAGGAAGACAGACAGCAAAACTGGAGTGACAGGCTCTCTGGAGAATTGCTCGTCCCCACACTGATGTATCCCTGCCTGAGTCTCTGCTCTGATTAAGCCAAAGACCAAACCACCATCAGATGTCATTAGCTCAACTACCAAGACTGGTACAAAGTGCTCTGGTGACACCATGGGTGACAGAGTTGTCTGTAGAACAAGAGAAATAATAGAAGAGATGCTGTTTGAGCAAAGCCTTGGAGGATGAATAAAAAGGCTTGATTCTCTCAAGCAGAGAAGAAAGCACATTGTAGGCAGAAGGGAGAGCTTGTGCAAAGGTATGGAGACACAGATGAGCAAGGTGTGTTGTAAAAATACATGCAATCACCTGTGTCAATGAGTGTGAGTGTGTTTGGTGTGTTTACTTCTGTGCCACATGTCAATTCAGAGGCTGAGGGTTTGTAGGTGTGTGTGGGTTAGAATGTCAGGGGCATAAATGGGGAGGGGGGCCCCCTTTGTCTCGCCAGCTCTGGGATTCAGAAATACCCCTGTGGCTGCAGTGTGCACTCTGTGTTGCCAGGAAGAGGTGCTGCTTGAGGGTAGGCAAGGGACAGTGATCAGAACGATGTTGAGGGAGCAGAGGTCTCTGTATTGGGCAATTAGGAGCCTCAAGGGAGATTCACAAGAGGGGTGACAGCAAAAGAAATCCTGCAGGTGATGAAGGGGATGGAGGGGAATGTGGTTATTAGACAGGACAGAGGCTCCAGGCCAGTCTTCAGGGGAGGGCCAGGAGACCCAGCAGCACCAGGGGCAACCCTAGGGTCAAGGAAGGACAGGATGCATGTTGGGTTTCTGTTTCCTAGGCCACTTCTACACCTGCCAGGAGGAAGCGGAAAGAGGCATATACGGGGGCACACTGACCGTATCTTGTGTGTATAGCCCGGGATGGGAGTCCTACAAGAAATGCTTTTGTCGTGGGAATGACGGGGATTCCTGCAAAATCCTTGTTAAAACCACTGGGTCAGAGCAACTGGTGAAGGAGGGCCGAGCATCCATCCAGGACAATCACAGCCAACGAAAATTCACCATGACCTTGGAGAATCTCCAGGAGGAGGATGAAGACACCTACTGGTGTGGGATTGAGCCATTTGACCCTGACCTGAGGTACAAATTTTCAGTGATTGTCGACCCAGGTAGGTTCTACCCATCTTGTGTGCTGGGGCCCTGGCACCCACCCCCTGGGAGTCAGGACTATTTGTCTGCCCTCTCTGATGGATGGAGAGGAGTCTTGAAACTCGTCTGAGATCACACGTGTGCATGTGCTTGTGTGAGTGTGTGTGCACGTGCAAGTGTGAATGGAGGGCACCAAGAGTCTGGAAAGGACTGGAAGAAAGAGTGAGCCCCCACACCTCTGCATGTCTCCATCTGGCCTCCCCAGAGGTAGCAGACAAGGGTAGACTTGGCCAGGACAGGCTTGTCCAGAAAAGGCAACTCCTCTTTTCCCGATCATGTCCACCCTCAGCACATCCCAGCCTGAGTAGGGTCTTGTCGGGCTTGCAGGGAGGGTGTGGTGATAGAAAGCCATGATCCTCCATCTCTTAGATGCTCTCATGGCTCCCAGCACCTCCTCCAGGACAGGATGGAGACTTTCTGGGCACGTGTTTCTCTGCACAGCTCAGTGCCTGGTCTACTGCCCACAGAGATCCAGGTGATGGTCCCAGTTTCAGCGCATGGGCCAAAGGACCCTTCTCCCATGGGGCCCAGAGACCCCACTTCCTGCCAGTGCTTTCCTGGACCTCTGGTGCCCTGTGTCCCTGCTCTTTCTGGAGTTTGGGGTTGGAACTCAAAGCGACTGTTCCCAGGCCCTGTTCCATATCCAGTGTCAGAGGGAAGGAGTCCAGCAGAGTTGGGGTGAGG
>NW_024080671.1:5386353-5535655 GCF_003009895.1 Hyaena hyaena | reverse complement strand
TTCCACATAACACTCAGTGCTCATCCCCACAAGTGTCCTCCTCCATGCCCATCCCCCCTCCCCCCCACATCCATCAGTCCTCAGTTTTTGTCAACCATGAGAGACTATTTTATTTTATTTTATTTTTTTATTTAAGTATGCTCTACACCCAACTTGGGACTTGAAATCATGACCCAGAGATAAAGGTTTGCATGCGCTGGCAGCTGAGCACAGGTGCCACTGGGAGAGTCTTTAATAAGGGATTTGAGGTTCACCTGGGTGGCTCCATCAGTTAAGCATCTGACTTTGGCTCAGGGCATGATCTCACAGTTCATGGGTTCAAGCCCCGCATTGGGCTCTCTCTCCACTGACAGCTCAGTGCCTGGACCTGCTTCACATGCTGTGTCTCCCTCTCTCTCTCTCTGGCCCTCCCTGTTTGCACTCTCCCTCTCTCTCAAAAATCAGTCAATAAATAAAAACTTTTTAAAAAATGGATTTGGGTCATTTCAATAGTTGTAAGATGATTTAGGTTTTCTATTACTATTTGTGTCTATTTTAGTATATCACATTATATTTGCAAGAAATTTGTTTATTCTACCTAAAGTTTCAAGTTTGTTGACATAAACTTGTTTAGATATCCTTTTATCATCATATTGTATTTTTATCTTTTCTTCTTTTTAAAATGAGCAGGCTATTGTGTCTATTTAAAATGAGCAGGGTATTCATTCCTGGTATCAATTACCCAGACCTCTCCTTTTATCACAAATATCTTGTGAGAGTTTTGAGTTCTTTTACAAATACAATTTTGGATTTTTGCTCTTCTCTATTTTTTAAAATGTTTATTTATTTTTGAGAGAGAGAGAGTGCACAGCAGGGGAGGGGCAGTCAGAGAGGGAGACATGAGTTCCAAGCAGGCTCTAGGCTCCGAGCTGTCAGACAGAGCCCGATGCAGGGCTCAAACTCACAAACTGTGAGATCATGACCTGAAATGAAGTAGGACGCTTAACTGACTGAGCCACCCAGACTCCCCAAGTCTTCTGTTTTATATTTCCTTTCTACCTCATTAATTTTTTCTTTTCTTCATTATTTCCTTCCTTCTACTTTCCACTGCAAGCGACCATGCAGTGTCACTATGGCCCAAGGTGGGAGACCTACGTGAAGTCCTGGTGTCAAGATGCTTATTCGAATGACTGTACCATCTTTGTTGAAATCAGTGGATCAACGCTGACGAAGAACCTTCTGTTTATCAATCAGAAAGAACGCACATTGTCTGTGCTCTTATGGAGGAAGTAAAACAACTTTTGGAAAAATGAGCTGTTGTTTTTCTGAGTTGCTCCCAGGCATTTTACAGGGTGGCAGCCCTTCTCACACTCCTATTCTGGAAATTTAGATAAGGACCCAAGCTTAGAGTTCTTGCATAAGTTCCTTCTTTGTTTTTTCTGGGGCACCTTTTAAATCAACCACTTGGAGTTGATTCTGTGAAAAATCAGTGACCTCATTCCCAGCCCCCTTGTAAGTCACAGGGACTGTCACCCTGCTCTCAGTCTCTCAGTCCAGGATGGGGGGCTGCCCTTCCCCAGGCTCTTTGAATGCCTCTCCCAGGATCTGTAAACAATACATTTTGTGACTCTGTTTCCATTGTGTGGGCATACTGAAATTGCGCCTTTACTTTTTCTTTTTCTTTTTTTTTAATATATTTTTTTTAATGTTTTATTTATTTCTAGGAGAGAGAGAAAGACAGACAGCGTGAGCAGGGGAGGGTCAGAGAGAGAGAGGGAGTCACAGACTGAAACAGGCTCCAGGCTCTGAGCTGGCAGTCAGCACAGAGCCCGACGCGGGGCTCGAACCCACGAACCGCGAGATCATGACCTAAGCGAAAGTCGGACGCTTAACCGACTAAGCCACTCAGGCGCCCCTGAAATTGCGCCTTTAATTAAAACGTCCCTGGGTGGTTCATGTCCCTAAAGTGAGAGTGTGGCTATTGAGGGAGCTACCTACCTGCCCACCCGTGTGGGTGGTTGTGCCTTCTCATCCAGCAGGTGGAGATCTGCATATTCTTAATTCCATGAACCATCTCTGACTTCCAAGTACCCCCAGAGGAACTCAGGCAAGTCAATGCAGACACAGCCTGGTGTGGGATTAGGAGTGTTGGAGATGACTGTGGGTCCAAGTTACATGACCATTGGCCCAGAGAAGTACTCTTCCCTCATGCACCATTGGGATCTCCGTGGCAAGAAGTGTTGTGCCCGATTCACAAGTCCCCTGAGACCCCCAAGGAGCCGACACCGATGCAAGTACAAAAGGGTCTTTATTACAAGCTCGAGCAGGGGCTCACCTGCCTACCAGTGTAGTGGAAGAAGGTGAAGCCCCAAACAATAGTGAGCAGGGTTTTTAAGGGGTAAGGGATGGGGGTGTTACAGTGCACACATTGTACATATAGCATCATCACATAAGCACCAATCATAATTGCACAGCACCCATGGTAACAGCTTTGACCATTCAGTATCTGTGAGGTGTCGGTTACTTTTGGCGGGACCCAATCATGACTTTTGAGAATCCTTTGAAAATGACCAATTATGAGGTGAGTTCAAAGTGCCCATGTGGGGTTCAGGCAAGCGGTGAGAAATTGGCTAGTTTGTACAGAATAACTGTCTACAGTTCCCAGCCTTGACTCAGACCACAGGAATGTTTTCTGATTAGCTGATCTGAGCGCGGTCCGAGGATGGCTTCAGCCTTGAACAATCTGAGGCTTTTACTGGAACTGGGACTGGGGTACATGCAGCCTGAGTTTGCTCTTAATGGAGGACTTAATTTTTGGCTCTTCAGAAGGAAGTAGTGAAAAACGGGGAAGAAAGGCCAGCTTTTATATTTGTGGATTTTTAGAAAGACAAATTTTAAAAGTACACAAAATGTAGTGTAAAAAAATGTGTTCTGACTTCTACTCTACTCCGCTACCAAAGGTAAGGACTGTAATGTGTGTGTGTGTCTGTGTGTGTCTGTGTCTGTGTGTCTATGTGTCTGTGTGTATGTGTGCGTGTGTGTCTGTGTCTGTGTCCTTTGGAGAAATCTTATGCACCTAAAGCATGTATATGTGCATATATTCTTTCCCTCCCTCACAAAAAAATCACATGTATTGTTCTACATCTTGGCTATTTTCAGTGAATGTATTTTGAAAATCATTCCATCTCTGTATCTACAGATTTTTGTTTGTAATGGCTTCATAGTATTCCATGACAGCTACATATCATGGTTTATTTAATAGCTTCAGGGGCGACTGGGTGGTCTAGTCGGTTAAACTTCTGACTTTGGTTCAGGTCATGATCTCTTAGTTTGTGAGTTCAAGCCCCACATTGGGGTCTGTGCTAACAGCTCAGAGCCTGGAGCCTGCTTTGGATTCTGTGTCTCCCTCTCTCTCTCTGCCCCTCTCCTGCTTGTGCTCTCTCTCTCTCAAAAATAAAAATTGAAAAAATTGAATAAAAAATTGTTTCACTCATAACAGGCATTTCAGTTGTTTTGGGTTTTTGTTTTTGTTTTTTTGCAACTACATACAATTGTGTAGCAAATCTCCTTGCATCTGTGGCTTGATGCACATTTATTAATATACCTGCAGGGCCATTCCTATAAAAAATAACTGTGTGACTGATTGTACATTTTCCCAATTTGTAATAGTTTATTGTCAAGTTGGTTTCCATATAACACCCAGTGCTCATCCCCACAAGTGCCCTCCTCTGTGCCCATCACCCCACTTCCCCTCTCCCCCACACCCATCAGCCCTCAGTTTGTTCTCAGCATTCAAGAGTCTCTCATGGTTTGCCTCCCATCCTCTCCGCCACTATTTTTCCCCTTCTTCTCCCCCATGGTCCTCTGTTAAGTTCCTCCTGTTCCACCTCTACGTGAAAACATATGGTATCTGTCCTTCTCTGACTTATTTCGCTTAGCATAACAGCCTCAAGTTCCATCCATGTTGCTACATTTTCCCAATTTTGATGGATATTACCAAAGAGTTTGCAAACATTTCTACCCTTGTCTGAATATTTTAATAAATGGCAAGCCCCCACTCCCCAACATTGGGTGTTGTCAATTTTTTATATTTACACTCAGATTGGCAGACTTGGCATATTGATTGCACATGACCTGGTACCCCACGCAGTGGAGAAGGCTGTAGCATTCGGTCCGTGGCAGGTGACTAACAGACACCTTAAAGTCGAAACCAGACTCTGTTCTTCCTCCAAGCCCAGCCTTGCCCTTTGGGTTTGTTGCAATCCCATACCCCCAGCTGCTCAGCCTTGAACTTAGGGGAGGCCCTTGATTCCTCTCTTGCTCCTATCTAATCTGTTAAGATATCCTGCTGCTCTTTCTTCAAAATATCAATGTCCAGAATCTAACCATGCTTCCACTTGCCCACTGCACCTGGGTGGGGGGTCTCCACTGATGACTGGATGTTTGGAGACTGACTGGTCTCTCCCTCGTGCTGTGGTTTGTCCTCACCTAATTAATCTACTCCTCACTCAACAGCAGGAACAAGACTTTGAAAACATGAGCATAATCTTTTCCCTTCTACATTCAAAACCCTACAATGGCCCATACTTCACTCTGTGTTTCTCTCTGACCCCATTTTGTCCTCTGCAATCTCAGGTGCCTCCATGCTATTCCTCCAAACAAGCCAGGCCTGTTCCTGACTCCTGGGTCCTCACCCCAGCCCTGAGTGACCCCTGTCTTCCCAGCTGCTGCCTCCTCCAGCCATAGGAGGATGGCTCTTGAGGGGCTTTGAGGGGCTCTGCACCCCAGCTTTCATTCCAGACCCACCTCAATGGGGAGCTGGGACCAAAGCTTTCTCCTTTTCCAGACTGTGGGTCCCTGAGCGGCCCTCGCACCATGATGGCTACCATAGTGGGGGAATCTCTCAGCGTGCCCTGTTGGCATGATGAGGAACTCAAGACATTTTAACCAATACTGATGCCAAGAACCACATCATCACCAAAGGAAGACTGTAAAGACTTTGGGGCCAGAGGCGGTGGCCGCCAGAGGCCGAGTGTCCATCTACGACCATCTTTGTGACCCGACCTTCACAGTTACCAGAGGATGATGCAACATTGAATGTGTGAGGTTAAAACAGGGCTTCTCCTACCGTCAGAGTGACTGTCGATTCCCCCCGGCAAGTCCCTTCTTGGTGCCGTCACCAAGGCTCTCTCGAGGGCCCTCTGTGCTTCCTGGTGAAAGTCACTTCCTGCGTTGCCATGTCTTTTGCATATGGCCAAGTGTCCTCTCCATAGCTAAAGAAAGGAACACACACACGAACAGTGGCTGAGCACACCCCACAGCCTCTCCCTGCCTTGACCCGAAACCAGCAGGGAGCTATGAAGCCTGTGTGCCAGGGATGAACTTCCAGCTCATAGAAGCCTCTGGTGGTAGGTTTGCTACTTCTGCCACCTCTCCCTGGAGGGGATTATGATATTCTGTCCTATACATCAGGCATGGCCACTTGCTGTGGTCCATGAAGGAGGAGCCTAAGAGGCATGTACCTGTCTGAGCAGAAGTTCTAGGAGCCACTCTGTGGCTTCCCTCTTCCTGTCATGGACAAGGGCTGCTCCTTTAGGCTGGGTCCCCAAGCAAACATGTAAGATGAGTGACAGAAGATGACCTTCGTGGCGCCAGCATTCTGAGATTTCGGAGTTTTGTTACAGCAGCATCACCTAGAAAAAGCTGACTGATACAGCCCTATGCACAGCAGGCTGCTTGTCCGGGATGAGGATGGCAAGCATGCCTTTCTTGGAAAGTCTGTAGCTCTGAACTGTCCCCTTCACAGACTCAGGCACTGCCCCCCAAGAGAGGAGTGCTAAGCAGTGTACCCTGAGCCTTCCTCGCCCCAGAGGGGCTCCTCCAGTGAGACTGAGAAGCAGGTGACCCTTTCCTTAGTTCCCAGGGCTGTGAGCAACTATGAGGCTTTGCTCTCAAAGGGCTGCTGGTGTCAAGCAGGCAGTGGAGGAAGACTGGCCTCTCATGGGCAGACAACAGTCACAGAAAAGACAGACCTGTCCCTTAGAAGCCTGCCTGGACTGCCCAGACCAATTGCAGATGGAGCCACTTCCAGAGGCCAAAAGAGAGACGCACACACCTGCACACACACGCCTACCTGCTGCCAGCGGTAGCTAGTGAGCTGGGAAGGAACAGGTGAGTTTGAATCCTGAGCTAAGAGCAATCATGTGACTCACCTAAGGTCACACAGCGAATAAATAGCAAAGTGGAACTTTCCTGGGCATTTCACAAATCACACCTGAGGAGGAACAATTTTCTTTAAGAGCATGTTGGGAAGAAAACAATAATTTGCAGACAAAATGTCACAAGGACTAGAAGGGAGAGGATGCAGGAGATGTAGATGAATCTTTGTATCTCTTCGTGCAGCCAACCTCTAAGGGTTAAAGGGAGAGCAGTGGAGCCCAAGCAAATGGAAGTTCATGAATTGAAAATTCTTCTGCTTCTAGCAAACTTCTTCCTCCCTAGCTCTGTCAGTTCTGTGTCATTGTTGAACATGGTGGGAGGGGGAATTGTGCGTGCGTGCGTGCACACACACACACATCTGTGCACCTACGCACACAAAACCTCAGAATATATGAGATCTGCTGCTGCAGCAAGAAATGAACAAGCAGGCAATTTATTTACTAAAACATCTAGCTAAGAGATGCTTGATAATAGGATCCCAGAATTTTAGACTTTTCTATTTACGTGGGTCTGGGTTCTTAGAGAAGACATTCCAAATTGGCATCTGCTTTTCTAAGTCCTCCCTGGCTGTTTCATGTCATGGGGCATAGTTCTGGCCAGGTGCACCAGAGTTATCGTTTGATGTACTGAAAACTTTTCTATCTGTAAGAATCTTGGCAGCTCATTTAACCAGATTAAAAGGGGAGGCTTGAGGGGGGCTCGGTGCCAGAGTGATGGGGACTGGTCAGGAGCACACGACCAAGACAGGAACCCAGTCAAAGCCTCTGGGGTCTGGTGAAGCCAGATCGAAAGCTGGGGCCTGAGAAGAGCAGAGCCCACCCCAGAGGTGTACCCACCCTCACACTCTGCTCCACCAAGAGTGGGAGATGAGTCCAACTTCATGGGGGCACCTTTGAGGTCACAATGCGTCCCCCTGAGAAGGGTTTGATTTAATGCTCTGTTGTCCTACCAACTCAAAATTGTTGGTAATTCTAGGGCAAATGTATTTTCATTTTGCACTGGGCCCTGCAAATAGCTGGTCTTGTCCAGAGAAGGCTTCATCATGCCTGCATGCGCCAGCCACGCCAGCCATGCCAGCCACAGGATATTTGCTATTCATAGAGGGGAGGGGTTGCTCGGAAAATCTAGATCAAATTCAGCTGGGACAGTCCTGCCTTGTGGCAAGTGGGTGTGTTGGCTGCGGTGGAGTCATGGTAAGGGTGTTACCCTCATGGGGAGCAGAAACCAGAACTGTGCATTCAAATGTTTCTGAGGAAAAAATTTAGCAAATAACTAACTGACCACATGATGCCCTGAACCCCTCGCTTCCCCCATTTTCTGACAAGCTCTGAGAACAGAACCAATAAGCTGAAGAAGGAAGCAGAGAAGTGCCAAGAAATGCAGAAGAGGGAGACGGGGTGAGCGGTCCCTGGGTGAAGAGGTTTCAGCTGCAGCAGGAGAGACACCCAGAGGGACGGGGCCATGTGGGTGCCCTCACTTCTGCTGCTCCTCTCTGTCCCAGGTGAGCAGGGCTGGGCAGGTCAGGTGATAACAGTGTGAGGCAAGGCTAGTGATGGGGAAGAGATGAGGTTACAAGCAAAGAAAGGAGGGGGTGAGCTTGAAAAAACCTCACCCAGCTGAAGAGGAGGAGGTATTGATGGTAAGATGTTTCCCCCAGGTGAGCATGTACTGAGCCCTAAAGAAATTGGCTACTTTAATCATTATGACCACCATTTTGAAAATCAGGAAGACTGTCTTTAAAAACAAAAAAAGTTTATTTATTTTTGAGAAAGAGAATAAACATGGAGGAAGGGCAGAGAGAGCGGGAGACAGAATCCCAAGCAGGCTTTGCGCTATCAGCGCAGAGCCTGATGTGGGGCTCGAACCCACAAACCCTGAGATCTATGACCTGAGCCAAAATCAAGAGTTGGACACTTAACCAACTGAGTCACCCAGGCATCCTTTGTCTTTTTTTTTTTTTTTTAATATTTTTATTTATTTCTAGGAGAGAGAGAGAGAGAGCATGAGCGGGGGAGGGTCAGAGAGAGAGGGAGGTACAGACTCTGAAATAGGCTCCAGCCTCTGAGCTGGCAGTCAGCACAGAGCCCGACGGGGGGCTCAAACCCACGAACCGCGAGATCATGACCTAAGCAAAGGTCGGACGCTTAACCGACTAAGCCACCCAGGCGCCCCTGTCTTTTTTATTTTTAAGTAGGCTCCATGTCCATCGTGGAGCCCAACGTGGGGCTTGAATTTACAGCTCTGAGATTAAGACCTGAGCTGAAATCAAGAATTGGACATGCAACAGACTGAGCCTCCCAGGTGCCCCAGGAACACTGTCTTATGCACCAGCCCAGGGCAAGGAGAGCAGAGAACTAATACTGATTTGGCTAATCGATGTGTTAACCCAGTTTTCCCCGTAATCTAATCCTATTTTTATTGCAATTGTATGAAAACAAGAGACCGTGATGCAGAGACATGCAAATAATTGACCCTAGACCAGTTCATAAAAGGCAACCAAGGTTCAAAGAGAAATATTGCTAAGGTCATTGCTCTTCTTATAATACTTATATTCAAGGTCATCACTTTTTAAAAATAATACAATGGTCACTTACTACAAAAGCCTCCTTGTGAACAGCTGTTTATGTAACCCAGTTGTTGACACATCCTCCTATGGGGACCCTATGCGTCTCACAGGTCTGGGCTGGCCCCAGGGGCCCTGCAGTATGAGCCCCTGGATAGTGACACTGCTGGGGACTTGTTCATCCTTTTCTGAGAGTTCCCATAAACAACGTTTCTCTCTCTTTTTTGTTTTTGAACACTAGAAGGAAACTATTTTACTATAAAAAGGGAAAAAAATCAAGACAACTCATTAGTTTGCTCTGATCCTATGAAAACACAAATGTAGCAATTAGAAATCAGAGTAATCTGATGTCAGAGCCCACCGTCAGAGCCCAAGGAGGAAAAAAACCTTTATTTCATTAATCCCACTGCCCCCACCTCTAGCTATATTAATCAAGATGCACCAAAACCCTTAAAAATATCACTCCCGTGAGATCGACCGCTGAGTTGGGCTCTGCGCTGACGGGGTGGAGCCTGCTTGGGATTCTCTCTCTCTCTCTCTCTCTCTCTCCCCCTCTCCCATTCATGCTCTTTCCCTCTCTCTCAAAATAAATAAACAAAAAACTCTTAATATAAATATCACTCCCAAAATAGGACACTATTTTGATACTCTGAACATGAAGATACTCTGCATGATAAAGCTGAACAGACAAGCATGCTTTAGACTTTAAACCTTGACCAACTTTTAAATAATATCGCTTTACAGAGATGATTTAATTTAAAAAATTTAGGGGCATCTGGGTGGTTCAGTCAGTTAAGTGACCGACTCTTGATTTCAGCTCAGGTCATGATCTCATAGTTCATGGGTCCAAATCTTGTGTCAGGCTCCGTGTTGAATGCTCAGAACCTGCTAGGGATTCTCTCTCCCTCCCTTTCTCTCCTTCTGCCCCTTCCCTCCTTAGTCTCTCTCTCTCTTTCTCAAAATAAATAAACTTTAAAATAATAATGATAATAATAGGGGCGCCTGGGTGGCTTAGTCGGTTAAACATCCGACTTTCACTTAGGTCATGATCTCGCGGTTCATGGGTTCCAGCCCCGCGTTGGGCTCTGTGCTGACTGCCAGCTCAGAGCCTGGAGCCTGTTTCACTCTGTGACTCCCTCTCTCTCTGACCCTCCCCTGCTCACACTGTCTCTCTCTCTCTCCTAGAAATAAATAAAAATATTTTAAAAAAATAATGATAATAATAAATTAAAAAAATAAAGCACATTCTAAACACCCAGTTTTGGTGATCAGGATAGATAAAGTAATTTTATTACAAATTTCAGGATTTAAAAGTAATTTATTACATTTACTAAGATAAATCTGAAATGGCCTGTGTCAAGCATGTGTGTCCTGCATAGGGACACTGTGATCCTCAGGCATGAAAAGACACAGTTGCATCCCACACCCTTTACTGATGGGATCAGCCAGATGGAAAAAAAAATTATGCTGAGTTTCAATAGCACATACTGATAAGGATCATTTTGGTTTATCACTCTGACATTTGGACTGTGAAGAGTTCAGGGGAAAAAGACTTATTCTTGAAGTCTGAAAGCCAAACTAAAGTCTGGAGGGTGGCCTCCAGAAATTCAAGGTCCTCTTTTGCTACTTTTTATTTCAAGGATCTATATTTAAATGATACTTTCTGTATTTATTTATTTTTATTAAAAATATTTTTAATATTTATTTTTAAGAGAGGGGAGAGGCAGAGGGAGAGGGAGACTCAGATTCTGAAGCAGGCTCCAAGCTCTGAGCTGTCAGCACAGAACTTGTGAACAGTGAGATCGTGAGCTGAGCCGAAGTCCAATGCCCAACCGACTTAGCCACCCAGGAGCCTGGAGATGTTCTGTATTTAATAAGAGTTATGATTCAATTTTTCTGTAAACCCAAGTCTAAAAGTCCCTGCCCCATGGCAAGAGACCACACAGGAGCTGGTTCACCAGTAAGAAGACTGAGACCAGACAAAAGGAAAACACACTCACCCAGGTTATAGACAATGGCCATCCAGCAACAGAGACAAGCCAAGCAGGGTGGCCACATGCAAGAGGGCCGTCGGAGACCTCAAGCTAAGCCATCCTTCTGCTTCTAAAGGAGAGAAATCTCTCTTTGCCCATTTACTTGCTTTTACACTTAACAGGCTAGGAACCCAAGGTCTCTTTTACTTTATATACATACATTTAAGATTACTAAAGGCAACATCTTACAATTGGATCTGTAGGGAGCGTCAGGTGCATGATGGGTACAGAGCAAGCACTGTCCCATGGGATCTCAGAAAGAACCCGGGAAGAAAAGTGCAGCACCCGAGAGGCAACTGAGACAGCGGGAAGAGCACCCTTACGCTCCAGGGCTGAGATGGGGAAGAAAAACTACAAGGAGGGTTGGGAGGGGGGGCGGTGGATGCCGGCAAGGCTGAGGGTCAAGGTCAAGGTCAAGGTCTAGGTGTAATAGAGTGCCTCTAAGAATGTTTTTTTTTAAATGTTTTTTATTTATTTCTAGGAGAGAGAGAGAGAGAGAGAGAGTGCGTGAGCAGGGGAGGGTCAGAGAGAGAGGGAGACACAGACTCTGATATATGCTCCAGGCTCTGAGCTGGCAGTCAGCACAGAGCCTGACGTGGGGCTCGAACCCACGAACCGCGAGATCATGACCTAAGCGAAAGTCGGACGCTTAACCGACTAAGCCATCCAGGCGCCCCTCCAAGAATGTTTTCTTATCCAGACCTGAGGAAACAGCTCCAGATCTTGAGGGTTAGGGCTTAAGCAACTGAAAGAGTAGGTAAGGTGGAAAGCCAGCCCTGAAGGGTCCCCGCCGACCCCATCAGAAATGGAGAGAACAGTGCCTCCACAGCCTGAGCCTGGGACAGCAGCAACTACACGGAGAAGGTTCACTGTTGCTGCTCCCAGTCCCCCCAGCCCCAAGCCTGCATCTGGAGGGCCTCAGACTGGGGCATTTTGCCCCGTTAAGCAAGGTTCCTCAGTCTCCCCACTGTTGACATTGGGGCTGGACCATTCTGTGTTAAAGGGCTGCCTTGTGCACTACTGGATGTTTAGCCACTTCCTTGGCCTCTGCCCCCTGGATGCCAGGAGAAACTCCCCACCCCTCCAGTTGTGAACAATCAAAAATATCTACAAACATTCCCAAATGTCTCCTGGGGGGCAATATCACCCCTGGTTGAGAACCACTGCTTTGCAAATTATTGGTGAGAGAGGCAGACAGCCCTGTGATGTAGAATATAGGTCAGTGGGCCACTTGAGCTTGCTTGCCAGGAAATCCAGTAAGAAAACGCAAAGTATTTAAAATGAGGGAGGAAAAAATACAGTTTTCTTTTAATTAAAATAAATTTCATTAATTAAGTTTTTAAGAGAGAGAACAAGGAGCAGAGGAAGAGGGAGAGAGAGAATCTCAAGCAGGTTCAATGCCCAGTGCAGAGCCCAACGTGGGGCTCAATCTCATGCCATAAGATCATGACCTGAGCTAAAATCAAGAGTCTGATGCTCAACTGACTGAGCCACCCAAATGCCCCTTTCTTTTAGTTTTAGAATAAAGAAATAGAGTGCTCGCTTCAGCAGCACATATACTAGAATAAAAAAATAGCAAAAGTCTCACATTCTGTGGATGACAATATATTGCTTGGACAGGTAGATAGAAGGAGGAAAGAATGGATGATAGGTAGATGGATGATAGGTAGGTAGATTGCATCCACAATTCTTTTCCAGAAGTTGGGTATTTTGCCCAAATCATTTCTCAGCATCCTTTTGCCCTGGGTTAACCCCTTTTCTTGTTAAGAACATATCAGACAAAGGGGCGTCTGGGTGGCTCAGTCAGTTGAGCAACTCCTTTGGCTCAGCTCACAATCTCATGGTTCGTGGGTTCAAGCCCTGCATTGGGTTCTGTGCTCAGAACAGCTCAGAGCCTGTAGCCTGCTTTGGATTCTGTGCCTCTCTCTCTTTCCTTCTCCCCCACTCATGCTCTATCTTTCTCAAAAATAAAATAAATATTAAATTTAAAAAATTTTTAAATAAAATTGTTTTTAAAATTTCTTTTTTCATAAAAAAAAGAGAACAGATCAGACAATAGCTGTTCCTTGGAGTAATGAGGACCTCTCAAGTGCCTGGGACTGGCATGGCTCTCCAGGCAGGAAGCTCCAATCATTTAAAACTGGAACCTCCTGGGTGCCTGGGGGAGGGAGGACAATGTCATGTCCTTGGAGGTGGCAGAAGAGTTAGAGATGAGGCCTAGGACTTGCCAAGGCTGGTGGGTGGCTGCCGAGGGGTGGGGGAGGGAGCAGCGTGGAGCAGGGAGTTCCTAAAGATGTTAGGTGACGGCAACTGTTGCCACAGGTTTCTGTCCCAGGAAGGACATCAAGTGTGAATGTCCTTGATTCAGAGCCCAGATGAACCCCTTCCTGATGGCCTCTTTATACCACCTGTCCGACTCCCATTTCCGGTATGACCCAGGCACATGGGCAGGAGGTCCCACCTATACAAGCAGGGATTATAAGCTTGGGGCCTACAGGTGATCATTTGGGAAGGGGACATAGCCAGAAACTGAAGGCTTCCTTCTACCTCTCAATATTGTACTTCATCTAGACTTCTTCGGTTCCCATTCTTGCTTCCTGTTTTCTATTCCATCTGTCCATCTGTCCGTCCATCCATCCATCCATCCGTTTATTCAGAATATACTCAGTGGCTTCATTCAATTCTTGGTAATTGATAGGCACAGTTGTTTCCTCTCGAGACTGACATGTCTGGGGACCCAGAACCTATCTGGAGCCACCCAAAATCTTCCTCTTCCCCCACTTCTAATTTGGCTGAGTACAGACAGGGTGGGTATGGCCTCTCAAGTCTCAGAATCTCAACCAGGGAGCTTCAGAGGTCTCCCCCTTTTGTCCGCCTATAGCCCATACCTCCCTGGTTCCTGACCCCTCCCTCTTCGAGCTTTAGGGTGACATCTGGGTTTCCAAGGGGCCTGACATCCAAGGTCCCTCCAGTCCAGGCTCTTCAGGTGAAGAAAGCACCAATGGTGTTTTTCAGGCTTCTCATCTCTGAGTGGCCCCAGCACTGTGACAGGCCCTGAGGGGGGATCCCTGAGCGTGCAGTGCCAGTACGAGGAGAAATACAAGGCGTTTCCTAAATACTGGTGCCGACAACCATGCTTGCTACTTTGGAACCAGATGGTGGAGACCAGAGGGTCGGAGGGAGAGGTGCAGAGTGACCGTGTGTCCATCGTGGACCATTCTGCAGACCTCACCTTCACGGTGACCTTGAAGAACCTCACTGCAGATGATGCAGGAAAATACAGATGTGGGATCGCAACAATACTGAGAGAAGAAGGACTCCACGGCTTCCTGCCAGACCTCTTTTTCCAGGTTCAAGTGTTTGTTTCCCCCAGGTAAGACCCTGCTTTCTTCTGGTGCCACTGAAGAAGTGATCTGAGCTAGTGAATGCCTGCAGAGCACCTGAGGAAATCTCAACTCAGGAGAAAAGAGCCAGGCCCAGTGTTTGTGCCTCAGAGACTCAATGGGTGCACCGTGTGGGTGTGAGTGTGTGGGAAATATGGGTGCATGGGAGTGTATATGAGTGTGAAAGACAGACAGATGGTAGGGATGAATGATGGATGGATGGATGATGGACAGATGGCTAGATGATAGACAGAGGGATAGATAGATGGAAGAAAGATGTCCATTAATGATAATTCTTATGGAGAAGAATTAAGCAGGTGCCAAGGATAGGGTGCTGGGGCATATGGGAAGATTATGGGACATGATGAAAGGAATCAAGATTCACTGAAAACAAATAACCAAGAGGCTGTTGCAGTTTGGGTTTCTTCAAAATCTGATCCTGAGACAGGACTTAGGTGCAATTCATTTATGGAGAGGTGATCCCAGGAAGTATAGTGAGGGAGGAAGGAAGTGGGGAAAGCCAGTGAAGTGTAACTTTGGCAAAGGATCTATCACAGTAGCAGCTGGGCTCTGTCCCACTGGGTACCCTGGGAGATACCACATAGGACATAGGACATTCCTCAGAACTGTCCCACTGAATGGTGAGGAAGCTGAAGTAATGATCCGCATGCATCTATTCTCATGGTGGGGGAAGATGGTGGGCTTTGCTATTTTCTTAGAGCGATGAGGGAAGGCTTCTCAAATGAAGAGATATATGAGCAGAGACCTGAAGGATACAGGAAAGCCAGCCAAGCAAGAATCTGGAGAAAGAGTTTTGCAGGCAGAGAGAGGGTCACTCTTGGGAACATGGATTCTGTGGCATTTCTGGCCTGTTCTGCTCAGTGAGCCGCACACACTCCTATAGCTAGAGAGAGCCCTCAGGCAGAGATGGGTGAGTTGGAAGTGGGAAACCACTGGCGGGTCCAAGACTACCCGCTCTCAAGCAGGCTTGAGAGCACATGAACCAGGGTGCCAATAGGGTTTACAAGAGGGCCCAGTGCATCCATGGAGAGGGGCAGGCATCAGCCAAACCCGGAGGCTGCGAGCCAGGCAAGGGACTGGGAAGTTAGAAAGCTTAAACAAATGCCCAGTGTGGGAGAGGAAACACAGCATTTGTGAGGAACTGAGGTGGGGATAGGTACTGGGACTCAGGGGGTGAGAAGATTGGCTATGAGCTGAACTTGGGGAGGTCACTCCTGGGGCTTGATGGTTTTATTTCTTAAATAGTTTATTGTCAAGTTGGGTTCCATATAACACCCAGGGCTCATCCCAATACCTCCGTGCCCATCATCTCCTTTCCCCTCTCCCCCATACCCATCAGCCCTCAGTTTGTCATCAGCATTCAAGAGTCTCTCATGGTTTGCCTCCATCCCTCTCTCCAACTATTTTTCCCCTTCTTCTCCCCCACGGTCTTCCGTTAAGTTCCTCCTAATCCACCTACATGTGCAAACATATGGTATCTGTCCTTCTCTACCTGACTTATTTCGCTCAGCATAACACCCTCAGGTTCCATCCATGTTGCTACACATGGCCAGATGTCATTCTTTCTCATTGCCATGTAGTATTCCATTGTATAGATGAACCACATCTGCTTGATCCATTCATCAGTTGATGGACACTTAGGCTCTTTCCATGTTTTGGCCATTGTTGAGAGTGCTGCTATGAACATTGGGCTACATGTGCCCCTATGCATCAGCACTCTTGTGTCCCTTGGGTAAATTCCTAGCAGTGCTACTGCTGGGTCATTGGGGAGTTCTACTGTTAATTTTTTGAGGAATCTCCACACTTTTCCAGAGGGACTGCACCAGTTTACATTCCCACCAACAGTGTAGGAGGGTTGGGGCTTGATGTTTTTGAACAGTTTAGGCAGAAGAGCTGCTCCCACAATGGATGGTACTGAAGGTGAGTCAAGACGAATTTGAGTGAGTAATTCATTCAAAGGGGCATTTCATCCTCAAGGTCAGGGCCAGCAGGAGCTGAGTTCCTGTGAGTGTTGTGGACTGTGAGTTCAGAAAGCTGTTTCCGGAAGCTCTCTCATCTCCCTTCTTCTCCAGTCCTCACCACTGCATCCTCATACGTCTGCTGCATCCTGACGCTCAAGGTCGACTCTTGAGCTGAAGGACAGGAGTCTGTGGCCCTCAGCACGGGGCTGTCTGGCCCTGGTACCAACCAGCTTTGACACTGATATTAACTTTTGAGATGACGGGACCTAAGCACAACAGCAGGTGGGGGAGAGGAAGAGCCTGGGCTTCTTGTCGAGGAGGAAACTCCTGCTAATCACTGTGTTCCTCCCACAGGTCCCTGTCTGACCGCGTCCACTTCCTGCTCCTCATATTCCTGAAGGTGCCTCTGTTTCTGATTATGCTCAGTGCCATCCTATGGGTGAATAGGCCCCAGTGGGCAATTTGTGGGAAACAGCCTGATGACAACGGCCTTCAGCCCTCCTTGCCCATTGATATCCTGTCCAGAGACACCACTGCTCAGACTAGAGAAGGAGAAACTTCTGGCCCCAAACTTTATTTCTCTTCTCACCTGATCACCAAAAACTTGTAAAACAAAACAGAAAAAACAACCTTGAAAAATTGTAATGAAATACGTCACACATACAGAAATGTGTATATAATGTAGATGTGCCTGGTGCTTGGCTGGGGAGAACGTGGGAAACATTCCACAGATTCCTAACTTGCCGGCAGAAATCGGTGCCAGGCACAGCCCAGTTGGTCAAGGGAGTCCAGGGTGAGGGCCCGCTTTTGGGTGACCTCACCCTCCTGAGAACCCTCAATGCAGACTCTCAACTCAACATTCCTTCCTTTCTTCACTCATTCACTAAATATTCACCAAGAGGCTACATAGCGCCAGGCTTATTTCTAGATGGTGAGGATAGAGCAGTCAACAAAACCTGGCCTTATGATCTAATGGTTGGCTTCAGAAAATAAAGAAATAAATAATATTGGTTTGTAATAAGTGTCATGGAGAAGAAAGGGTAAGAGTTCAGAGGATGGGGTGACAGAAAACAGGGACAGCCTCTTGGGTAAGAGCTTCAGGTGGGTGAGGGAGGGAGGGTGGAAGGGCAGAGCAAAAGCAGAGCTCAGGGCAGGTAAGCACCCTGACTGAGGCCAGTGGGACAGGAATCTGGGGAGTCAGGTAGATGTGGAAAGGCCAGGCAAGCTCTCACGGGGGTGGGTAGCCTGCATCTTCTGAGAAATGGGGAGCCACTGAAGGATTTCAGCAGAGGAGGCCCCAGGATGAGATGTGAAGATGTCAAGGCATCCCCTTGAGGACTGGTTCACAAATGATCTCTGATCTGTGAGAAATCACCAAAACAGCCCCAACCTGAGCTGAGTTTCTGAGAGTATTGATTGGCAGGAGGAGGGGTGGGGCTTAGGGCAAAGAAGCTCTTTCTAGAAGCCAGGTCCTATCCGGGGAAACCCTCTGTCTCCTCTCAGTATCACCCACCTAACCCCCAAAGTCAGCTGTTGAGCTGAGCGGCCGGGGTGGTATATCCAGATACCCAAGTCTGGCCCAAATGTGGGTTATTGCGTCCACAGGATCAGAGAGACTTGGGAAGGGGGCAGAAAGGAGAGACCTGGGGCCTTGTCTTGAAGATGCAGCTCACCATCTGTCACCATGTTCCTTGCAGACTCCTGCTTAGCTGGAATTCTTGGTCCTTCTGCAAGTGGCCCTACTCCTGACCATGTTCAGTGCTATCCTTGGGGTGTCCTCCCCCCTTGTGGGGACTTCAAAAGAGATGCATCCACCCTTTGTGCCTTTTGATATGCTGCCCACACATACAGCCCTTCAGATTAGAGAAGATAAGATACATCATATCTTATTTATCCATTTTTCTGTTGATGGCTTTGGGTTGTTGCCCATTTTGGAGCCATTCCACAGCCAGTGCTGCTATGAACATTTTCATACAGGTCACCTAGTACATACGTGAAATAAGTTCATTAAGATATATACATGTGCTTAGGGATAGAATTGCTGGATTTTAGGGCTTGCATATGCTCAGCCACACTAGATAATGCCAAATGATTTTTCCAAACCCATTCACTGCCCCAGTTAATGCTCCCATCAGCAATGGCTGAGAGCCCCCATTGCTCTGCCTCTGTGTGACTACTTGGTTTGTCAAACATTTTACTTTTTGGGTTTTGCCATTTTGAAATAGTTCTTCATTTCACTATTCACGGGATGGCCAGACTGTGCAGCTGAGGTCCAAAGGCAGGTAAACGTGACCCAGGAAAGAGGCCATTGCAGGATTCAAGGTCACTGAGAACAGACAACACACACACACCAGGCTCAAGGGGTGCGTCATTTACTTACAGCAGGAGAGAGAGAGGGAGCCAGGCTGTGCATCTGTTCTCTATGGCTGGTGCATGACTCTATAGCTAGTGTGGGCACCCCACTTGTCCTGCACAAGAACCCAGACCCCTTCCCAGTGAGGGCTGAAATGTAGGGAAACTGGGGTGCTCCTGAGGGTCACTGACTCTAGCACTTAAGCAGAGCAAGGTAGCACTCAGTGAACCTGAAAGGTATTCCCACAAAAAGCAATAAACCCAGCACAGTCTGTGTGGGTTCCTATCTCCCAGTGAGGATGTGTTCCAGGCCCCAGGCACATTCCGTGTGAGTGGGGGGTGGGAGGGCAGAGAAAGAGGGAGACATAGAATCTGAAGCAGGTTCCAGACTCCAAGCTGTCAGGATAGAGCCTGACGCAGGGCTCAAACTCATGAACTGCAAGATCATGACCTGAACCAAAGTTGGATGCCCAACTGACTGAGCAACCCAAGTGTCCCAAGATTCCAACCCTTGATTTTGGCTCAGGTTATGATCTCACAGTTCATGAGATCAAGTCCTGTGTCAGGCTCTGTGCTGACAGCTAAAGCAGTGCTATGAGGGAAATTTATAGCCTCTAATTCTTATACTAGAAAAGAGGAAAGGTTTCAAATCAATCATGTAAATTCTTACCTCAAGAAACTGGAAAAAAAGAGCAAAATAAACCTAAAGCAAGTAGAAGGAAAATCATAAAAATAAGAGCAGACATCAGTGAAATTTAAAACAGAAAAACAGAGGTGGCTAGGTGGCTCAGGTGGTTAAGTGTCTAACTCTTGGTTTCTGCTCAGGTCATGATCTCATGGTTTGTGAGACAGAGCCCCATGTTGGGCTCTGTGCTGCCAGCATGGAGCCTACATGGGATTCTCTGTCTCCTTATCTCTCTGTTTCTCTCTCAAAATAAATAAACATTATATATATATAATATACATAAAAATTATATATACATATATATCTCAAAACATATAGCACACAGCTAAAGCAGTGCTTGAGGGAAATTTATAGCCCCTAATTCTTATACTAGAATAGGAAAGATCTTAAATCAATCATGTAAATTCTTACCTAAAAAAAAACTAGAAAAAAGATAAAAATAAACCCAAAGCTAACAGTGAAATTGAAAACAGGAAAACAATAGAAAAAAATTAGTGAAACAAAAATCCCATTCTTTAAAACAACAACAATAGAAACAAGAGACTTCTAGCAAGACTGACAAAGAACATAGAGAGAATGTCCAAATGATATCAGGGGTTTCACTAAGACCCTGAAGCCATTAAAGGATAATAAGGAAATGCTGCAAACAATTTTATACCCATAAATTTAAAAAACTTAGAAATGGACCGATTTCTTAAGAGCCACAAACTACCAAAACTGACCGAAGACAAAATAAATAACCTCAGTAAGTCCAATTACCATTAAAGAAATGAAATATGTAATTTATAAACATTAAAAAGAAATATCCGGGCCCATATTCACTAGACAACTCTAGTAAGCATTTAAAGATGAATTAATACACAGTCTCTTCCAGTAGAGACAATAAAGTAAGGACTTTCCAAGTCATTTTATAAAGCTAGTATTATCCTGATATCAAACTTAACAAAAATAGTACAAAGAAAACTAAAGATCAGTATGTCTCATGAACACGGACACAAAAATCCTCCACAAAATATTAGCAAATGGAAGCCAGCAATGTATAAAAAGAATTATACACCATGATGGAGTGAGGTTTATTAGAGGTGTGCAAGGCTGGCTCAATATTTAGAAATCAATCGTTGTAATTCACCATATTAAACTAAAGAAAAATCATGAGATCACATCAATTGACACTACAAAAGTATAAGACAAACTCCAATACCCACTCATGATAAAAAAAAAAAAAAACCTCATAAAAATAAGAATAGAGGGAATTTCCTCAACCTGATGAAGATCATCTAAAAGAAAGGCTAACATCATACTTAGTGATAACAAACTAAATGCTTTCCCTCTAAGATCATGAGCAAGACAAAGATGCCCTCTCTCACCATTGTTACTCATCCTAACACTAGAAATTCTGGCCATTGCAATAGGCCAGAAAAAGAAATAAAGGCATAGAGAATTGAAAAGAAGAAATAAAGCTCTTCTTATTTGCCTATGACATAATTGTCTATGTAGAAAATCTCAAGTGACCCACAAAATCCCATAGAACCAATTGGTGAGTTCATCAGGTCATGGAATACAAGATGAGCACACAAAAACCAGTCACATTTCTATATACTAACAATGAACATATCTGAACCAAAATTTAAAATGCAATTCCATTTACAATAACTCCAAAGAAAATGAAATGCTTAAGTATAAACTTAACAAAGTATGTACTGGATACATATGTCAAAAATTACAAAATGCTAATGACAGAAATCAAAGAAAATTTAAATAGATGCCAATTCTTCCCAAATCTGAGCTCTAATCTATCTTGCTGAAAACCCAATATGTTTTTTCCAAGGGGCTGGAGACTTTCTCCGAGGCCCAGCCTTCTGTCTGGAGGGATCTGGAAGGATCGTAACACAGCCTGATACCCAAGTACAGAAAGGATTTCTATTTCCCAACTTCATGGATGAAAATGAAGGAAACCACCAAAGCACACTTGTGGCAGTTCTTCAAGCCACCAAGAGATGGCAATAGTGACCATCTGCAGAGCTTCTCTGTAGACCCTGTTCAAGGACTGAAAAATAATTTTGCTCTAACAGGATTGCTTCTCAGCTGCGGAGTCCCTCCTGGCTGATTCAAATATCCTGATCCTGGCCACCCCCGGGTGTCAGAACTAACACCATTGTGTCCTCATGGCCTTTCCTCTTCGGGCTGAGTCTTACATCCTGCTCATCAGCTATGTGCATAGGAATCACTTTGTCTCCCTTGGGACCAACCAAAGGTGTGCCTAGACATTCAAAGGTCCAAGGCTCGAGATCCAGCCAGGGGTCTGGAGCCCGAAGGGCAGTTCAGACTAGAATAAGTGAGGCTCTAATACCCTGTGCCTGGGGAACGGGATAGAACCAGGCAAAAAAACAAGACACATCTGACTCTGGCCCAGGGCTTCAGCTTTATTGAGAAGCAGCACCACAGGGCTCTTCTGGATTTCTTACCCCCTGGAAGAGATGGAGGGATCCAGTGCCCCCTACTAAACATGGCCATTTGGCTTAGAACTTGGTGTGGTGACAGCTGGCAATGAATGCTTCCTCTCACTGCCCATGAACAAGGGAAGCAGCTCTTTCAAGGACCATGATCAGTGCCTGCAAGGTCTGAGGAAAGGAAGCTGAGAGAGTGAGAAACAAGGAGACAGAGGTGCTGGGACGAAGAGAGATGGGCAGACATGCGCTGGAGGCTGGAAGGGGAGGGTCTACCTTGCAGTGTGGGGAGAGATGTATGCACTCTGGCTCTGGCCTGGCATCCCAGGAACAGCCTCAAAAGTGGTCTTTAACATTGTCTCTAAGTTGAATTGTTTACACAATTGCAGGGCTGCATTGACATAAATGTTGATCTTATGTACTTATATATGTGTTTTATTCCTACCAAAGCGCAAGTAAATTAACACTGTAATTCAGGAATCATTTTTATAATCCAGTTAATTATACTTTATGACCATTTGTGTATCAAAAAGTTGATTCATGAGCTTCACACATTTGAAATATGCCATATTTTTTTTTGTCCATGGAGTACTCACACTCTCCCTTCAGCTCCAGGGTGGTCAACACTTCTGCGAGCCCCAGTGCCCACGGCCCAGGGGTGCTTCCCGGCATCGTGACGACAAGCTTGTGCCTTCGGGGACACCTCACTCGAGGCACCAGGTCTAGGCAGGTAGTGGGGCTCAGCATCCTACAGGCTGGTGTTGGGGGCCAAGCCAAACTGCCACCTCTTCCTACTCTAAAATTTACCATAATTTTGGGGGCTCTTGGGAGGCTCAGTTGGTTAAGTGTATGACTTTGGCTCAGGTCATGAACTCATGATTCATGAGTCAGAGCCCTGCGTTGGGCTCTGTGCTGACAGCTCAGAGCCTGGAGCCTGCTTCAGATTCTGTGTTTCCCTCTCTCTGCCCTTCCCCTGCTCATACTCTGTCTCTCTCAAAAAGAAATAAACATTGAAATTTTTTTAATTAAAAAAATATGCCATAATTTTTGTAACCCTATTTTGGAATCTCTCTTTTCTTAAAATGCTGAGAGCTTCACAAAATAGAAGTGGCCCAGGCTTCTCTGGACCTCAGAGAGACTGTGAAGCCAAAGAGGAATAAAAAAGATACTTCTGATTCTAGCCCAAAGGAAGGTAATAACATTTGCCTTTAACCTGATCTTTGCTTAATTATTTTTTCCTTGCAAGAGAGACTCAATTCACTCTGTGGATGGTTCCCATGCTGTTTCATGTTCAGCTTGCTGACTTCCTAGGCTTTTACTCTGCATTTCTCAATATCAGCCTTTGAAACACCAATGTTACATCAACTCTGGAAGATGTAGTGGGAGGTGACAGGAGGTGGTGAGCTTTTGGACCTTTCTGTGTTGAGTTTTCGCATGGATCTTCCTGAATTAGGTCCTCATGTGCAGGCTTGAGGGTTAGAGAAGTAAATTGTCACTGGGTCAAAAACACGTGTATTAGTCAGGGTTCCCTAGAGGAACAGAACAAATAGGAAAAATATGAGGAGTTTATTATAAGGAATTGGCCTCCATGGCTATGGTAGATGAGGAGTACCCAAGAAAGTCAGTGGCAAAATTCATTCCAAGTTCTAAGGTCTGAGAGCCAGGAGTGCAGAGATCAGGAAAAGATGAATGTCCTAGCTGAAGCCATCAGGCAGCAAGGAGCAAATTCCTCCTTCCTCTGTTGTTCATTGAATTCTACTCAAATCCTTATTGGATTGGGTGAGGCCCACCCACCCAGGGGAGAGCAACCTACCTCACTGAGTCCACAGATTCAAATGCTAATCCCATCCAGAAACATCCTCACAGACACACCCAGACATAATGTCCCATCTGAACAGCCAGTTAAGTTGACACACAAAATTAACCATCACAGAGCTTACTCAGACTTAAAGCCAAATTTCTGCTGTTTTTGCGCTGCCCACATGGTGGACCTTCCAACTTTTCAGGACAGCCAGGAGCTGGCAGAAACTGAAGTATTTTCAGAAAAAGAAGAAGCACTTGGGAAGTGAGAGAGGAAGAGAGACGGTTGTGGGTGGAGAAGTTTCAGTAAACAGTGAGTCCCTGTCAAGTTTCTCAATTTGGATTACAATGGCCACTGGCTGCCTGACAAACCCTCTCATTCTGCTTCCTGGGTCTGAAGTTATGCTTTTCCCCCTTGCTGGCTCTTGGCTACCCTCTTTCCACCAGAGTTATGGTACAAGGGAAAGATGCTTGAGCAGTTGAGCCAGAGGAATCTGGATTCAGATCCTGACATCAACCCTTATAACATGCTTCTGGTCAGTTTGTTGACTCTCTGAGCTGTTGGCAAGATAGCTAGAAGGGAGAGAGATTATGTAAACTCTTTGCTATATGAATAAAGACAAATGTCAACCCCCTCCCCCCCCAAAAAAAATCAAGCAAAGTTTCAGAGACATAGTTTCATGGTTTGGTTTTTATTTTTATTTTTATTTAATTTTATTTTTTTGAGAGAGCGAGTGAGCAGGGGAGGGACAGAAAGAGAGGGGGACAGAGAATCTGAAGCAGGCTTTACACTATCAGCACAAAGCCCAATGCAGGGCTCAAATCCATGAACTGTGAGACCATGACCTGAGCCATTTGGACGCTCAACCAACTGAGCGACCCACACAGAAGCAATAGTATAGGACTTTCAAGGATTAATTACAAATATGTTGTGTCTTGCTCCTTCTGGGATCACTCACTCTGGGAGAAGCTAGTTGCCATATTATGAAAACACTCATGCAGTTCTCTTGGGCAAGGAGCTGAGGTGTCCTGAAAACAGCCATATGAGTGCGCCATCTTGGAAGCAGATCCTCCAGGCCAGTCCAGCCTTCAGATGAGTATAGAGTCTTGGCCAACATCTTGACCACAACT
Organism: Hyaena hyaena; assembly: GCF_003009895.1. NCBI lineage: Eukaryota > Metazoa > Chordata > Mammalia > Carnivora > Hyaenidae > Hyaena > Hyaena hyaena. The sequence continues at coordinate 5,511,081 of NW_024080671.1, read as the reverse complement.
TCACGAAAGAGATGCCCTGAGCCAAAACCACCCAGATAAGCCACTCTCAGATTCGTGATTCTCAGGAAGTATGAGGTAATAATTGCTTGATGCTTTTAGCTGGGGGAATTTGTTATGCTGTGATATCTAATATAGTTGGACCACACTTGCCTGGGACCAATGTCTGCAGCCAATTCAGTCTTCATTTATTTACTCAATCACTCATTCACTCATATACCAAATATTTACCATAAGCCGACCATTTGTCACATACTACATTTGGGCACCAGGTCATTCTGCGCTGAATAAAACAGACCACAGATGCTGCTATGATATAAGCTATATCCTAGTGGGGCGGGGGCTGGGGGTTGGAAAGAAAATTTGGTGAACTATGGAGGAAATAAACAGGGACCAGTGATTCAGACAACAGGGTGACCCCTAGGAAGGGTGATTAGGGAAGGCTTTCTGAAGGGGTGACATCCAAGGTGAAATCTAAAGGGTAAGCAGGAACAAGCAATGAGAAAAGGTGGGCAAAGGATCCAAGGAGAGGGACAAGCAGGTGCTAAGGCCCTGGGGCAGGACAGGTACTATGGCTGGAGCACAGGGCACACGGGGGCAGGGGGAGCAAGATGGAACTGCAGAACCCAGCAGTGGCTGAGCCCTCTTGGGCTATGTAGACCAACCAAGAAGAGTGGGTTTCATCTGAAGGGGATGGGACGGCGTACTAGCTACTGTTGACTTTTGTTGAAGTGCTCTCTTGCTGATGAGTGGAAAAGAGGAAAGACAAGGCACTGGGGGACCAGGAGGAACAGGGATGTCACCATCACACTGAGAGGAGAGAGGGTGGTTGCAATGTCAGGGGGAAGAGGGAAAGTAAGCAGATGGAAAGTGCTAGAATAAGCATTAAGTGACAGAGAGAGGATCCCTGGTGACATGGTCTGGTTGCAATAATCCTGGGAATATTGTTGCCTTTGATCAGAATAAGATAGTGGGGGGGAGTGGAGGGGAGGGGGGAGATGGGCATGGAGGAGGGCACTTGTGGGGATGAGCACTGGGTGTTATATGGAAACCAATTGACAATAAACTATTTGTAAAAAAAAAAAAAGAAAGAAAGAAAAGAAAAAAGAAGAAAAAAAAAGATAGTGTGGGAGAAGAGCAGGTCTGGGAAGACAGTGTTTAGGGGGAAGTTGATAGACCTAGTTGTGCATGATGAAGCTGAAAAGCTGGCATAGCCCAGGCAAGATGTTGGGTCCCGAACCTTGACCTGCCTTACTACTGTTTCCAAGGTAAACTCAACCCAAACCCATCACATCAGAAAAACAAGCCACTCTGAGTTAAGACAGACTTGCCTCCCTACCTCCAGACAAGGACCTTCCCTCATTTCTGCACCTTGAAGAGGCCCCCAGTCACCACTGTGAACCCAAAGGAGATGCTAGCAGCTTGTGTTTTGGAGGACCACCATCTTGTTACACAACCATCCCTTCTGCACCACTGGATGGAGAGCAGAGGCCCAACTTCACCTTTACATTTCCCCAGCATCTCTCAGTACCTCCAATCTCTGCACCCTCTTGCCATCCTCAGTACTCTGCCCTGCAAGTCACAGCAGAGTGGACTTGCCAAAGAAGAAAGTAAAAAGTGAGGTCCTTGTGTTGGTGATGGCTGCTTCATGTCTATGCCTGGAGAACAAAGAAACACAGCCTGAGGGATTTGTGCCCTGGTTGGGAACCCAGAGTCAAAATGAGATGTTTGAAGGCATCTGAGGTCACAGTGCCAACTTATGTGGCCAGAGGAGAGCAGGGGTCCCATGGGGAGAGTGTGTGGAGCGGCAAGTTGGGGAGGGGGTTCCTAAAATTACTGTGGTCACCACTGATGGGTGCTGTGGCCTCCACCCCAGAGATGATACATCCTAACTGCAAGGAAGTGACATGTCACAGGGGTGTGGGTGGCCCCCTGAAGAGGAAATGTTCTGATGTGGTTCCACAGTGTGAGGGTGAATGTGGATAGTGAGAGGAGCAGCTGTGGGCTGTGGAGAGGGACGGCAATCTCACACCAACACCAGACCTGGATTGGGACCTGTCCCCAGATTGAGAAGAGCCCAGGGCACCAGGTCGTGGGCTCTGCTCCGGCCCGTGCTCTTCTCTCCCCAAGCTTCCTCCACCATGACCAGCTCGAGTGACCATGGAAGAAGACTGTGGGGACCAAAGCCAGGCTGGACAAGGAACCAAAGAAGCCTAGGAAAGCAGAAGTGGGACGCGGAGACCAGAACTTCTGTGAGAGGCTTGAAATTGTTTCCCCTCAAGAGCCTGACATTGCTGTGGGTGACGTCTGTGCCGTAGGAATGACCCCAGGGGACGGGAGGGCATGGCTGCCTGCAGCTCTGCTCCTTCTGCAAGTCCCAGGTGAGTGGAGCCGAGCCTGGGCAGGGAAGTCGACCCTGGGTGGGAGGGAGGGTAGGGAGAGGTGGGGAGGAGACGCCCAAGGGGAAGGAAGAAGGATGTGGGAGGAAAGAGGGAGAGCAGAGAAAATTCCAGGAGTGGCCAGCTCCTGCCTCAGCAGCGACCAGGAGGATTCAGCGTGAGTCTTGTCCATTGTGCTGGACAGAGCAGCACTGACGAGAGGGGAACCTGGGCTCGCCATTACCTTCATTGTCATGGTCAGAAGTGATGTCTTGGAGCATCACACACACACACACACACACACACACACACACACACACACACACACACACCATGGACACCCTCTCCTTATCCACTTTGCGAGGAAGAAGCTCCTTCCCCTTCATCTTCTCCCTTGAGTCCCGCCAAGGCCTCCTCCAGGTCACGAGGGCCTTTGAGGGACCCAGGGGGTATCTTGACCCCAAAGCCCGTGACCCAGGCCCATCTGGTGAGGGGCCTGCACTCGGCTGTGTTTTCCAGGCTGTTTGTCTATAAGTGGCCCCACCTCCGTGTCAGGCCCCATGGGGGGATCCCTGAGCGTGCGGTGTTCATATGAAGAGCGGTTAAGAGGATATCCCAAATACTGGTGCAAACCAGCATGTTTCCGGAAGATTGTGGAGACCAAAGAGTCAGACAGAGAAGTGAGGAGTGGCCGCGTGTCCATCAGGGACCATCCTGCAAACCTCACCTTCACAGTGACCTTGGAGAACCTCGTAGAGGATGATGCAGGAACATATCGGTGTGGGGTCGATACATCCTGGTTAGGATTCTCTGGAGAGCCCACCCTCACCATCGAGGTATCTGTGACCCCAGGTGAGCTGTATGCACCCCTCCCCCAGCGCCAGCACCAGGGCCCCTGAGACTGGGGCTTATCACCCCAAACCTTCAGGAAAGCAGTGACACGTGGGACAGAAGAGTGAGGAGAGGATGGTGCTGGTGACGGGGACACCGGGGATGTGTACGCATGTGCTCTCATGAGTGTGTCCACATGTGTGTGTTGAGATGTGTGTACATTCGGGTGTACACTCCCACTCACACAAGCACATGCACACCCCTGGCTGTCGGAGACGCCTCTGTGTGCCACACCCTGACACGCTGTCATGCCTAAAGCTCTCCCAGGGAGGGGTCAAGGAGTGGTCCTGAGTCTGGGGACAGCTGCCTTCTTGTCCTGACAAGGGTCCTGTTCACTCTGAGGGGGACCTCGAGTCTCCTCCTGGACTCTCTCTCCTCCCAGTGGGGAACAGAACTCCTTCAGGTATTTCCTCCTCACCCTTACAGGCTGCCCATGACCCCGGGGCCCTAGAGAACATCACATGTCATGGATGGTTCCTGGGGCACCAGCCTCACTGCTGTGACTCTGAAGGTCTGCAGCAACCTTGAGGGGGGCCCAAGAACAAGCCTGAAACCCTGATCTGGGGCTTCTGTGACCATTTGGGAACCACCCTGCCTTCCAGCTTGACCCTCCCCCTCTTCCTCTGGCACCTTGTCCCCACAGGAGGGAACCCAGAAAAACCCTTGAAAGTGCTCCCCTCAGACAAAGGAGAAGGATGGGAAAATATGTTCTCAGGTCTTATGGCCCCAAATACACCAAATAATTCTTCTTTAATAGAACCTTGTTTTTGTTTCCGAAGAATCAAATGAAGGTCATCCTTCTAAGTGTGTAGATTTTTTTAATTAAAAAAAAAAAAAGGTTATTATTTTTGAAGGAGAGAGAGAGATAGCATGAATAAGGGAGAGGCAGAGAGAGACACACACACAGACTCTGAAGCAGGCTCCAGGCTCTGAGCTGTCAGCAGAGAGTCTGACGCGGGGCTGGAACTCACAAACCATGAGATCATGACCTGAGACAAAGTTGGACGCTTAACCGACTGAGCCACCCAGGCGCCCCTAAGTATGTGGATTTTTATCTCGTGCTCTTATTCTGATGTTGTCTCTGGTTCCTCTGAGGTCCTTCTTGTAGGTCTTAGTTTCTCTCTCTCACACATGGGGTATTTCCCTCCCATGCCCTCTGTGGGTTCCTCCTATTCAACAGCGAGGAGCTAAGCATCCACAGATGTCCCTGGGGACATGAGGGAAAGACCTTTTCCCCATTGGCCTCAGGACAGGCCACTTTCTATGGGGTCCACCGGCTGTGTGTCTGCCTCCCTAGATCTTTCTTTCTGGTCATTCCGTCCCCCAGAGAGGACTGTGCTGACAGTTCGGGGACCAAGAGCTTTGAGTGCCATGGTTTCCGTCACTCAGTGCAGACTGTTTCATGATCCTCACCCCAGACGTCAGCCCTACCTAAGGACCCTGGTTCCCTCAATCTGGATCTATCTCTACAGAGTAAACATCAGCCCGTCCTCTGCTGGGGTGCACACGGTGTGGCTGTGGCTGAGCCTGGAGCTATGTGTTCGTTCTTTCCACACACTCAAATCCCTGGTGAGCAGGATGACCCACCACGTGAAGGTGCCCACCTGGCCAGGATGCACCTGCAGCGCAGGCCAAGGGAGGACCAGAGACCCAGTCAGGCCTGGGTGTGCTAGGGGGGATGTGGAGCCAGGACATCTGTCCAGATGGCCTGAGTGACCAGGTCAATGTGAGTCAGAGCCACATAGCTGACCGAGTGGGAGACGGGGGTGAGGGTGGGAGGCCTGACATGCGCTTCCTTCTCAGGCAGCACTAAAGCCCCCAGCATCGTGAGGTCCACCAGCCCCCCAAGTCTTCACACGACCCTGCCAGCACCCATGGGGAGCACTGCGATCCGGCAAGAGACCCCCAGTCCCAGCCAACATCCTGGGTAAGGGGCTTGCATGTGGAGATCTGTGACACCTGGCTGACCTCTAGACCACCCGGGGAGCCGAGGAATGAGGCCCTGCACCCTCGTTATTTACCAAGTCCACACCTAACCGGGAAGGTCCTTCTGTGGACACAGCCCTGAGCCACTGAGCCACAATCCTGCTCTGACAAAAGCAGAATTCACACAAGGACTAGGTCAACACACTCATCGAGATAAGTGTGCGAGCTTGTGATGAGTGCTTGGAGAAAATCCGTCAGAGGGGTCGGGAGGGCCCCTGCGGGAGGGGGACGGGAGCGCTATCCAATACACAACCTCCAGGGAAAGGACATTTCACTGGAGAACTGCAGGATTTGGGGAGCCCGCGCTCAGGTGTCTGCAGAAATGGGGCTCCGGGAAGGGGGAAGGGCAAGTGTCAAGAATTTTACAAAAGGCGCCTTCAGGACTTGGCCCAGGCCAGGTGCTCTGGGAGCCGGTGGCCTCTGCACTGTTCCCCTGTGCCCTCCCCCCAGCCCTGGCCAGAGTGGCATCCTGTTGATCACCAGGCCTCTGAAGAAAGTGAAAGCTGAGCCATGTCATTCGTCCCTTCTATCATCAGCCACTGAATTAGGTGCCGCACAGGCACCAGATTAAAGCTAACGTTTCTGATCCCTCGTGGGAGATACTATTTATGGGAGAACAGACACCAGACAAATAACCCCGATACCGATTTCTAGCCCACAGACAGGGTAACCCCCAAACGCAGAAGGCTGAGGTAGAACCCTCTTCCCTGCCCAGGATCCACGTCACTCCCTGCGGCCTCCCTCACATCACTCCAGTGGCCGGGCCCTTTTCCGTGTCCACCAACCTGTCTCAAGGGCACCTGTTATCCCGATGGGCACGGGACTGGTCTGCTGTGTGGGGCTGCCCCGCCCATGGACCCACCTGGGACTGATTTCGGTATAGTTTGTTGGGGCCTCAGGACATGGGCACAGGGACAGAAGGAAAGCGGAGGGTATCAGGGCCTCTCCCTGAGGATGTGGCTCACCGTCCGTCACCGTGTCCCCCACAGGTCCCCGCTCAGCAGCGTCTACTTCCTGCTCCTGGTCTTCCTGGAGGTGCCCCTGCTTCTGAGCATGCTCAGTGTGGTCCTCTGGGTAACCAGACCTCAGAGGGGCTCTGGGGGGCAGGCGGAGTCAGCCGGATTATGAAAACCAGTAACACCTATTGCCCATGGATGATCTGCTCCGGAGAACACAGCACCTTTCATGGATGAGAACGGCCTTCTGATAACACATCCAGCTGTTATCCACATTTCCATCAGAACACTCTGTAAACACTTTTGGTAACTTTTTTCTTGCAATGTATCATAGACACAAAGGAATAGATCCAATAAATGCATACTCCTTTAAATACATTTTAATGTTTATTTATTTTTGAGAGAGGCAGAATGTGAGGGAGGGAGGGGCAGAGAGACAGGGAGACACAGAGTCTGAAGCAGGCTCCAGTTTCTGAGCCGTCAGCACAGAGCCTGACGCGGGGCTCGAACCCACAAACCATGAGATTGTGACCTGAGCCGAAGTTGGAGTTGGTGTGCTTAACCAACTGAGCCACCCAGGGGCCCCTCCCACATTTTTTTTTTAAAAAACGAACTGAACTCAGTCGCATTATAGGAGTTGTTATTCTTGTTGTTATTGAGCTGCATGAGCTCTTTATATATTTGGGATATTAACCCCTTATCTGATACATCATTTGCAAATATGTTCTCCCATTCTTTTGGCTATCTTTTCATTTTATTGACTGTTTCTTTTGCTGTGCACAAGTTTCTAATTTGAGGGGTGCCTGGGTGGCTCAGTTGGTTAAGCATCCAACGCTCGGTTTCAGCTGAGGTCCTGATCTCACAGTCGATGAGCTGGATTCTGCGTCTTCCTCTCTCTCTGTCCCTCCCCTTCTTATACTCTGTCTTTCAAAAAATAAAATAAAATGTTAAAAATTTTTTTTTCATATTTTAAAAACTAAGCTGTTCTTCAAGAGTTTTAGCTACTGGGTTATAAATCAGGTTCCCAATTAAATTACATCAGGTTAAGGCTAGAATTTGCTTTATTACTAATGAGGAAACCCAGTCCATCAGGCTTGTCTCAGCCTCCTGCCCTGGGCTTATTTTGGTCGACTGTCTATCTAGCATCTGAAGCTTTACTCAGGGCACTAATAATAACGTAGAGTGCTGGCCACATCCTAGGATTGTATCCTCAGAACTTCGCATGTCTTTCTCACTTAATTCCTATAACAATTCTTATGAGCCCAGTTTACAGATAAAAAACTGAGGCTCAGAAAGGTTTAATAAGTTGCCTGTGGTCACACAGCTTGTAAGCGGCGCTTGGGGTTAGAGCCCAGGTGTGTCTGATCCTACAGGCTGCACTTTTATGCCCTTGGCTGTAATGTCTGAGCAAATGCATCCCTAGGTGTGCCAAGGTTGCTCACCTGACACCTGACTAAGAAGGAGGCACTGCTCTCTGCTGCCGGGGCCCACTGCTGGGGTAGAGAAACATTTCTGGAGCTGACACCCAGGCTATTGTACCCCTTGGACCCAAAGCCCAATAGGTTCAACGCATCCTGCTCTGACTCTTCTGCAGACACATCTCATCCTGCCCCTCCTCATTCCATACAGCCGTCTCCTCTCTCCTACATAGTGGGGAATTTTGTGCCCTGTGACCAGGCCCTTCTAAGAAATTACACCCACTTTGCTGAATAATTAAAAGCAGGAAATACTCTATAAAAGGAAGTGAATGGGTAAGAAACGCAAAGGCGGTCCAGTCAAACAAAGCGCAAGCTGGGGCTCAGGCAGAGCTCCGAGAGTCCAGCTTGGATCCGAGTGTGAGCTCCAGTGGTGGGTGCAGAGGGGCAAGGCGCCGGGGAGGCAAGACCATGCGGCTGCCGCTAGTTCTTCTCCTTCTCAGGCTCCCAGGTGAGTGCAACTGGGGCCATGGGGACTTTGTACTACTAGGGCAGGGCAGGGGATGGAGAGCTATCCCAGGCTGAAGGGGAAGTGTCAGATTGGGGGAAATGAGTAGTGGCTTTTTTCGTGTATTCAGCAAAAGCATGCTGGGGTCTTACTTTGTGGCACACATACACCAGGCCCTGAGGAAGTGAAGGGAAAAGGGAAACAGGGCTGGCCATTAAAAAGAGAACCCCATGGGATGCCTGGGTGGCTTAGTTGGTTAAGCATCCAACTTCGGCTCAGGTCGGCTCAGATCATGATCTCGCGGTCTGTGAGTTCAAGCCCCGCGTCGGGCTCTGTGCTGACAGCTCAGAGCCTGGAGCCTGCTTCCGATTCTGTGCCTCCCTCTCTTTCTGCCCCTCCCTTACTCTCACTCTGTCTCTCTCCCTCTCAAAAATAAACATTAAAAAATTAAAAAGAGGACCCCCAACACTCAGTGGATGAGGCATACAGATTAACAGCAAACAATGGCAGGACAGTGAGGCATTGATGGTACTATGCTCAGAGGTCCAAGCAAGTCTGGCTGAAGGAGACACGGAAAGCCATATAGACAGCACTCGTTTGATGAGCCTTGAAGAAAGGGATCAGCCAATCAAGCAGAGAATGGAAAAGAGCATGCCAGGGAGAGGGAACTGCTTCGCCAAGACATGGAGGCTTGAGAAAACATGGTGCATTCCTGCACTGGGGGACCCACGGTGGGCAGGGGGCCTTGGGGCGGCTGGTTGGTCATGAGGTTGGAAATGCACAAGACAAGATTACAAAGGCCCTTGGAGGTCATGCCCAGGAACCAAGGCTTTCAAAGAGAAAATTGCTCAGGAACCCAGGTGGGATGATGGGAGATAAGTTGTGTGTTTTTTTCCTCTGTGGAAAGCCACTGCACAATGAAAAGACATGAGGGACAGTCCAGACGTTTGCAAAACATATGCTGTATGTGTGGGTCACACAGTCTTCTCTCTGGGCCAGTAGGCTGACAATCTGGCAAAACAAGACTGGTCCACAGGGGTCCCCCACAAAGGGCATAGCTAGGGAGTTGGGAGATTGGAGTTCCAGTCCTGACAGGGGTGTGTGACACAGGCAAGTCCCTCATTGCTCTAAGACCTGGATTTCTGGTATGAATAGAAAGTCCCTGAAGCCCTTCCTAGCTGTAATGTTGTGGGACTCTGCTATTCGGATCAGATATAAATAGATGAAGGCTGTCATTCTCAAAGTATTTCTGTCATTGTGGATTTTATCAGTGACGTAGAAGCCCTGTGATGATACCTGTAGATGAGTGAGGAAGGCAGTGGCTTCTCTGTGACTTTTACGCTCCTTAGGCAGGACTCCAAATGGCCCAGAATTCCCAAAAGACAGCAATTCAGAACGCCCGTATTTCCCCCTGGACTCTACCTGTACATTTGAGTTCAGAGACCTCCATCTGCTCCCTCTCTTAATCCCAACATCCAGCTCAGCAGGAGGCCAAGGGGAAGGGTGAGCTACCTGGGCTTGCACACACAATACACTCATGCAATGAAGTCAGATGCACACACTCCCATTCACATCTGTATTCTCACACACTCACACAGAGTTACACACACTCATGTGCACACACAGGCTCACATAGTGTGTCTTATATGCACACACCCACACAAACTGTCTTCTCCCCCAGATGAAGGCTGGAAGCACAGTGGCTGCTCTATGGCTCAGGCAGGGTGGGTGCTGCAGAGGTGAGGCAGGGTGTCCCTAGTCCTCCTTCAACTTTCCGAGTTAATGAGGGAAGGGGGTGAAGTAGCCAATGATACAAGAAAAGCCACCCCATTAGCAGATGGCCATTAGACACTCTGGGGTTACTTCTGTGAAATGAAGAACAAAAGTGGATGGGGTGAAGTCAGAATGACCCAACTTCCGGTAGGACGTTCTTGTCTGCTGAGTTTCATGGTTCTGCAGCAACCTAAAGGGGAAGGCAGGGTGCTGGCATAGTTGGGTGCTCAGTAAGCATTTGCAAGTGGAAGAACAAGACCACAGACTTGTAGCCCAGAAATTACTCTTTGGAGCCTGAGATGATGCAGTTGCAGGGGGACATGAGCAGGGACGCCTACTCCATCAGTGCAAGGCAAGGTGGGATCCACTCCCTTTGCACATCCCAGACCCTCATGAGCCCCTCTGCTCTGAGCCCTGCCCTTGGCTGCCTTTGGCCCATTTTGTGTGTCATTTGGCATTTGCTCTCAACCCAGAGAGCTCAACTATTGTCTCGATTTTGACACAAGACTATTCACCAAGGATTGTGCATACGGGGCCAACTTCCCCCAAGGATTGATATGAAGGGTGAGGATTTCTATCTCAGGGTCAGGGGAAGGAAAATTGGAGATTCAAACAGCTTAGGCTTTGAAAACCCGTCAGCCCTGCTCCTGAGTCCTGCTCCGAGCTGACTGCTCTCCTACCATCTCCTCCTTCTTTCAGACCAACTCTCGACAAAACACAAAGACTTGATGAATAGTTCCACCCATTACGGTCTGTGTTTATAAAAACCCCCCACATATTTCTTTTTCAAACAAGCCCAATCACATTATGGATGCTTCACTGCCAGATTAAGTTAGCAAAGCTACAGTAGGAATAGTATCTCTCTTCCATTGTTTGTGATTATTGGCAAATACCATCTATACTGAGTCTCAGCGCTCCAGGCTCCAAGCTGTCAGCACAGAGCCCAACGGAGGGCTCAAACCCACGAACCGTGAGATCATGATCTGAGCTGTAGTCAGACACTTAACTGACTGAGCCACCCAGGGGCCCTTTCTGCTGACTCTTGCATTTGATTTTAATTTACATCATTGCTGTCTCTTAGCAACCTTGTTCCTAATCGAGTCCTTCTGATTATTACCATTTTTTCTTAGTTGTTTTGTTAATGATATAAACATTTTCACATAATAGAATGTATGATTTAGAAAGGGAAATTCGGGGGCCGCCTGGGTGACTCGGTTAAGCATCTGACTTTCAGCTCAGGTCATGATCTCACAGTTTGTGGGTTTGAGCCCCGTGTCGGGCTCTGTGCTGACAGCTCAGAGGCTGGAGGTTGCTTCGGATTCTGTGTCTCCCTCTCTTTCTGCCCCTCTTCTGCTCACACTCTGTCTCTGTCTCCCTCTCTCTCAAAAATAAATAAACTTAAAAAAAAAAAGAAAATGAAATTCTGCCCTCCACCCCAATTCCAGCACTGACCACTGATAAGAGTTTGCAACAACTACGGTCCTTTTTTTTCCCTACGCATGCGCTATAGGAAAACCACAGAAATAGGAGCCTACACACTCTGTTAGGCAACTTTTCAAAAACCTGATAATATCATATCTGGGACATCTTCCCTGTTATTACCTGTGATTTGTCTTCTTCTCTTAAACGTGGTATGGGTGGACCATAATTTATTAGCCTAATGTCCCAGGAATTGCATTTGAATTGAATTTGCTTCCAAGGTTTACCGTTTGTTATGTTAGCACTGCAATTAGAAGCCTTATACTTCAGTGCCCACTGGTGTGGAAATTATAGTTCATGCCAGAATCAAAATGATTATGGCCAAAAATCTTGACGGCCAGGTCCTTTGTAAAAACAATCATAAGCTTAGGGCACCTGGGTGGCTCAGTCGGTTAAGCATCTGACTTCAGCTCAGGTCATGAGCTCACCATTTATGGGTCTGAGTCCTGCATTGGGCTCTGTGCCGACAGCTCAGAGCCTGGAGCCTCCTTCAGATTCTGTGTCTCCCTCTCTCCCTGCTCCTCCCCTACTTATGCTCTATCTCTCAAAAAGTGAATAAACATTTAAAAAAAAATCATAAACTTTATTGGTACCTTCCAGTATCCAAATACTACACAAGGCATGGGGATTGGGAGGGAGGAAGAGAGAAAAAACACAAACACAAAATCTCTGCTCCTCAGGACAGGGTGTCTAGTAAGGGAGACAATGAGAGAGGCTGGTAATGGTAACAAAATACCAGTGCAGCACTCAAGTTCCGATAAAGGTATGGGAACAATGGGAGGAACCAGTTCTGATTGGGAAGGGGAATAAAGTGACCAGTAGGCGGGCTGGGCTCGAAGAAGGGTTTCCAGGTGGAAGGTAGGATGTGAGCCACAACGTGGTCCCCGAGAGAGCACATCAGAGTCAGAGGAAGGGAAAAGTGGGGGCACCAGGTTATAGGATCCAGTGGAGGCAGGGAGGGGCAGGAAATGGTGCTGGACAGAGAGAACTTGGATCTAGATGGAAGAAAAAACACTTGAGTGCCCAACTAGAGTTTTAAATCATTCTGAGACAGTGGCGAGTGGCTACAGTGGAGATCATGAGATGTTGCTCATGACAAGTGTAGTTGAGGATGGGCTAGGGAGAGTTTTAGCACGTAACTCCAGCAGTGATATGCAGAGGGCATAGCAGAAGGGGGTGCAGCAGGCGCTGGAGAAACCTCTCTGGATGCCGCAGCCATGATCTAGGCACCAGATGAGCTCCTGACCTGGTGACAGGCTCCCGCTGATGGGGCAACCTCTGAAAGAAGGTCTGCGGTTTGACATGTACCCTAGTGTTACAACAATCCACAGAATGGAAAGTAGCACAGCCATTTTGCAAACCGAGAAACAAGACCCAGGGAGGTTAAGTAGCTTGCTCAAGATTTCCCAGGGAGCGTGTGGGAGACGTGTCTTTCTGTGTCCAAATTCACTCTCTTTCTGCCGTGTCATGCTGTCATCACGAAGGGTAAGAGTAGGGGAGGAAAGAAGAGAATCATTTTGAAAAACATTTTTGAGGCAGAGTTGACTACATTGTTTACCAATCAGTTGTGGAGGATAAGGGTAAGGCAGGGTCAATGAAGATGCCAAGATCTCTTCCAAATGCGCTAGTAACACAGTTGGGTTTTTGTTTTTTTTTAATGTTTATTTTTGAGAGAGAGAGAGAGAGAGAGCAAGGGAAGGGCAGAGAGAGAGAGGGAGACACAGAATCTGAAGCAGCCTCCAGGCTCTGAGCTGTCAGCACAGAGCCCAACGCAGGGCTCGAACTCACAAACTGAGATCATGATGTGAGTTGAAGTCAGGCAACCGACTGAGCCACCCAGGCGCCCCATGACGCAGTTGATTTGAAGAGCATAGAGTTTGTTCTGCTGATTGAATACTACTTTTATTTCCAAAGGCTGCTGTAACAAATTACCACACACTTAGTGGCTTGAAACGACAACATTTGCTACCTTACAATTCCGAAAGTCAGAAGTCCAAAATAGTCTGACTGGCTGAAATCAAGGTGCAGGCTAAGTTGGATTCCTTCCAGAGGTTCTGGGGAAGGCCCCTCTTCCTCACCCTGTTTGGCTTTGAGAGGCCACCTACATTCTTTGGTTTATGATCCTTTTATCTTTCTTTAGAGCTGACAATGTAGCATCTTCCAATCTCCCCCCTGACTCTGACACACTCTTTTTCATCTTATAAGGACCCTGGTGACTACATCAGACCCGACTGAATAATGCAGGATAATCGCCCCACCTCAAGGTTGTTAACTTAATCACATCTGCAAATTCCCTTTGGCCCTGTAAGGTGACACATTCAGACATTATTGGGATTAGGACGTCATTGTCTTTGGGGGGTATAATTCTGCCAACCACAAATGCAAACCTTGAGCCAACTACAATGGCATCAGGGAGAACGTTCAAAGTGTGAGAAAATGCATCTTCCTGGTACAACAGACCTGACTCTCTCTGCCTCATGTAGATGTGCCCACCTCCCTGGCCTGGTCCTGAGGCTCTCAGGCTAAGACAGTCAGGAGAGGCTTCCATTGTGTTTCTCTGCTTCTCTTGCTTGTTCACTCCCATGTGATCAAGGCACAAGTGGTCATGGCCAAGGACAGAGTATCTGCCCGGCCACATACGGTCAGCTTAACTAGAATCAGTCCCCAGAGCAGCAGAATGCCCTTTCCACTTGTGCTTGTCCTTAACCCGTCCCACTCTGAGTAGACCTTTGCTAGCTAGCATGCTCTGTGAGTCCTCCACTGGAGAGAATACTGAAGAAGACCAAATTCAGGGTGGATTTAGTTCTGTGACTATTGACTTTGGGGTAGACATGTACAGTGTGTGTATGGAAATGGTAGACTAGTGCTAAGGGGAGAATTTGGGAAACAAATATGGGATTTGGGGGACCATCAGCATATCAGCAATAACCGAAATCATAGAAATGGAGAATCCCTCCATGCGGGTGTAATAAAGTGGGACAACATGAGACCCAGAAAGGGGACCCTGAGCAACCCCTGAGGTGTTCTCAGGCTGGTTCATACCGACTCACAAGAACTGACTCGGGGCCTCTCCTCAGCTGTGTGGCCAGTCACATTGCCTCGACTGTCCGAAACCAGCCAGGACGGGAATAGTTACACTAAAGAAATTGGGGAACAGCTACAGATGGAGATTTCCTTCCCCAGAGGCTTAGTTGTTACGTATTAATTTACCAACACACCATTGTCTGCACCAAGATTTAAAGAGGGAAGAAGAGAAATCAGTAGAGGCCTCTGAGATGAGCGGTCAGAGAAGAGGTTAGAGAGGGCCGAGTCAGGAAGACAAGGAAAGACCGTGTCAGAGAGTCAGGAGTTTCGCTGCTGAGAGCAGGGTCTGGAAGATGAAGGACCCAAGAGGTTGGGACATCATTACCAAGAGAGCTGATGGGGAAGCTGGATGGAGGAGGCGGATGTTCAGGACGAGGTGGGGGCATGGCCGAGAAGGCAAAGACGCTGGCTCAGTCTCTGGACACCAGCCTGGGGCCACTTGAGCCCAATGGCTCCAGGTAGCAGTAAATGTTTCTTGGGATTCTGTTTTCTAGGCTGCTTCTCCATCGAAGGCCCAGAGTCTGTGAGGGGCCTAGAGAGGGAATCTGTAACCGTGCGGTGTGACTATGAACCAGGATGGGAGACCTACAGGAAGTGGTGGTGTCGTGGAGCATACTGGGATTTGTGCAGGATTCTCGTTCAAACCACAGGATCCCAGCAAGAAGTGAAGGAAGACCGTGTGTCCATCAGGGACAACCAGAGTCACCGCTTCCTTACAGTGACTATGGAGAAAGTCAGGCAAGATGACACAGACACTTATTGGTGTGGGATCAGAAAGAGTGGACCTGACCTCGGGGCACGTATCAGAGTGACCATTGAGCCAGGTAAGAACTTTCTTCTGTACGCAGTGAGGCCTTCGTGCTCAGGACAGGAAGACAGAGTGCTCCTGCTTCCTCCTCCCCGAGGGCAGAAGGGAAATAGCTGAGTGCCTGAAAACAGTCTCCATCAGTCGCTGAGGTTCCCTGAGGCATCTGTTGATGCAGAGCAGGGCTGGCTGGCCCTGGGGTGGGGGTGAGGACATGGACCCTGCCTTGGATGTCCATGGCCCAGGCCTGCTCTCCTGGGGACTGGACAACCCTGGCCACCCCACATTATCTGATCAGAAGCCTGGCTGGACCTTAGACCCCCACAGGCATTACTCTAGGAAAAGGTCAGTCTCTGATAGTCACACTCCAGACCTGCCAATACACAGAGAGGGGCAGAGGGGCCACCTGGGGAAGCCAAGAGGGTCCCAGCACTGAACCCCAGAAACTTGGCCAGCCCAGCGTGGCTGCGGGCCCCCAGCCTCTCTCTTCTCTACTTTTTCTCAGCTGCATAAGAACAAGCAGGGAGTTAGAGGGACCCAGGAAGGGGCTGGTGTACCAGTGGATGCTTTAAGGGGAAAGGAAGACTTTGACCATTCAGCTCATGTCAGGGGACGCTGCTGGTTTTTCTGGAGTCTCCTCAGGCCTGGGACTCAACTAAAAAACAGGTCATGGATACTCAGTGCCAGGCTGGTCTCAGGAATCCATGACCAAACAGGCCACCATAAATTGTCTTCATAGCATCTCATGAAGATGTTTGATTTATCACAACCTTTGCTCATGATTGAGCCAGACGTGCCCTCTTGTTCACCAGCCCTCCTCCCCCTTACCACCCCAATAACTGGGGCACCTCATTTCCAGAACCACCTGTCCCTGAGCTCATCTCAGGCACCACTTGAGCAGAAAAGACCAGGGACTTCCCCTCCCTGCGGAAAGTCCCACCTAAGAGAGATAAGCAGAGAAGAGGTGGGAAGATTTATGTCTCTCCCCACAACCCAGTAGAGTGCTTCTTCCTGCTTCATGTTTATTTCTTCTTGCCACACTTGAAAGTGATGGAAAGTGGCGGTGCTGCGATTCAGATGACTCAACAGCAGGGAAGAAGCATGGAGACTGTATCCAGAGACCCAATGCCCCAGTGCAGGGGCAGGGCAGCTCCCGGGGAGGGCTGGCAGAGCACTGTGAGCTGCGCATGAGTCCCTGTCTGTGCCCATAACCTGTGGCCGACTCTGCCTGTGTCTAGAGGGAACGCTCCTGACCACCTTGGCGAGCATGCTATCCAGGACGACTGCCAATGGCCGTGCTGGGGTGTCGTCCGTCTCCCACAGCAGGTAAGTGGTTGCTATCCTTACCCTGCCTCTACTTGGGGCGTTCCTGCCCATCTCACCCCTCACCCCTGTCTCCCAAGGCCAGCCCTCCCTGGAAAGCCACTCTGTAGAAGCTTTCTCTATGAGCATCATCCTCACATTTAGTTGTCAGCAAAAAAGACCTGATGATCTAGTACGGGCCAAGGGGAGATAATACAGGATCTCCACCGTGCAAGGCACCAGGGGCCACCAGGCAGGAATGTGGGTCAGCAGCCTGGAGCTGGTATTTTCAGGAGCAGCGAAGTCACAGAGGCAGGCACACAGCCTGTCATGAGGGACCCTACTGTGCCCATAGGCACTCTGGGAAAGGGGAACCACAGGAGGGACAATTAGAAAGAAACATGGGCTCATGGGTCGCCTGGGTGGCTCAGTCAGCTAAGCATCAGATTCCGTGTCTCCCCCTCTCTCTCTGCTCCTCCCCCCCAAAATAAATAAACATTAGAAAAAAATAGGGGCGCCTGGGTGGCTTAGTCGGTTCAGCGTCCGACTTTCGCTTAGGTCATGATCTCGCGGTTCGTGGGTTCGAGCCCCGCGTCAGGCTCTGTGCTGTCTGCCAGCTCAGAGCCTGGAGCCTGTTTCAGAGTCTGTGATTCCCTCTCTCTCTGACCCTCCCCTGCTCATGCTGTCTCTCTCCTAGAAATAAAATAAAACAAATATATATATAAAGAAAAAAATAGAGGGGCTCCTGGGTGACCCAGTTGGTTAAGCATTAGACATCAGCTCAGGTCATGATCTCACAGTTCATGAGTTCAAGCCCTGCATCAGGCTCTGTGCTGGCAGCTCAGAGCCGGGAGCCTGTTTTGGATTCTGTCTTCGTCTTCTCTCTGCCCCTACCCTGCTCTCATTCTGTGTCTCTCTCTCTCAAAAAAATAAACATTAAAAAAATTTTAATAAAGACAAAAAGAAAAGAAAGAAAGAAAAGAAGGTGGTTCCGAAACAAAGCAAAACCAAAAAGTTGAAGTTACTTCTGAGATGCCCTCAAGGTTGGACCATTGAGAAGGTTCACAACGGCCTTCAGAGTGGGGTTGCGGGGGCCCAGGGTCACAGTCTTGGCCATGCTGGCCAGTGCCCCTCTGTGTCAGGGCATCGAGCATGACGGTGCCTGAGGGGCCTGGGGCTCTGATGGCTCTCTCCCCTCTTGCAGGACCCACTACATCCTCCTGGTGTTCGTGAAGGTGCCCATCTTGCTCATACTAGTCGGTGTTCTCCTTTGGTTGAAGGGGCCTCAGTAACAACAGTCTAACTACATGAACTTGTCCTTGATCTTCTCACCAAAGACACAGCCGCTCAGACAGAAGGATGAGCAGAACCTTCCGACCCCTGGGCCCCATTTCCAGAGGAGACATGGGCTGTGGAAGAAATACTTCTGAGTCCTTAGGACGCGGTGACTGGGCACTAAGGGGCTGGCCAGGCACCCTCCCTGCTCTGTACAGCTCAAGGTCACAGCTCGGGGCCCTCCTGAGGAGTCAGGGGGTGCTGGAGAGCCAGTGTCTGTTCCACTCCTTCGGGTAGCAAATGCCCCCACCCCACGGGGGCTTATGGTCAGAGCTGCTGGGATGAAGCCTAAGCCCTGTCCTCTCTGCTGGAGAGAGCCGGGACAGAGCCAGAGACTGAAGCACAGAGAGAAGAAACAGGGGTGTGGGACAGAGACTGAGAGATGGAGCCCGGCCCAGGTGCTGCTCTGCTTCCTTCCTGAGATCAGCTCAGCACACCTTGTGTGTTTTTCTTAAGAAAACAAGGGTGTTTTCTTAAGCCAGCCACGTTGGGTTTGGATGACTTGTGCCCACAAGAACCCTAACTGATGCACGTGCACATGCACACACACACTCACACCCCAAAAAGGTGGTGGGTTCCTGGTTCTGGGGCATCCCCTCTGCCCCGGGGGGACACTCTGAGTGCACCGAGCAGAAGAGGGACCAGGAGTCTCTCTGGGCCCAGCTCCAGTGCTGACCTTCCGCCCTCCCCCACTCCTCCTCTGTCC
Source organism: Hyaena hyaena (assembly GCF_003009895.1). Lineage (NCBI taxonomy): Eukaryota > Metazoa > Chordata > Mammalia > Carnivora > Hyaenidae > Hyaena > Hyaena hyaena. Next base: position 5,492,466 of record NW_024080671.1, on the reverse strand, counting down.
CGGCTCCCCGAGCTCCCTGCCCCTCACCCCTCTGGGCCTGGGGCTTCCTGGGTGCTGCCTCTGTTCCTCGGGGCTGCTAGGCCTCAGAAACTACCTCAAGGTTGGGAATGGCAGTCAGGAAAACTGTCTGGGGGAAACAACGTTGCCTCTCCTAAATGACAATGTTTAAATAATCTTAATAATTACTTTCTTTAAATAATCTTAATGATTAAAAACGTCTGAAATAGGGCACCTGCCTGGCTCAGTCAGTGGAGTGTGAAACTCTTGATCTCAGGGTTGTGAGTTCAAGCTTCACATTGAGTGTAGAGACTACTTAAAAATAAAATCTTCAAGGGGTGCCTGGGTGGCTCAGTCGGTTAAGCATCCGACTCTTGGTTTCAGCTCAGGTCACGATCTCACAGTTTGTGAGTTCAAGCCCCATGTCAGGCTCTGCGCTGACAGTGCAGAGCCTGGTTGGGATTCTCTTTCTCGTCCCTCCCCTTCTCATACTGTCTTTGTGTCTCTCAAAATAAACAAATAAACTTAAATAAAATAAAATAAAATCTTTTAAAAAATGTCTGAGATAAACGATGTTTTTTTTCATTTGTCCATTTGGATGGATTTGGTCACTTTGTGCCTGATGGGTCATGGGTTGGTTAAGCATTTGACTCTTGATTTTGGCTCAGGCTGTGATCTCATGGTTTGTGAGTTCGAGCCCTATACTGGCTCTGTGCTGACAGTCCAGAGCTTGTTTGGGATTCTCTCTCTCTTTCTCTGCCTCATCTGTGCACTCTCTCAAAATAAATAAATAAAGTTTAAAAATAGATCTACCATCAGCAAATTTCAAGTAGACCGCACAGTATTACTATTTTTTAATACAGCACAGTGTTATTAACTACAGTCATCATACTATACATTAGAACCCAGAATTTATCTTGTAACTAACACTTTGTGCCCTCTGAGCAGCATCTCACCATTTTCCCCGTGCCCCAGCCTTTACTTCTCTGTGGAATGTTTCCTTCTGAACACCCAGGGCACATGTCCACCCTGCCCTTTGTTCTAATAGGTAGGCCCTGACTCTCAGCCTCAGGAGACTATGGGAAGATGCCTCACCAGTGGATAAAGGAGAAGTGAATCCCTGAATCCCTGTACCCAGTCTGGAAGATGGGACACTGTCCCCTATTTGGAAGCTATAGTGCCCTCTCTTTGCCCTTCGGCTGATGAGAAACCTTCTCCCACTTTATACTTGGTTTCGGGCTCTGGTCAGTGGCAGGCCTGAAATTCCCCTGGGCCCAGAGAAAATAGACTTAGAGTCAGACTGAGACCCATTGAGTCACTCTTTTGCGGACCAAGGTACACAGTCCACCAGCTCCAAAGGTCCACCTCTGTGAATACTTCCCTGGACCCAGCCTCCTAAAGATACGACCAGACTCAGGTGACAAGCATATCCTGGGAGGCAAAGCCAGCTGGCCCCCATGGATGCAAGGCTACTGGCAGTTGCTGCCCTGATGCCGGGTTTGCCCACAGTGTCTCATTGTTGATATTCAACAACCCTTATGTCTTTGTGAAGATTCTGTGGTTGGATTGCTACTCTCGTGACGTCATCAAAGAGAATACATTGGAGTAGGTGTCTGTCATCTGTCCTGAACACCTCCCCCAACTGCACACACACACACACACACACACACACACACACACACACACACACCACAAACTTCTGGGAACCGCCCCTTTGTTTCCCATGAGAACTGTCAAGCAAAACTTGTCTCTTACACCCACTGTCCAGGGTAGAGAGAAAGACAGAAATTATAAATTAGGCATTGGGGCAGGGTAGCATTTTCTAGTAAGTGTGTTTCCACTAGGAGCCTGGTGTCAAAGCCCCTGTGCCCTTCAACAGCTCTAGACAGGCACAGCTCCTCATATGCTCACTTCACCCAGAGTTAGGGGAGGCAGAGAAATGGAGAGAGTGGGAACACATTGCTCTTTTAAGAAGCAAACACGGTTGGGGCGCCTGGGTGACTCAGTAAGTTTAGAGCCCAACTCTTGCTTTCAGCTCAGGTCATGATCTCATGGTTTGCAGGTTCAAGCCCTGCATCAGGCTCTGTGCTAGCAGTGTGGGGTTGCTTGGGATTGTCTCTCACTCTCTCTCTCTCTCTCTCTGCCTCTCCCTCTACCTCTCTCTCTCTCAGAATAAAAAATAAACGTAACAATATATATATCTTGGGGCGCCTGGGTGGCTCAGTCAGTTAAGCATCCGACTTCGGCTCAGGTCATGATCTCATGATTTGTGAGTTCAAGCCCCTCATTGGGCTCTGTGCTGACAGCCAGCTCAGAGCCTGGAGCCTGCTTCGGATTCTGTGTCTCCCTCTCTCTCAGCCCCTCCCTTTCTCATGCTGTCTCTCTCTCTCTCTCTCTCTCTCTCTCAAAAATAAACACTAAAAAATAAAATAAAATGAAACAATATATGTATCTATATTTAAAAAACATATTAGAAAAAAAGAAAGAAACACAACTTCTCCTTCCTCATGAGTCTCCTTCTCCGTGAGTCCTTACTTCTTCTCTCTCTCTCTCTCTCTCTCTCTCTCTCTGGAGGGTCTGTACTTCTGAGCAGCTTTGCAACCACAGAGGAAGTTCACCAAGTGCAGGGCAGAGCTGGGCAGGGCAGGAGAAGCAGTGGCGGGAAGGACACCACGGTGGAAAGGGCCCTTCCCAGCACCTGGGGCACTGGATTCATTCTACTTGATGCCAGATACGTCCTGATGTGGAGCAAGAGGAACGTTCCGTCATTGCTGACGGGCATGTAAAACAGTTACAGGCACTTTTAACCGTTGGGAAATTTCTCACAAAACTCTCAAAAACATACTAGAACCATATGACCCAGAAATCCTTCGTATTGACTCAAATCAACTGAAAACTTACAACCACACAAAAACTTGCACATGGATTTTTATAGCAGCTTTCTTCCTTTTTTTTTCTTTAACATTATTTATTTATTTAGAGACAGAGACCTGCGAGTGGGGGAGGGGCAGAGAGAGGGGGGAAAGAGTGGATCCCAACCAGGCTTCGCACTGCCAGCACAGAGCCTAATGTGGGGCTTGAACCCCCAAAACTGAGATCATGCCCTGAGCCAAAACCCAGAGTCAGGTACCCAGGCGCCCCAGTACGTCCCCAATTCTAAAGCAACTGTGGAGGCAGCCCCTCCTTCCTCTGGCTGACCCTGAGCCCCCTCTGGGGGTGGCACCTAGCCTCAGTTGCCCCTGGGGTCTCCCTCCAGCCTTGAGGAGCTCTGAGGGGTGACACAGACCACACCTGATCCCCAAAGCCTCTGCCGTGGAACCCTCAGCACATCATCTAAGACACCAGAAACACTGTCCCCTTCGTCAGCCACACATGGCGTCTGCCACAGACAGAAATACTTATAACGAGGAAATGAGAAGCTAGGGCAGGCTGCATTTAGAATGAACCGAAAGCTTACTAACGGGTTTTCACGACTTACCAAGAAAAGTCGACCAAGATAAGAGAGAAGAAGACATCTCTAGTTCAGGCACAATGAGTAACAGGTACCTGAAGACAGGAAGTTGGGAGGCAGACACCATTGATGGTTAACATGATGGCATCTGATACTGGACAGACCTGAGTTCACATCCCAGCTCTGCCATTTCCTTGCCTGCCATCTTGGACCTTTTGTTTTCAGTAACCATCAGTTTCCTCACCTGTGAAAGGGGGATGAGCACAGATCCTGTCTCACAAAGCAATCTTGATCATGAGGATTAAAGAACACCCAGCTGGCCAAGCGTTAGCTCAATAGCTCTCAGTCCACTCTCCAAGTGCTTGGGGAAGTCGGTGAGAAACCAGGATGATGCAGGCTCTTTGAGACATCTTTCCAGGCAGAGGAGAGAGGAGACCCCAAAGTTCTGGGTCTGGTGCCAGCCCAGGGTGAGCCACCTGCATTCACACTCAGAACTGGGAATTTGAATTTTATGTAATCCGCCTCTGCAGGTAGCAACAAGAAGTGGGCAAGACGGGCGCCTGGGTGGCTCGGTTAAGTGTCCGACTTCAGCTCAGGTCGTGATCTCATGGTTCATAGGTTCAAGCCCTGCATCAGGCTTTGTGCTGACAGCTCAGAGCCTGGAACCTGCTTCAGGTTCTGTGTCTCCCTCTCTCTCTACTCCTCTCATGTTCTCTCTCTCTCAAAAATAAATTAAAAAAAAAAAAAAGAGGGGCACCTGGGTCAGTTGAGCATCCAACTTCGGCTCAGGTCATGATCTCATGGTTCATGAGTTTGAGCCCCGCATGGTGCTTTGTGCGGACAGCTCAGAGCCTGGAGCCTGCTTCGGATTCTGTGTCTCCCTCTCCCTCTGTCCCTCCCCTGCTTGTGCTCTGTCTGTCTGTCTGTCTCTCTCTCTTTCTCAAAAATAAACATTAAAAAATTTTAAAAATAGGATAAAATAAAAATAGATTAAAAAGAAGGGAAAAAGAAACCTGGCCTCTGGGGCAAATCCAGACTTGCCCCACCAGCAACCCAGAGTGATGACTGCTGTAGACGAAGAAAGCCCTCCCCCACCCCGAGCCATTGCTGGGTCCCTTCCTGGGAAGTGGGGCCTGGGCCCCTCAGCCAGCCCCAGGGCCATCTCCTGGTCCTGGACCCTTGTCCCAGCCAGAGCCTGGTGAAGGGCGGCCTGGGAGCCACATGCCGTCACCAGTCCCCTTGTGTCCCATCTCCCTTCTGGCACATTAGACTCTCTCCAATAATATATCATTTGCACACTCTGCACACCAGTATTGTGCACCAAGCAGGCAAGAAGCACTTCAGGGGACACCGTGGGAGACCCCAGATGAAACAGATTCCCAAGGACCCCCCCACACACACACCTCTCACAGGGAGAGTGGATAAACAAGTCCTGCTCAGCAATAAAAGAAACAACTGGGGTGCCTGGGTGGCTCAGTCGGTTAAGCATCTGACTCTTGACTTCAGCTCAAATTGCAATCTCGATGTTCATGGGATTGAGCCCCACACTGGGCTCTGTGCTGACAGCACGGAGCCTACTTGGGATTCTCTCTCTCCCTCTCTCTGCCTCTCCCCTGCTCGTGCACTCTCTCAAAATGAATAAATAAACATTAAAAAATAAAATCCACATTTTAGGTGAATTCCACATAAAAAAGGGAAAAAATCTATAATTTAAAAAATTTCTTAAATGTTTATTTTTGAGACAGAGACAGAGACACACACACACACACAGAGAGAGAGAGAGAGAGAGAGAGAATAAATACTTTAAAAAATATATCCTGAGAAAGAGAGAGAGAGTGAGCAGGGGAGGAGCAGAGAGAGAGGGAGACACAGAATCTGAAGCAGGCTCCAGGCTCTGAGCTGTCAGCACAGAGTCTGACACGGGGCTCAAACTCACAGACTGTGAGATCATGATCGCAGCTGAAGTTGGACGCTCAACCAACTGCGTCACCCAGGCACCCCTTTAATGGTTTTTTTTAAAAGCCCATCCAACAGACTTTATATTCTTCATCAGATCATCTCAACAACAGAAGTCTTCAGAGAATTAAATCTATAATTTAACTAAATTAAGGTCCTACTGACTCTTATGGTGGCTTCTTTCTGTGCTCAGTAATATTATAGCAGGATCTTGCATTTGGCTAAATTTAATGTGGCCAAATGCAGATTGAGGATGCTTCCCTCTGGGAAGTATTTATGTTTCCTTCTGCTGGTTATCATTTTAATTTAAGTTTTCCTGTTTTGAGTTTCCCTATGTGTGGGAAGGGTAAGTTTGAATCCCAGACCCATGCTTACAATTCTCAAAGGACATTATTCATATTATCATGATTGTCAATAATGTTGTCTCCTTGAAGCTGCAATAAAGGCAGTTTATTGTTATTATTAATTATGATTACAATTTTAATCATTTCCCTTTGTTCACAAGCAGGTAATTCCTAATCTGCTGTTTTCCTGAGGATGTAGACCCTTTAAGGATTCTGGTCTTAAATGGTGTCTTAAGTACAGCCCCTCCCATTCAGTAGCCTGAGTCTATTGTGCCCCAGACTCCAAGTTCATTCCAGCACACTGGCCTCCCTGTAAGAGCACTTGGCTGAGAGAGGCAGAGCTTCCTCTCTGGTTTCACTGGTCACTATCCATTTTGGAGTTTTAGTTTCTTTGTGTGGCCTTTGGGGATGCCCTTGGAGTTGGCTGATACAAGTTGCTTCCTACTCTTTGCATCATGGACTCAGCACTGCCTTCATCATGTGGCAAACAGTGATCACACCCAGACTCAGGGCTTCTGGGAAAGAAAATCAGGTGATGGTTCTGAGAAACCTTCCAGGAGCCCTGACCACCAGGTCTTCCATGACATCTCATTGGTGGGTTCAGACAAAGGTGACCACCTTGAACCAATAACTCATTCGCAGCCAGACAAGATGGCGGCTCCATCTTGGAGGAATGGAAGTTGGGCAGGAGGCCACCCAGTTGTCTGCCACAGAAACCTTCCTACAACCCACTCTACTCTCTGGCCCATCTGATGTCTTCTCGGATCCCTGTGCCTTGGTTTATGTGAACAAGACAAATTCCCTGCTCTCACACCCACCTCTCAAGGCCTGGGGCTCTCTGTAAGCTGCAATTTTGGGACTGTGACCCTTTCCTTCTCTCTTGGCTTTCCCAGATCAGTCTCCTGCTGGGCAATAGCAACTCCCTTTTTGCAAACAGAAGACTCCTGGAGGGGAGAAGCTTCTCACAGCTCGAGTCTTACCTTAGCCATCCTCCCTTTCCAGGTGATTGTGATCCTGGTAACAACTATTAATACTTTATTCAGCTGCTAATTTCTCTCCTAAATTTTTCCAGATTTCTGAGGGAACAAGTGGCCTTTCAGCACTAAACGCCCTTCAAGCTAACTCAGCTCTCCTCCCCGTTCCCAGGGAGGGTATGTCCTCAGCTGACATTAGCAGAAGAAAGATGGGGCATTGCTGGCAAGGGCCTGGGAGCAGGAAGAATCAGAAATTCTACGAGGCACAGCCCAGAGTCCCCAGTTAGAAAGTCCCCAGTGGTAGAGTCTAGTCTGATCCTTTGACAGAGACACCTAATTGAGCCTCAGAGACATCACTGCTCATTTGCTGGTGATCATCTCTTTATACAGAGCAGCCAGAGACAGCACAAGATGTCATCTGACATCTGACCCTCAAGTTGACGCAGCAACTGGAGGACGTTTGGACGTGTCTGCCAATGTCTCATTTGGTGATGTGTACCTTCTGTGGGCTCTTGGTGTGCTGTGATTTGGTACCCATTCCCACCAGCCTTGGGAAAAAAACAAACAAACATAGATTATATTATCAGGATGATAAAGAACAGACAGCCCCTCTTCATATTAGAGCCATAGTTGATACCCCAGAATCATATGTGTCTCCATCTCCCAGCATATGACATCATGTTCCAAAGATAAGATGGGCACCAGTGAAACTGATCCTGATAAAACAAATATGGGAAGGGGAAAAAAGTCCCTCGCTAATCAGACCCTAATTGTCAAACAGGAAAGAGGAGCAGAATGGTCATCTTTGAGACTTTTATTTAGGCACAAGGAAAGAAAATGACAGCCTTGGAGAGGAAGAGGGGGCTGGCCACGGGCAGAAGTGGTAGTGCAATAAAGAAGCTTGCCACACCTGGAACTTCTCATGCATTCTGTTAATTAACACCAAGACAAAGCTCATGGTCAAGTTTCCGAAACTTGACCCAGCTCTGTACATTTCTGTCATGATCACCTTTTTTAATATGTGAAATTAAGAGGTGCCTGGGTGGCTCAGTCGGTTAAGTGTCCAACTTCGGCTCAGGTCATGATCTTGTGGTTCGTGGGTTCGAGCCCTGCGTCGGGCTCTGAGCTGACGGCTCAGAGCCTGGAGCCTGCTTCTGATTCTGTGTCTCCCTTCTATCTCTGCCCCTCCCCCGCTCACATTCTGTTTCTCTCTCTCTCAGAAATAAATAAGAAACATTAAAAAATAATTTTAATATGTGAAATTAAGATACAGCTGGAGGCGTAGGAGGAAAAGGTAGATGAAAGGAGATCTGGGCTGGGAGCTGGGTAATTAGCAACCAGACCAACATGGTAGCCACAAGCTACATGTGGCTACTGAACACATGGCCATGTGGCTGGTCTGACTGAGATGCCCTGTAAGCATCAAATATACACCTGGTGTTGAAGATTTATTATGAAAAACCAATTTTTAGTACTCCATATCATCAAATGATAATATTTTGAGCATACTAGGTTAAACTGAATGTACTACTGAAATTAATTTCACTTTTTAAAAAGTCTTTTTAACGTGTTTACTAGGAAATTTAAAATTGCACGAGTGACTCCCATCATAGATCTACTGGACATTACTGGGGGTAAGATCCACTTGAGGTTGGGATTTGCTGCCTTTTATACACCAAGAGAAGCTGGAGAAGGAGGCTTCCAAGCCTTCCCCAGTGCTGCTTGGGAAAGTATCCAGGGAAAGGGGGGCTTCTTGATGGCAGGAGGAGGGGATATGAGGCTAGAGGGACAAGTTTGGGTCAGAGAGTTAAGACCATCCAGGTAAGAAAATGAAGATCTGAGAATAAAATCAGGATGGGTACTGTAAGGATTTCCTAGTTTTTCCTCTCCTGGGTAACTCTCTTGAATCCCATTAGACTAAAAAAGAAATCTTTTTAGATTAAAAATAATTTTTAAAAAAGAAACAAATGCCTTGGATTGCACATCAATTAGTAAGACTGAGTTCATCAAGCACCCTGAGAAAGCCTGGGGGGTTGATCATATCAAGGCAGACACCCCCAATCCCGGATAATGGAGCAAAAGAGTGGTATAGTGAGGTCAGGACATGTGGATACTGGTCCTTGTGCTGGTGTGACTGTCTCCTCTAATGTCCCCTCCTCTGTCCTCCAAGTGTCCCATACAGGGAGGGCACAGATGTGAAGGCTTCTTACAGACTTTTCATCTTAAATTTCTAGAACACCTGATCCCTCTCTCTGCACGTCAGGCACCAACAAATGTTTGTTACTGGTGGTGATGAGCAGAAGGAGGAAGAGGAAAGCTATGAAGCAGGAACTTTGCTTATTTCGGCTACTTCCACATTCACTGGGTGCGGGCAGCCCCTGGTACCTACAACAGTTAGTAAATAGATAATAAATAAGGGAATGGGGAAATGACAGAAAAAGGGGTGCCCGTTTGTATGAGGCGGTCTGACTTTGAGAAGAACAAGGTAATTTATTAAGTTTTTATTTAAATTCGAGTTAGGTAACATACAGTGTAGTATTAGTTTCATGTGTACAATGGAGTGAATAAGCACTTCCATACATCACCCAACGCTCATCACAAGTGCCCTCCTTAATGCCCATCACCTGTTTCATCCATTCACCACCCCACCTTCCCTTGGTACCCACCAGTTCTTTCTCTATAATTAAGAGTCTGGTTCTTGGGGGAGCCTGGGTGGCTCAGTCAGTTAAGTGTCTGACTTCAGCTCAGGTCATCATCTCTTAGTTCATGAGTTCGAGCCCCACATCAGGCTGTCTGCTGTTAGCACAGATCCCTTCAGATCTCTATTCACCTCTCTGCTTCTCCTCCATTCACATTTTCTCTCAAAAATAAATGTTAAAAAAAAAAAAGAGAGAGAGTCTGTTTCATGGTGAGAAGGACAAGGTAATTTAAATTATATCTCAGCGTTGAGGGGACTGAGAGGCAGTTTAGAAGAACACATAGAATGTTTTCCAGGCCCAGAGGACAAGTGTCATGATTTGACTTTACCTTAATAAGCCAAACCAACCCTCTAAACCAGAGCCTTTCAACCAAGGATGACTTTGCCCCCTAGGGGACATCTGGAGAAGTCTGAGACAATTTTGGTTGTCACAACTGGTGTGTGTTTAGGGAAAGCGCTACTAACATCTACTAGGTCAAGGCCAGAGATTCTGTTAAACATCCTACAATGCACAGGACAGAGGCCCACGGCAAGGAATTACCTCATCCAAACGTCAACAGTTAAACAAAATCAAGCATTGAGTTACCATAGGAGCAAGCAACTCTATTCCTAGGTATATACCCAAGAGAATTGAAAACGGACATCCATGTGGAAATTTGCACGTGAATGTTCATAGTAGCATTATTCATGATAGTCGCAAAGTGTGGAAAGCATCTAAAAGTCCACCAATTGATAAATGGATAAACAAAAGGCAGTATATCCATATCGTGGACTAGTACTCAGCCATACAAAGGAACAAAGCACGATACACGCTACGACATGGGTGAGCCTTGCGAACATGATGCTGCATGGGAGGAGTCAGATGCCATGCGGGGTCCAGAACAGCTCGGTCTATAGAGACAGAAGGCAAATGAGTGTCTGCCAGGTATGAGGGGAGTAAAAGTGGGGTTCGTGCGTACGGGGATTTTTTGTTTGTTTGTTTGTTTCTCTTGGAATAACAAAAATGTTCTGAAATTAGATAGCCATCGTGGTTGCACAACTTTGTATGTACGCTGAGAACCACTGACTTCTATCCTCCCAAAGGGTGAATTTTATAGGATGTGAATTAGACCTTTAGAAGCAATCACTCAACAACAAACTGAGTAGCACCAAGTCTGAAAGATTCTAATCTGGACAAAAATGTGAAGCCGACAGTCGGTTACCTGGTGATGGACACAGAAGAAGGGAGAGACCAAGGGGGCCGTTGGAGGCCCATCTGACTGTGGAAGGGGAGGCCCCGGTGCAGGGAGACCTGCTCTCACCCACGCTCCTGAACTACCCTCTGCCCACTCAGGCGACCTGCGGATGAGCTGACGTCAGAAAACTGGGGAAGGGCTTGAAGGCGTTCAGATCCTGGAAGGAATGTTCCCCAGATAAATCCCTTGGGTTGAGTATCATAAAGCTGAGCCTCTCTGCTTGACTGGATGGATTTTGGGCTCTGGTTCTAGATCTGCAAGGCTGAGGACCAGACTTGGGCAAATTCACCACAGTGATGTTTCTGGAAAAGACTGTTAAGGACTCCATGCCCTCACACTGCTCACACACATTCTCCTTTCCACCCCCGCAGGTTAAAAAGCTATGCCGAGCTTGAACTTCACAAGGAGGGAGAAGCCCACAAGAGAGAGTCAGAAAGAATCCGTGGACAGGCGGTCAGGGGTGCGAGGCGGAAGTGACATCACAGGTCGCCACTAACATGGGTAATGTGAGCACACGCCAGGTTGACACCTGGCACTCCTCTCTCAGTGTCTGTCCCACCGTCCCTCCCACAGTTGTGGCTGGCGGGCAAGGCTAGTCAGGAAGTCAGCTTGAAGAAGGTGACTCGCCTATATCAAGCCTGGTCCTGCCTGAATCCAGGCTCAGTACAGTGTGGATTAGTGAAGGGCTATGCCCCGTCACTTCCCCAGACCTCAGCTTTTATATCTGTGGAATGGATGACGCATAACCTTCTACGTCCCTTCCAGCCAGATTTCTCATGACTCTGAGCCAGGATAGGACACCTGTTTCTAGACACCTGATCCAGGCATCTCCAATGACTGACCAGGCTGTGATTTTATTTATTATCTATCCACCCCCTACTAGGGGACAAGGTAGAGAAGGAAGGGACATCATGTATCTTCATTGCTTTCTCTTTGGTGCGAAACACAGGCTGCCTTCCACCCCTGCACATAATAGGTGTTCAATAAATATTTATCAAATGAATGAATGAATAAATGAATGAATGAAAATAATACTGCCATATATAAAAGAATGAGATGGGGCACCTGGGTGGCTCAGTTGGTTAAGCATCCAACTCTTGATTTCATCTCTGATCTTACAGTTCATGAGATCGAGCCCTGCGTTGGGCTCTGTGCTACGTGTGGAGCCTGATAGGGATTCTCTCTCTCTCTCTCTCTCTCTCTCTCCCTCCCCCCCCCGTCTCTGCCCCTCCTGTGCTCACTTGCTTTTGAAAACAAATAAATTAAAATTAAAAACAAAAAAGAATGAGGTGGATTTATACATGCTAATATGAAAATGTCACGCATATATGCAGTGAAAATAGCGATCTTTTCAGAAAGAAATACTTTTAACGTAATAATAAGTTTACTGAAGGCTATGTAACAAATAGAAAACAAAAGTTACTTTTGTGGAAGGAGATTAGTATACTGGAGCCACGGAAGGACAAAGAGGACTTTTTATTATATACTTTCTTGCACTGTTAGAATTTTCTGAGCACTCTGGATTTTTCCTTTCACCTTCTTTTTCTTTTCCTTCTGTATTTTTATGTTCAGAGACATTATTTGGGTATAGAATTATAGGTCTTTTCTGAATTAACGATATTTTAATTAAAAGCAATGATTTCTCAAGGGGCGCCTGGGTGGCGTAGTCGGTTCAGCGTCCGGCTTTCGCTTAGGTCATGATCTCGCGGTTCGTGGGTTCGAGCCCCGCGTCGGGCTCTGTGCTGACTGCCAGCTCAGAGCCTGGAGCCTGTTTCAGTCTGTGACTCCCTCTCTCTTTGACCCTCTTTTATTTCTGAGAGAGAGAGAGACAGCGTGAGCAGGGGAGGGTCAGAGAGAGAGAGGGAGTCACAGACTGAAACAGGCTCCAGGCTCTGAGCTGGCAGTCAGCACAGAGCCCGACGCGGGGCTCGAACCCACGAACCGCGAGATCATGACCTAAGCGAAAGCCGGACGCTGAACCGACTACGCCACCCAGGCGCCCCTAAAAAATTTTTTAAGTAATAAAATTAAATAATAAAAACAATGACATCTCATTTCTGTCAAATTGGCAAGTTTGTTTAAATAATTTTTTCAAGTACCATTCCCAACTGCAATGGGATATGCTAAGGTATACTCATGTAACAGTTGTGTGTCTGGTTGGAACTTGGCCACCATCCTTATGATTTGTTCTAATATGTTACTATAAAACACTGACTCTTGCAACTTGCATAAGGCAGCTGAGGCTGACCCCATCACCTCATCGCTCTGCAGTCAACCCATGTGCTCTGCTGGCCTCTGCTGGTGGAGAGGGATGAGTTCTGCTCCCTCTTACAATTTATTAAAAGAAAGGTCACAGGGTCAGGGCGCCTGGGTTGTTCAGTCAGTTAAATGTCACTAAGGCTCAGGTCATGATCTCATAGCTCCAGGGTTCGGGCCCCACATCGGGCTCTGTGCTGAGCCTGCTTTACATCCTCTGTCTCATTCTCTCTCTGCCCCTCCCCCACTCATGCGGGGGTCACATGGGTCTTATAGACTTGCTTAACAGTTACTATAAAGAAGAAGGAAAGAAGGAAGGAAGGAAGGAAAAACAGAGAGAAAGAGGGAGAAGAAGGGAGGAATTCACACAACTGGAGAACAGGTTTTGGTTCAAGGCCTCTGCTTGGTGCACCACGGATGATGTCAGCAGTCCTGAGAGTAGACACTGCCTTTCCCTTTCTGCTTTCCTCCCCAGACACATGGAGCCCAGGATTTGCCCTTGACTTGAGTGTTAGGATGTGTTGTGGATTCATTTGCCCCCGGTGGCTCAGATCTGCATGTAAGGCAAAGGGGAGTCCAAAGGGTCAAATTGAAAGTTACTGAGGTCTAACAAGCGATAAATCAAAGGAATGGCAACAAAGTCTCAGCAGCGAGAATCCAGGAGGGGGTTTCTGGAAAGAATCTCAGAGGCAACAAAATGTGTAGCACAGAGGACTGGGGTGCAGGGGGGTGGGGGAGTAGGGGAGTGGCAAGAACCTTTATAAAGAGCTTGCTTCTGAGCAGCCTGGTGAAGGAGAAAAGCACCAAAGGGCCCTAGACCATCCTTGGTTATGGCTGAGCCAACAGACTCAAGTAGCCTTGAATGTCGACAGCAGAACGTGGAGCCGGTAAGGGCAGATGTGAGATTTAACACCTATTCCGTCTGACATCAAATCTGCCACACCGGCTACAGGAGGGGCAGCTGCCCTTCCCTGTGACATGCTGAAGTCAGGGTGGGGAGAACCCAGGAATTGAGAAGAGGCGATTGGGTGCTAAATAAGGGAACTCAAGTTTGGGGAGAAATGGAATTTTCAGCACAATGACATCCACGCGGCGGATGGTTAGGGGAACTGCAAAGCCAAGCAGGAATCTCCCTGTCCTTACCCTACTTCAGGCTCTTCCCCTGCTCAGCGGCATTGACCTGGAAAACACAGAGTTCCCTCCACACTGGCCTACAAGCTGGAGTAAACACGCTCAGCTTGGAATCCAGGATGTGTGATTACAGACATGGCCACCAGGTGGAGACACACAGTTGTCCAATCCCTAGGTCTTGATCCAAGGGGGAGCCACACTAAGGGGTTCCTCGAAACAGCGGACTTGCTGGGCTGTAAGGTTTAAAAATAAACATAGTCTTGAAATCATTTTCTAAACCCTGGTAAGTAGGCCCTGGGTCATCTTTCAAAAGGATTCGGGCTAATGTAGAAATACCTTCACATCCTTGGACCAGCCATGAATATACAAATACTTAACCTAATGTTTTTAATCCTGCAAATATTTATCAGGCTGGCACTCTGTGGAGGGGAATCTGAACTGCAAAGGAAAAGCAAGACACAACTGGAGAGGGGCCATCCACCGCCCCTGGACACACAGCAGGACAGAGCCTGGGTCCCAGGCTTACTCCAACGGAAGTCATGTAAGCAGCCTACTCACAGAAGGTTCTGGAAAAAATTATGTACAAATATTAATAGATTAAGAAACCAAATGTGGCAAAATGTTTTTTTAAAATAGGTGAATCTGAGTAAAGGACATATAGGACTTTTGGGTACTGTTTTCACTTTTTTTTTTTATTGTTTCCAAAGAAAGGGTTTTTAAAACACTAAGATCCAGGAGCCCTGGGTGCAAGATCCAGACTTTCTTTTTTAATGTTTATTTATTCATTTTTGGGAGAGAGAGAGAGAGAGAGCGAGCACGGGAGGAGCAGAGAGAAAGGGAGAGAGAAAATCCCAAGCAGGCTCCATGTTGTTAGCACAGAACCCAACGTCGGGCAGGATCCCAGGACACTGGGATCATGACCTAAACAGATATCAAGAGTCAGACGCTCAACCTGACTGAGCCACAGAGCGCCCCAAGATTTAGACTTTCTGTGACCCCTCTGAGTGGTATTTGTCACTTCAGGTAACCTCTCTGGCCAATGGTTCTTCTTCTGTAGAATAAAGAAAGTCATGTGTTTCCACTGCTGTAAACTTTCCACTGTATAAATAAATCTTAGCTCACCCATTCCCAGAAAGAAAAAGAAAGAGAGAGAGAGAAGAAAGAAAGAAAGAAAGAAAGAAAGAAAGAAAGAAAGAAAGAAAGAAAGGAGGAAGGGAGGGAAGGAGGGAGGAAAGGAAGGAAGAGAGATAGGAGGGAAGGAGGGAGGGAGGGAGGAAGGAAGAGGTAAGTAAGGAAGGAAGGAAGGAGAAAGGCAAGAAGGAAGAAAGAAAGAGACATTGATTTTATATTTTATTTTATTTTACCCCAACATATGCAAAATATTACCATTTCAACATGTAATCATTGTGTTAAATTATCCGTGAGTGATTTTACTTTCTGGTTCCCTGTGCAGCCCCAAGTCAGGGCCCAGCCCCACGCCTGGCCAACACCCCCCTTCTCCCCCTTCCCTCCCCAGGCCAGCGTTTCCTAGTGTTAGGCTGGAAAGCATTCTCTTGCTCCTTCCTCACTGTTCACTCAGAATCTCTGGTCCGGGCACATGTCTTCTTCCAGCAAAGCCTTGAAGGTTTAGGAATTACAGAGGCAAAGCACCCTTTATTCTCTGCCTCCTGCTGTGCCGTGCCCCCGCCCCCCGCCCCCAGGACAGTGAAGGCCACAGGGCTAGTGGAATGGATGAAATGCATGGGTCGGCATTTCAAAACAATTTTTCCCTCCACAAAGTATTTTTTCCTTAATTCCATTTTGTGTGTGTGTGTGCATGTGCGTGTGTGCGTGTGTGCACGTGTACAAGTGTGTGTGCATGTACCTATGTGCATGTGGGTGCTGGGGGGAGGGGAGAGCAGTGGACAACTCCCTAGTAAAAGAAAGATGTTCCTCCTGACCCCCAACTGCAGCAGGAGGCAACCACTCAGAGTTCACAGGTTAAGCCACTGACCCTTCAGCACCTTGACTCTGAGGACTGGAGAGAGAGGTCAACAGGGGACATGCCGGGAGCCGCACTGGCCTCTCTGGATGGCAGTCACAGCAAGGAAGTGACAATGTTTGCAGCTCCTCCCATGAGATATGAAAACTGGTATCTCCTTCTGCTACTATTGGCTCATGTTGGATATAAGCCTGCTGGTATTGACCAGGCCTCACAATATTCCATATCAGACCCATATTCTGAATACAGATACCTCATAAGGAAAAGCATATTCCTGCCTTTACAAAAGAGATTTTAGATGAAAGCTCTATGGACGATTGTCAAAAGGCTCTTCCTATGGGCCTTGCAGATCCAAGACTTAGGGGGTTAAGAACACAAGAATTACAACTGAGCCTGGCCCTGAGACTAAGGGCCTATTTTGGGGTTAAGAGCAAAACATAGTTACCACACATATCTTTGCTAATTGGTGAAACATAACAGTCCCTTCCTCAAGGCCTACTTTCCACAAACACCCTCTCTTACACTGGCAGCTGGGATGAGGATAGATAACAGTAGCTAAAACATAACCCAGGGGCAAAAGACTGACCCATTCAGGGCCCCCATGATAGTCTCCACAAACAAACCAATTCAGAAACATTCATCCACTTGAGAGCCAGACAAAATACTCCTAACTTATCTATATACAATTTGACCTATATGTTATCCTATTTTTCACTAAGAACATTCTGTTATTTCCTTGGTCGGAATAATTCTACTATTGTTATCACAAAAGACCTCCCATTGTAAGAAATTCCTTTCTATGACTTCATCTGGTTGCTGAACCTTTAAATAAAGACACAAAAACCGACAGGACAGAGATGCCTGCCTGGTGATCAGAAAGAATCTCCGGGGCTCTCTCACTCTCTTTCTCTCTCTCGCCGACACTGTCCATCCTTCAGGGACCCCTGGACCTGCCGGAGCCGGCCTCCAGCAGGGACAGACTATAAACTCCCAGTGGGCGGGGGCAGCATTTTCTATTGGCTGCAGTCATTATTTTTTTTCAATGTTTTAATGTTTATTTATTTTGGAGAGAAAGAGAGATAGAGCATGAGTGGGGGAGGGTTAGAAAGAGGGAGACACAGAACCTGAAACAGGCTCCAGGCTCTGAGCTGTCAGCACAGAGCCCGACACGGGGCTCGAACTCACAAACCATGAGATCATGACCTGAGCAGATATAGGATGCTTAACCAATTGAGCCACCCAGGCGCCCCTAAATCCCAGTAGATTAAGAAAAATAGATATCATACGATGTATTTTCTCTAACCACAACAAGGTAAATAAGCTAGAAATCAATAACAAGAGTAAAACTAGAGAATTTACAAATTTGTAGAAACCAAACAAAACAGTCTTTCACAACCAGCAGATCAAAGAAGGAATTACAAAATATTCAAAGATGAAGACAGCAAAAACACAACACACTAAATGTGGAATGCAGCAAAAGTAGTGCTAAGGGGGAGATTTATAGCTGAGAGGACTTATATTAAAAAGTGAGAAAGATCTCTGGGGCGCCTGGGTGGCTCAGTCAGTTGGGTGTCAGACTCTTGATTTCAGCTCAGGTAGGGATATCACCCGAGCCCTGCATCGGGCTCTGCCCTGAAAGCATGGAGCCTGCTTGAGATTCTCTGTCTCCCTCTTTCTCTGCCCCTCCCTCTCTCCCTCTCCCTCTCTCTTTATCTCTCAAAATAAATTAATAAACTTAAAAAAAATTTTAAATGAGGAAGATCTCAAATAAAAAACCTAACTTTACAACTTAGACAACTAAAGAAAAAAAGGAAAAATAAACCAAAATCTACCAGAAGAACAGAAATAATGAAGATTAGATCATAGATAAACAAAATAGAGAATACAAAAAAAAAAAGAGAGAAAATCAATGAAGCCAAATGTGTTTCTTTGAAAGATCAACAAAATTGACAAAACTTTACCTAAATGGACTTATAAAACAAGAAATAAAACCCAGAAAATTGAAATTACCAAAATCAGAAATGAAAGTGGAAGCATTATTACTGACTTCATAGGAACAAAAAGATTTACAAGAAATTGCTATGAATAACTGTACACCAACGAAGTGGATAACCTAGGTGAAATGGGCAAATTCCTAGACCCTAGTAAGACTGAATCAAGAATAAAGACAAAGGAGGGGCACCTGGGTGGCTCATTGGGTTAAGCGTCTGACTCTTGACTTCAGCTTAAGTCATGATCTCATGGCTCATGGAATTGAGCACCACATCAGGCTCTGTGCTGACAGCATAGAGCTTGCTTAAGATTCTCTCTCTCCGGGAGGGTCAGAGAGAGAGGGAGACAAAAAAAAAAAAAAAAAATCTCTCTCTCCCTCTCTCTGGCTCTCTCCTGATTGCACTCTCTCTCTCTCTCTCTCTCAAAAATAAAGAAATATTTAAAGAAAAAAAAATGGGGCACCTGGGTGGCTCAGTCAGTTAAGCATCCAGCTTCAGCTCAGGTCATGATCTCACAGGTCATGAGTTCGAGCTTGAGCTCCATGTCGGGGTCTGTGCTGACAGCTTTGAATTCTGTGTCTCCTTTTCTCTCTGCCTTCCCCCATTCATATTCTGTCTCTCTCTTACACAAAAATAAAATAAACATTAAAAAATTTTTA
The DNA here is from genome assembly GCF_003009895.1 of Hyaena hyaena. Lineage (NCBI taxonomy): Eukaryota > Metazoa > Chordata > Mammalia > Carnivora > Hyaenidae > Hyaena > Hyaena hyaena. The sequence goes on along the minus strand of NW_024080671.1, from coordinate 5,473,793 downwards.
ATAAAAAAATTAAAAATAAAGAAAAAAATGAATGAAGAGAAAGGCTGAACAGAGTAGTAACAAATAAGGAGACTGAATCAGTAATCAAAATTATCCTGACAAGGGGCACCTGGGTGGCTCAGTCGGTTAAACATCTGACTCTTGACTTCAGCCCAGGTCACGATCTCAAGCTTTGTGAGTTTGAGGCCCATACCAGGCTCTGTGCTGACAGTGTGGAGACTGCTTGGGATTCTCTTTCTTCTGACTCTGTCCCCCTCTCAAAATAAATAAATAAACTGAGAGAGAGAGAGAGAATAAATACTTTAAAAAATATATCCTGAAGAGAAAAGCCTAGAACCAGGCTATTAAACATTTAAAGAAAAACAAGTACCAATCCTTCCTATACTTTTCTAAAAACCATAAAAAGAAGCAACATTTCCAGACTCATTGTATGAGGCCATAATTGTCCTGATACCAAAGCCAGACAAGACACTGCAAGAAAAGAAAACTAAAGCCTAATATCCCTTAGGAACATTGATGCAAAAATCCTCAACAAAATACTAATAAACCAAATTCAGCAAAATATTAAAAGGATTATACACCATGACTAAGTGGTACTTATTTTTGGAATGTAAAGATGGTTCAACATAAAAATTGATCAATGCAACACACTATATTACTAGAATGAAGAAGCAGGGAAAAAAACATGATCACTTCAATTGATGCAGGGAAAGCATTTGGCAAAATCCAACACTTTATCATGATCAAAATACTCAACAAACTAAAAATAGAAGCAAACTACCTCAACATAATAAAAGCCACATATAAAAAATCCACATTGATCACTCAATTGTGAAAGACTGAAAGTTTTTCCTCTAAGATCACAAACAGGGCAAGGCTCCCTACTTGTGCTTCTTCTATTTCATATAGTGAAAATTCTAGCATAGCAATTAGGCAAGAATAATAAATAAAAGACATCCAAATTGGAAAAGAAGAAGTAAAAAAAAGGAAAGGAAGAATTAAAATGATCTGTTTGTAGGTGATATGATCTTACAAATAGAAAACCCTAAACATTCCACCAAAAACAAAAAGTTAGAACTAATAAATGAATTCAGCAACGTAGCAAGATACAAAGCCAACACATGAAAATAAGTCACATTTCTACACGTGGATTGGAAGGCTTGATATCATTAAGATACAATTTCTATCAAAATTCCAATGACACTTTTTTGCAGAAATAGAAAAAACCAACCCCACAATTTATACAGAATCTTGTGGGATCTCATGGGAACAGACAAAATAGTCTTAAAATAGAAGATCTGGAGGACCCACATTTCTTATTCCAAAACTTACTACAAAGGCACAGTAACTAAAAGACAGTAATGCTGACATGAAAGTCAGGCACAGAGACCAATGGAGTAAAATAGAGTCCGGAAATAACCCCTCAGATGTGCGGTCAAATGCTTCTCAACGAGGGAGTGAAGGCCATTCAATGGGGAAAGGACTGTCTTTTCAACAAACAGTGTTGGGAAAAAATGGATATACACATGGAAAAGAGTTAAGATGATCCTCTAACTAAAAACATATACAAAAACAAACTCAAAACGAATCAAAGATCTAAACATAGGACCTAAATCTGTAAAAAAAAAAAAAATTCTTAGAAGGAAACACAGGTCAAAACTCTCACAATACTGAATTCGGTGATGATGTTTTGCATATGACTCAAAAGGCACAAGCAACAAAAGAAAAAAATAGACAAATAGGACATCGTGAAAATTTTAAAGTTTTGTGCATCAAAGACACTACCAACAGAGTAAAAAGGCAACCTACAGAATGAGAGAAAATATTTGCAAAGTGTATATCTGATAAGAGATTAATATCCAGATATATAGACAAGTAGCATTCAATAATTAAAAAAAAAATTCAAAAATGGGTAAAGGAGTTTAATAGACAGACGTTTCTCCAAAGCAGATATACAAAAGCCCACCAAGTACATGAAAAGATGCTGGGCATCACGAATCGCTGTGGAAATGCAAATCAAAATTATAATGAGATACCACCTCATAACCATTAGGATGGCTGCTATCAAAACAATCAAACAGGGGTGCCTGGGTGGCTCAGTCCATCAAGCATCCAATTTCAGCTCAGGTCATGATCTCATGGTTTGCGGGTTCAAGCCCCGCGTCAGTCTCTGTGCTGACATCTCAGAGCATGGAGCCTGCTTCAGATTCTGTGTCTCCCTCTCTCTGCCCGTCCCTCACTTGCCCTGTCTCTCTCTGTCTCTCTCTCAAAAATAAATAGAACAGCAACAAATTAAAACAAACAAACAAACAAACAAACAAACAAAAAACCCAACAACAACCAAAAAATGAGTGTGAAAGGTTTCAAAGAAATATTTATACACTATGCTCATAGCAACATACTCACAGTATCTAAAACAGAAACAAACCAAGTGTCCGTTGGTGGGTAAAAGGATTAAGCAGAGTGTGATATATACTCACAATGGAATATTATTCAGCCTTCAAAAGGAAAGAGCTTTCTTTAATAGAGGTTGCAGACATATAGCAGCCATCGCTTGAATAACTTTTTTCTTCTCTCTCAAGAGATTTTAAATTTTGTCGATATGTCTGAGTATTAAAAATAAAGTTATCCAAGAGTCCAGGGAAACGTGCTCTTGGTCCTGGAGCTATGGGCAAGCTTCTGCTCCCTCTGGGCCTCAGGGTCCTTTCCTGTGAGACCAGGAAGACTCGATCCTCAGGGCCTTTGCATTCTCCTGGCCTCTCTGCCAGTGCCCCCCACCCCCACCCCAGCCACCACAGTCCCATACACTTCCACGGAGCTGTGATTTAGAAGGTATTCATAGGTACCATCCTACATGGGTCATGTCTTTTCCTGGAGCCACACAGGACTGAGCCTCTGCGTGGCTGGAATGAAACAAAGAGGAAGGATGTGCCGGGAGCTGGGTGGGGGGGTGGGGGGTTCTCTACAGGTCCCCGTTCCCGCTCCTCCCCAAGGAAGCCAGCCAGGCCGATGGCACAAAAGGGACAGCCTGAGGGAGCCCAGCCGCCTTGCTGGTGACCGTCGAGGCGAAGAGGCTGAGGGGGACATGGGTGAGGGCCCAGGGGGCCTGTGGCCCATAGAGACCTCCAGACGATGGGGCCAGAGACACAGGCCTAGGTCTTCTTAATCGCGCTGTACTCTGGTTCTTGTTCCAGGGTCCTCTGGGAGCGAGTCTCTTTGGCCTTAGAATCCTGACTCTGGGAGTCAAATGCCACCGAGGAGTAGTGAAGCTCTTCCGGAGCCTTCTGCAGAGAGAGAGAGAGACTGGAGGCTCAGGGAGAGACAGGGGAAGCACTGGTCCCCAGCTGAGGATGGAGACAGGGGACACCCCAGGGGACCCTGAGGGTGGCGGGTCCAGGCTTCCCCACTGCCCTTCCCCACCCTTGCTTCACCTCCGACCTGTTGAAACACATCACAAAGTCCCAGACACCAGACCCGAACTCTTCCACTAACGAGTGGGTCTTGACCTCAGTGGGGTGGGGGCTGGGGCAAGCCTCTTCCATGCTCCACTTTACAGTCGTGGCACCTAAGGGTTGACTCACAGGGGGGCCATTGATTAAAAACCTGAAACGCAGAGTTGCTACCAAAGAGACGATGGCGCCAAAACAACGGGAAATCACAGGCTTTAACACCGGTGTGTGGTATATAGTAGGGGCGTAATAAACGCTCCGCTTTACTGACTGTTGGTTGACCATCACTGGCCACCCCAACAGCCCCTTCATCTGCCGCAGCCCCCAGCTACAATGGCACAAAGCTCTGGCAGGATCTACACTTGCCCTACGTTCTGTGTGGCCCTGTGCTGGAGAGGCACAATGTCACCAAGCCAGCCCCTCTCTTCCCTCCCTGTCTGCTGTCGCCACGTGGCGTGCGGGGTCGTGCATCTCGCAGAGCCCAGGACTTCCCACCACACCCTCCCCACCGCCGGCCCTCGCACTCACCACAGTGCTGTATTCCACCTCTTCCTGCCTCGGCTGTGCGGGCTCCCCCTGGAGTGTTAACATCTGCAGCTCCAGATTCGCATAATAGGGCTCACTTTGCAGCGTATCCTGGGTGGGCAGGAGGTGTGCGGGCTTGGCAGGTGTCCAGGGATCCCCTCTGTGGTCCAGCTCAGAGGGACCTCTGTTCCTGCCTGCCTGCAGGCATCACCCCTCCCCTCAACGCTCTAGGTGCCCCAGCCCCCGTCTGCGCACCCCCCGTGTCTCCTCCATCCCCTGCTCTGCTACCCTCTGGGCAGCATTTGAATGCCTCCCAAGTCAGCATAGAAGGGCCCATCCTCACTCCACTTTCTATGGGGCGTGGGAGTGGGGACAGATTAGCCAGAGCTAATTCGCCAGCCACCCAGCCACCAGGGATCATTCTCCCTGCTCTGGGCAAGCACCCAACTCCATCCAAGGACAATGCACTCAGACCTCCACTGGCCAGTGGGACGGTTGAAGCCCCCAACATCCCCTGTTCTCCCCCCAGCCACCCCAGCATGCCTGCGGGCAGCCTGTCTTACCTGACTAGGGGCCCGGAGTGGCTCTGGGTTCTCGCCAGCTAAAGAGACAGAAGAGTTAGGAGCCTGAGTCCCAGAACAAAACAGGGATGAGGGTCCCTACGGTCCAACTGGAGGAAGGCCTTTCCCTAGAGACTCTGGCGGCAGGGACCTGTCACTTCCAGGAAGGAATTGCCGCGAGGGTGAGTGGGTGAAGAAGGAAATGAGGAATGAATGCGCGAGTGGAAGAGAGAATAAATGAACCAGCAGGAAGGCACAGGCTTGGGGAGGGCGGCCAAAACAAAGCTAGTTCTCGAAACAGTCGCTCAAAAAGAAGGCTCCCAAGTGGGAGTAGACCGGAGAGGGACACCTGTTTAGAAGCGCCTATCAGCAGGATGAAGCAGTTCTGGAGATTTCTTTCACAACAACATCACCAACCTGTAAACTTAAGAATGGTTAAGATGGCTGGGTGGCTCAGTGGGTACAGCGTCCGACTTTGGCTTTTTGGGTCATAATCTCAAAGTTCATGGGTTCGAGCCCCACATCGGGCTCCGTGCTGACAGCTCAGAGCCTGGAGGCTGCTTTGGACTCTGTGTCTCCTCTCTCTGCCCCTCCCTTGCTTGCTCTCTGTCTCTGTCTCTGTCTCTCTCTCTCTCAAAAATAAACATTAAAAATTTTTAATAAAAAGAATGATTAAGATGGCAAATTTTACGGCATGTGCTTTTTACCACAATAAAAAAAAACCAAAAACACACAGATCCACAGCCTCTCTCCTAGATGTGTGGAATCAGAACCACTAGGGATGGGTTCAGCAAATCTGTGTTTTAAGAAGCCCTGAAGAATGTTTAGGGACTGTGCTTACAAGACCTCAGTACTGAATCAAACCATGAAAGGTCACTGGGGTCACCCGCTCCGATTGCCCTGGCCTGGGGGTCTGTCCCGCACACACAGGAGGCCCCGTGGCTCCGGGACCACAGCTCAGGGCACACGACCTCTGGCCACTGGCATCTCCAGCGTCGCTCTGCAGGAGTCCTGCCTCTGAACACGGCTCTATGCACCTCTGGCTTCTTGAACCTGGAGACCCAAGAGCGGGCGGGCAGCGGGCCATGTACACACAGCCGGATGCTTTTGGTGTGGCTGCACAGCCAGGCAACCCCACCCCTCCCCTGCACTAGATGCACCAGGGACAGACACTGCCCGCCCCTCAGGGAGCCCCAGAGTGGAAGGTGAGACAGAGGCACTTAGGACAGAAGTGCTCGCTGAGTGCTCTCGGTCGGCTTAGCGGAACTGGCTGCTCTGAGGTGGAAACATTCTGTTCCAAACACGGCGTGCGGGCTTCTGCCACCCTCCCTCTCCTCCCTTTCCTGGTGGAGAAGAGATGGGTGGACATTGCTGGGGACGGAATGTGGCAGTGAGAAAGCTCGGCTGTAGCCGGCTGCACAGGAAGGTGGGATGTAGTTCTCTCCTGGTCACGACACTGTCCCCCAGAGCCCAGCACGGGGCCTGGCACCACGGTGGGGACGGCTGTGCTGTGTGCGTGAGCGAGGGAATGAATGGCCGATGAATGATGACTAGCGGAGGGGAAGGACGGCCAGCGGGTATGACGGGGCAGGCATCAGGCTGCGACAGAGAGTGAAGACAGCGTGGGGACAGAAGCTGAGACTTGCAGGGATGGGGAGGGAAAGTCAGCATCTTTTTTTTTTTTTTTTTTTTTTTTTCTGAGAGAGAGAGAGACAACATGAGCAGGGGAGGGTCAGAGAGAAAAGGAGACACAGAATCAGAAGCAGCTCCAGGCTCTGAGCTAGCTGTCAACACAGAGCCTGACACGGGGCTCGAACCCATGAACCGTGAGATCATGACCTGAGCCGAAGTCGGACGCTTAACCGACTGAGCCACCCAGGCGCCCCAACATCTTTGAACACAAGGCCTTTATCCTGTTACAGTGGGTCTGTGAAGCAAAGGGCAATCCCTCCACATCATTAAACTCCGCAGTAAGAGACTTCTAGAACATTGCACAGCAGGGAAAATGATATTGTAGGTTAAGTGCAAATATCTGTGTGTGTGTGCATTGTGTGTGTGTGTGTAGAAGAGGGATTATGGTATGAAGCAAACCATAAGCAAAAAATCATATCTGCATAAATAAACATTGAGAAGCAGAGGGGAGGACATACCTCAAATGTCAGTGCTTGGTTTTCTCCGGGTGCTGGGAATTTTCTTTCTTATTATATTATTATGGGCAGTTTACTTCCTTCTTTGTGCTTTTGCTTATTTTTTGAATGTTCTACCACAATCTTTTTTAAAAAAATTGTTTTAATGTTTATTTATTTAGTTTTGAGAAAGAGAGAGAGAGAGAGAGGGAGGGAGAGAGCACATGCAAGCAGGGGAGGGGCAGAGAGAGACACACACACACAGAATCCCAAGCAGGCTCCAGGCTCTGAGCTGTCAGCACAGAGCCTGACATGGAGTTCAAACTCATGAACTGTGAGATCATGACCTGAGCCAAACTCAGACGCTTAACCAACTGAGCCACCCAGGTGCCCCTGTTCTACCACAATCTTATATCCCCTTTTTCAGAAGGGAGGTTCTTGGGGCCCCTGGGTGGCTCAGTTGGTTAAATGTCAGACTTTCGGCTCAGGTCATGATCTCACAGGTCATGAGTTCAAGCCCCACATTGGGCTCTCTGCTGTCAGCACAGAGCCTGTTTGGATCTTCTGTCCCCCTCTCTCTCTCTGTCCCTCTGCTGCTCATGCTAGAATGCGTGTGCATTTACTCTCTCTCTCTCTGTCTCTCAAAATAAAACACATTAAAAAAAAAAAAACCTAGAAGGAAGGCTCTCTAGGTGAAAGGGCAGAGAGAGAGCTGGGACCCACAGGCCTTAGGCAATCCAGGCCGTGAAAATCCCCGAGGGAGGCCCCGCCTGGGGTGGGAGGAGGGCGGGCGCTCAGAAGTGATGTGGGAGAAGCGGATGGGGAAGAGGAAGTGGTATCCCTCCCTGCGTCAGGCACACACATGCTGAGGCTGACTCCTCTTCTAAAGTCCTGACCCCCACAGAGGGCCCCCTCCCCGATCCCAAGTATGCACGAGGTCCGGGAGCACCCACCCCGCGGCTGTGGGGCATGCACCCCTCCTCCCAGAAGGCTGGACAAGGATTCCCCTTAGAGGCAGCTGCTCATGGAGTCCAGAAGTTTTAGAACAAAGAAGGAAACATAAGGCTCCCACTGCAACTCGGGCAGAGACCTGTGTCCCTGTGGGTGACAGCTGGGCTTCCAGCCAGCAACAAGGTCACACCTGCGTCCATCTGCTCTTCTCTTTACTGAGTTCGCTCGTTTAGAAGCTATTGAGCACCTACTTCCTGAGTGCCGGACAGGGTGCTGGGTGGGCCACACATGCTCTCCTTTAGTCTGAGCCCAGAGAGGAGCAAGGGGGTCCCGGGAAGCGTGAAATATCTGAGGTGCCCTCATGGCCAGAGATACTGAACAATACGTTAATTTAATGAAAACTGTGTGCCTTCTCTGGTTTGGGTCCCTGATCTTGAGGAGTAGCCCGGGCCAGCGGGAGACGGGCGAGGAAGCAGGCGGGGAGAGTCTGGGGTGAAAAGGGTATGAGGGTGCATGTACACAGGTGCAGCCAGGAGGGGCCCCCAAGCTGCTTTTGTGGGGAGTGGGGGGACAGGAGAAGGTCCCAGAGGACAGGGAGTCTGAGAGCCCCAGGCCCGCCAAGAGTAAGCCGGGGAAGGAGGGTCGATGGAGGAGGCGCCCCAGGGGCCCGGAGCAGATGCAGAAAGGCCTTACTGATCCGTTCCCACCAAGGTAGAGGAAGCTGGGAACAGTTGTCTTCAAGAGTGTGAGGGTGGGCAGGGTGAGGGGCGGCAATGCCCTCCAGGGCATGGGAGGTCACAGAAGGGTCTTAAACAGAAGAGGGTGACCGCTTCCAAGGGACAAACTTCCAGGGAGCCCCCTCCCACCGCCTGTCTCCGCCATACCAGGGACACCTCCCTTGGGGCCTGGCCTCAAGGGTCACCCAGGACATGTGGTCCGAGGGAACACACTCGATGCCCACTCTGGGGAACAAAGACACAGAGTCTTGAAAACGAGAGGGACACATGCTTTGGGCCTGTGGCCCCCACCCCCCACCCAGCAGGGGGCTGACTCACCTTTGACCTGCTTGCGCTTGCGAAGCATCCTCCAGGCCAGGAACAAGCTCCCCCCCAGCAGAAGCAGCAGAAGTGCCAACAAGGAGAGCAGTACTTGGAGCCTGGAGGGGGGCACAGGGGGTGTTGAGCAGGCAGGAGCTTGCATCCCCGCCCCCCGCACCTATTTGCAGTAGATAGAAAAGGTCACATTAAAAAACAAAAAGTAGACAGTATATCAGTGTACTTAAGAAACTTCCAGGGGCGCCTGCGTGGCTCAGTTGTTTGAGTTTCTGACTTCTGCTCAGGTCATGAACTTACGGTTCAGGAGTTTGAGCCCCACATCGAGCTCACTGCCATCAGTGCAGTGACACTGTCTCCCTCTCCCTCTGCCTCTCTCTCTCTCTCTCAAAAGTGAATAAACATTTATTAAAAAGAAAAAAAAAGAACCTTCCAGAGGCTTTTTATTCAGATACAAGAAAATATAAAGATACTTTACTTTCCCCCTCCTTTCACACAAAGGAGGCTGTACTTCAACACTATTTTTGTTACTTAGTGATACGTGGACATCTCTCCACATCTGTGCTTAAGAAGACCCTCGCTCTTTTCCACAACTGCATAGTATTCCACTGCAGGGACAGACATAATTTAAGTCTTGCTTCTGATCGGCACGTCCCCCAGCCTTTTGCTATTACAAACATTACTACCAAAAAATGGCCTTGGGGCACTGCCATTTCACACGTGAATAAGCCACAGCAGAGGCCCTGGGAAGCTGCCTTTGGGTCCCTTGCTTGCCAGGCCTTTCCTCCCTGTCTACCTTGCATTCATAATGTTCTAGTCTTTTTCCTTTTTTTAAATGTCTGTTTACTTTTGAAGGAGAGAGAGACAGAGCATGAGCAGGGGAGGGGCAGAGAGGGAGAGGGAGACACAGAATCTGAAGCAGGCTCCAGGCTCCGAACTAGCTGTCTGAACAGAGCCTGATGCGGAGCTTGTACCCACGAACTATGAGATCATGACCTGAGCCCAAATTGGATGCTCAACCGACTGAGCCACCCAGGAGCCCCATGTCTTTTTCTTAAAGATGCACGTTTCCCCCCACACCAACTGCATAGGCTCCAGGCCTCACGAAACCTAGTTGTGCCCCCTGTGTGTGTATCTGCAGTCAGTTCTGGAAGTGGTGTGTTTGGGGCCTGAATTTCACCTTGGCTGATGTTAAGATAGTCACTTGGACTGACGGGAGGCCTGTGGAAGGGTTTTGGGGGGTCATATAATAAGGAATCTGAATGGGGCGCCTGGCTGGCTCAGTCGGTAGAGAATGTGACTCTTGTTTGTGAGTTCAGCCCCACGGGGCGGGGGGGGGAGTGTTTGGAGATAACTTTAAAAAAAAAAGAATCTTTTTTTTTTTCCCTAGGAGAGAGAGAGAGAGACAGCGTGAGCAGGGGAGGGTCAGAGAGAGAGGGAGACACAGACTCTGAAATAGGCTCCAGGCTCTGAGCTAGCTGTCAGCACAGAGCCCAACGCGGGGCTCGAACCCACGAACTGCGAGATCATGACCTAAGTGAAAGTCGGACGCTTAACCGACTAAGCCACCCAGGCGCCCCTAAAAAAAAAAAAGAATCTGAATGGCCTTTGTGCCTGGCTTGTGGAAGGGAGGCTCTAAATCCTAAGGATGTTCCCTAATAGTACGCTTGCCTCTGTGATTCAAGGATCCCTAGGATCACGGATTATGCCTGACTTTATGCTAAGAGATGAGTGAGTCGGGACTAGGTTTGGTCACCAGAAGGTCCAACCCCATGACTATAGAGACTTGGGGCTCCAAGCCAGCCTGAAATTCAGGAAGTAGAGGGGGGCTGGGGATGGAGGTCAGTCATATGGACAATGATTCAATCAATCATGCCTACATAATGACATGTGCCCCCTGTGCCCCGCCTCTCCTGGGAGTCAGCAGGTAACCTCTGTGCCCAGGATCCTCCCAGATCTCACCCCATGTGTCTCTTCATTGGCTGGTCTTGGCCTTTATCCTTTAGGATAAAACCACAAGTATGTACAGCTGGCTTCTGTGCATTCTGTGGGCTATCTACCCAATTATCAAACCCAAAGTGGTCATGGGAACCCCCCAATTCATAGCCAGTTGGCCAGAAACGTGATGGGCGGGGATCCCCACACTGCTGTGGCTTCTGAAGTCAGTCAGTCTTATGGACCTGAGCCCTCAGCCCGCGGGGTCTATGCTAATGCCAGGTGGTCAGTGCTGGAATCAACTCGTAGGACAAAAGGTGGGGCCCGGTTAGGGAGTCTGAGACCCTCAGAGGTGGTTTACAACTGCATGCATTTTTCTGAGCAGTCCATAAGCATTGTCGGATTCTTCTGGTGGGTGTGACCCCAAAAGATCAAGAATCACAAGTTTAGGGGCACCTGGATGGCTCAGTCAGTTGAGCATCTGACTCTTGATCTCGGCTCAGGCCATGATCTCATGGTTTGTGGGTTTGAGCCCAACGTTGGGCTCTGTGCTGATATAAAGAGCCTGCGTGAAATTCTCTCTCTCCCTCTCTCTCTTTCTCTCATTCTCTCTCTCTCTGCCCCTTTTCCGCCTCAAAATTAAGAAATAAACTTAAGGGGCGCCTGGGTGGCTTAGTCGGTTGAGCGTCCGACTTTCGCTTAGGTCATGATCTCGCGGTTTGTGGGTTCGAGCCCCTCGTCGGGCTCTGTGCTGACTGCCAGCTCGGAGCCTGGAGCCTGTTTCAGTCTGTGACTCCCTCTCTCTCTCTCTCTCTCCTAGAAATAAATAAAACATTAAAAAAAAGAAGAAGAAGAAGAAGAAGAAGAAATAAACTTAAAAAAGAAAAGAATCACAAGTTTAGAAGGAAGAACCAAGACTCTGGAGTCACGTAAATCTGGGAAGCATGCTTCCCATAGCTACACAACCCAGCAGATCACTTAATCTCTCTGAGCCCAGTCTGCCCCTCTGTAACATGAGGGCCATGATGGCCCAGGGCATGGTGACATGAGAACATGCACATAGGGCATTCAGCACATCCCTGGTGGGAGCATCAGCCCTTACTAGAAGTTCCTTTCTGCCATCCCCGCTGTGTGCCCTCCCCTGTCCCTGAGCAACTCCTGAGGGGAGAGCCCACCTCCAGGACAAGGAACGGGGGCCAGGGCGCCTCACCCCAGGCCCTGGCTCTGCTGGAATTCCTTCTGGCTGCTCGCACTGTGGGTGGCTCCCACGGCGCTGGAGACAGTGGATGCGTATGAGGATGGTGTGGTCGTAATTCCAGCTGTGGTTGTTGAGATCTGGGTTACAATGGTGTTTGCGGGGCGGGTGGACGTTGTTGCTAGGCGGGGGTGGGGGGGAGACACAAATCAGACCCAGGATAACTCTATCGGACTCTCCCGCTACCTGCCAATACCTTTTGGGTTTGATTTCACACAAAATGCTCATTCAGGGTGGAGGCAGGACCGAGGACCCCGTGGAACCACAGTCTCCCTGGGGTCCGAGACCCGGGCACTGCCCCCTCCCCAACAGTTCTGATTCCATCCTTCGGAGGAGGGTCAGGGCCCTCTGGAGAGCCCCTAGGTCACCCCTTCGCTCCAGATTCGTCCTCCTCAAGCCACAGCCAGAAGCTGCCTGCCTGAGATCTCTGTCTAAACTGCAAGCCTGACTGCAAGTCTGGCTGGAGCCCTGCTGCGCTGGCACCTTCACCTTCACTGTTCGGCCCGCCTGCCTCTCCACTCGGCTCCCACCGTCCCATAGAGCGGCTCCCTCTCTCCTTTGCACACTCCGCCTTCTTGGCTGCCCCTTCCCAAGACTGAGCAGAGGGGTCAGCTCCTCCAGGAAGCCTCTCTGTCTCCTCCGACTACCTGCCTCTCTCTCTCTCTCTCTCTTTCACACACACACACACACACACACACACACACACAGAGTTTGCTTCAAGTCTCTGATCTGATTCTTGCCTCAACTATTTCCCTCCTGAGACCTTTCAGGACCCCTGATGTTGGCGCTGGGGGAGGGGTGCATACAGCTCACCTGGGGTCACAGACACCTCGATGGTGAGGGTGGGCTCTCCAAAAGTTCCTAACCAGAATGTATCGACCCCACACCGATATGTTCCTGCATCATCCTCTACGAGGTTCTCCAAGGTCACTGTGAAGGTGAGGTTTGCAGGATGGTCCCTGATGGACACGCGGCCACTCCTCACTTCTCTGTCCGACTCTTTGGTCTCCACAATCTTCCGGAAACATGCCGGTTTGCACCAGTATTTGGGATATTCTCTTAACCGCTCTTCATATGAACACTTCACACTCAGGGATCCCCCCACGGGGCCTGACACGGAGGTGGGGCCACTTATAGACGAACAGCCTGGAAAACACAGCCGAGTGCGGGTCCCTCACCAGATGGGCCTGGGTCAGGGGTGCCCTGGGAGTCACCCCCCAAAGTTGCCCCATCTCACATCAGCCACCCCCATCAGCTGGAACCCTCCCTTCCTCTGTTTTTCTGTCACTCCCAAGATTTTTTATCACAGCAGTCCCTTTCTCCAGACCCCAGCCTCCCTCCCAGCTGCTCACTGTCACCAAGTCCTATCCCTGTGAACGCCAGAAAAACAAGCGAATCCCCCAACGAAGGAGGTCAGGAGAGGAACACACACATATACACCCCACCCAGGAGGAAAGAACGAGTAAGGTCAGAGCAGAAATCTGCGAATTAGGAAACAGAAACACAGTGGAGTTAGCATATTCATAAGAAACTTGATTTTTCATATGGGAGAGACAAACACTCTAGAGGTAGCCAAGTCAAGAAAAATAAGAGATGCATATACACAGGTCATAAGAAAAACAACCAGGGTAATTTGCTAGCCTCTACAAATAAGTCTGTAAACTTAGATGAAACATATGATTTCCTATACTTCAGAAAATATAAATTACCTCTATTGGCAGGAACATATTTATTTATTTTTAATTTTTTTAATGTTTATTTATTTTTGAGAGAGAGAGTTCATGAGCGGGGGAGGGGCAGAGAGAGAGGGAGACACAGAATCTGAAGCAGGCTCCAGGCTCCGAGTTGTCAGCACAGAGCCCGAAGTGGAGCTTGAACTCACAAACCTCGAGATCATGACCTGAGCTGACTGAACCACCCAGGCACCCCCGGTCTTTTTAATGTAGACCAGTCAAGATGCATGTTATCAAGGTGATAACACACTTTCCTGGTGATAACTGTGTGAGGTGCTTTGTATATCAAAACATCACATTACATCCCAATAAATATGCACAATTTTTATTTGGTAATTATACCTCAATAAAACTGGTAATTATACCTCAATAAAACTAAAAAAAAAAGTTCTTTGTCTTCCAAAAAAGGGAGGTAAAAACCCAGACAATGTCATAAATTAGTTCTCTCAAACCTTCAAGGGACAAACAATTCCAATTGCATTTACCCATTTGCAGAAAACATAGAAGCAGGAAAACCTACCTGATCCTCTTTATGAAGGCAGCACAGTATACTGAGACTAAAATCTGACTGAATTTCTTAATATGATTCACCACCTTCATAGTTCAAAGAAGAAAAAGTGATCATCTCCATAGATAATAAAAAGCATCCAACAACAAACATACTGTTACTATTTTTAAAAAAATTTTTTGGGGCGCCTAGGTGGCTTAGTCGGTTAAGCGTCCGACTTTCGCTTAGGTCATGATCTCGCGGTCCGTGGGTTCGGGCCCCGCGTCGGGCTCTGTGCTGACTGCCAGCTCAGAGCCTGGAGCCTGTTTCAGTCTGTGACTCCCTCTCTCTCTCTGACCCTCCCCTGCTCACGCTGTCTCTCTCTCTCTCTCTCCTAGAAAAATAAAATTATTAAAAAAATAATAATAAAAAAATTTTTTAATGTGTATTTATTTTTGAGACAGAGAGACAGAGCATGAGTGAGGGAGGGGCGGAAAGAGATGGAGACACAGAATCTGAAGCAGGCTCTGAGCTGTCAGCACAGAGCCTGACGTGGGGCTCGAACTCATGGAGCCGTGAGATCATGACCTGAGCCAAAGTTGAGCCACCCAGGCGCCCCCTCTTGCTAATGTTTTTTATTTTTTTTAAATATTTTATTTATTTCTAGGAGAGAGAGAGAAAGACAGCGTGAGCAGGGGAGGGTCAGAGAGAGAGGGAATCACAGACTCTGAAACAGGCTCCAGGCTCTGAACTGGCAGTTAGCACAGAGCTCAACACGGGGCTCGAACCCCTGAACCGCGAGATCATGACCTAAGCGAAAGTTGGACACTTAACCGACTAAGCTATCCAGGCGCCCCTCTTGCTACTGTTTTTAAAAACACTTTGTAGCGGCGCCTGGGTGGCTCAGTCAGTTAAGCATCTGACCTTGGCTCAGGTCATGATCTCACGGTTCGTGGGTTCGAGCCCTGTGTCGGGCTCTGTGCTGACAGCTCAGAGCCTGGAGCTTGTTTCAGATTCTGTATCTCCCTCTCTGACCCTCCCCTGCTCACACACTCTCTCTCTCTCTCAGAAATAAATAAAACATAAAAATAAATAAATAAATAAATAAATAAATAAATAAATAAATAAAAACACTTTGTAAAGAGACACAAGCAGACTCCTTCTTCACGCTTAATGGGAAAAACTGGACACACATCCTCGTCAGGGACAAGTCAAGGATGGTCAGTGCATCATTCTGGCTGGACTAGCCTGTGGCTGATGAGAGACACAAACGGGACACACGGATATCCAGAAGGAACCACAAAATCCCACTGCAGGCAGTTCCCATGAAAACACAAGGACACCCAGACGGTAATGGACAGAGTACTCGTGCGAGGGTGACCCGCTTCCAAATTAATACACAAAAGGAATAGCTTTCCCGTGGTCAACTAGTCAGCAAATAGAGTCAAAGAAAACACACAATTTAAAATCAAAACAACCAAAAGGACTTTTAAAGACCCCAGGGATAGACCTGTCTATGCGGCACGTGCCTGTGTGCAGAGAGCTCCTCATGGGCACAGAAGCCAGATGCCTGGACCCGGGAAGCCCGCTGCTCCCTGGAGAAGCTCTCCTCCCCTCCCTTCCCTCCCCATGACTTCTCTGCCCTCCTCTTCCTCCCCACCACCTTCCCCTCCCCTCTGTCCCCATCTCTCTGCCTTGAGGACACCAGGCCCCTCAAGCCGCCTTGGCTACACGCACCTCCCTGCGCCCACCCTAGATGGTGGCATATTCCCGCCAGTCATCACCCCTCCTTCACCCCTGCACAAAACACACACCCCTCCCCTCCCCTGGGGGTGCTCAGCCTCTGCGCTCTCCTCCCCACTCTGCTGCCGCCTGGTCGCCCCTCCTTCTTCCTGGAATAATCCATCCGAAACTTCCCTCAAAGCCCTTCTGGACGCCCTGCTGCGGCTCATGGAAGGTCAGGTGAATGCTCTGTCTCATGCCTCCACGTACGATCCTTCTGTCCATCCACCTTACGTGGTGGGCAGAGTGCGCCCCTCTCCGAGGTCTGTGCTCCCCCACCCCGCACCACCTCCTTCCCCACTGAGCCTCCCTCTCCTCTGGTGGCCCCTCACCTGGGACCCAGGCAAGCAGCAGCAGAGCCCACAGCAGCCACGCAGCCTGGTGCCACAGGCTCATCTCCTCCGCACAGACGTGCCCGGCGGCTCCGGCCCCTTCACGGAGGAGGGTCAAGTCTCCAAGGTTTCCACTTCTGCTTTTCTTCGCGCCCGCTGCTTCCTTGTTCGTTTTGTTAGGTTCTGTTCCTAGGGCTGGTCAGAGAATGAAGGGCACAGAGAGCACAGCCACCGGGGACAGGGATCGGCTGAGAGCCCCCTCCCCCCGGAACCATGCCCCCTCCTACCTATCCCAGTGGTGCCAAAGATGCCACAGATACTTCCAGAAATGAGACCCCTGCTCGCTCACAGTGCCCCAGACCTGAGACACCCCTTCCATCACACCCCCAAGAGCACAAGGCCGGGTTTCCTTCCAGCTGGGCTCAGAAATTCCTCCTGTTTCCTTGAGGTCCAGGTGAGCACCCAGTGGGGAGGAGTCAGGGCCAGCATCCTCCTCCAGCCCTGGTGAGGCCACACCAGGGAGCTCCCCTTCTGTGAGCCCTCAGCTCAAGGCCCAGACCCTTAAGCTGGCACAGTGACCTCAGAGTCCTTGAATGGCTCTTAGTCTTAGAAACGTGTCCTCTGGCTGTGACCTTCCTTCCTTTGCAGCCTCTACTGGTCGCAGCTCAGGGCGGGGCACAGAGTGGGCACTCAGCAAGCTTTCAGGGACCCCTCCTTCCCTGATGCACATGGAATTCAGACCCTAAATGCACACATGCACATTACCTGTGACAAGTGCCCTCAACTTGCACAGAATGGCCACGCGAACATAGGAAACCAATCCTAATGTGTGACATGTCATCAGATAGCCTGCAGTTAGTTATTCACTGAGTGCCACCCATAGGGAGCCCTGCGCTAGGTCCGCAATCCCCAGAATGCCCTTCCCTCTCTGCTCCTTTGGGGATTTTCACTTTCCTCCTCCCTTCTGGCCACAGGAGCACTTTCCCCGGGAAACTGCAAGGAACCAAGAAGACTTGCCCATTCTCCTCTGGAAGGTTCCAAGCACAGAGTTCGATGGGCATCAGAAGAATATCTATGGCAATGCAGTCATAGATTAGCTAAAGCTCATGAAGATCCAAGATCAAGATCTTGAACTGATCTTGATCTTGATCCTGAAAATGTAGGAGAGGCATACTTGGTGGCTTACTTGGTCTAGTAACTATAAAGTGTCTCCAAAAATCCCCATTTTCCAATTCAACCACTGAAAGACACTGCCACCATCTTGAATGTCAAGGTTAAGAGGGGGACACTCCAGACTGAGAAGCAGGAGCCTAGGATCTCCTGTGGCTTGTCCACTCAGCGCTGGTATAACCGACGGTAAAATCTGTGTCTCCTGCAAAACGCCAATGATCACGGCTAATCTGTGGGAATAAACAGCATAATAATTATAAAAATACTCAAAGGTGAGGTAGTAATGTTCTTAGGTCAGTTTTTTCCTCCGAAGGAATATATCTTTAAAGAAAAGCAATAGGAGGGTTCCTGGGTGGCTCAGTCAGATACGTGTCCGACTTCAGCTCAGGTCATGATCTCACGGTTCATGGGTTCAAGCCCCACGTCGGGCTCTGTGCTGACAGCTCAGAGCCTGGATCCTGGTTTGGATTCTGTGTCTCCCTCTCCCTCTGCCCCCTCCCCCACTCACACTCTCTCTCTCTCAAAAATAAATAAAAACATGTTTAACAGTTTTTAAAGAAAGGGAGTAGGAAGATAGGACTCAATAGGGAGATGTATGCTTCACAAATAAGCTATGGGATGCGATTCTTCTGAGGGGCACAGAGAAACATCTGGGCCACTGGAAGAGGAAGGGCAAGGGCCTCGATCTCCACTACAACCACCCTGCTGGCCCCAACCTGCCCACAAACGCCAGGGAAGAAATGAAATGATGCAACCTCGCCATGTGATATCAGAAAATTAGGGAAGTGACACCTTCCCCACTGCTCCCTGACAACCATGAGCAGACATGATTTAGGGGAAGACCAAGCCTGAGAGCCGGGGCCTGAGCCCACACTTTCCCAGGCAGAGACCAGCAACTGCAGAACCTCTCATCAGCTTCAGAGCCTCTCCCCAGTGTGGACACACACACTCCTAGGCCAATGGGGACAGGGGTGGACACTCTCTGGGCAGACACAGCAGCAGCCGCCTCTGCAGTGAGTCCTGTGAACAACAGGGGCCCCAGGAAAGCTGTAGGGCCGTTCGGCAGAACTTCCCTTTCTAAGGGGGCACAATCTCAGAGCCGCCCTCTCCCTTGGGCGGTCAGTGGTTCCCATCATTCTGCCTCTTCCTCTCCAGAGCTCAAGGCCCACGGGGGTCTCTGGGAGCCCCTCACCCACAGCAGGAGCCCCTCAAGAGTGACCAATGGGCCAAGAGGCTGGACACCGAGGGCTGCACAGCAGGAAGTGGCCGCATGACTGGCTGGCAGTAGGAGAGAAGATGACAGTTGGGTGAGCCTGGGGTGAGAGGAGAGAAGGAAACCAGCACCTACTATGGGACCAGCACTTTGTCTCCAGGGCGTTAATGTCTTCACGATCCGAAGACAAACAGAAAACTGTGCATGAGAGGCAGTGGGGGCGGGGCGGCCAGGAAGGAGGATGAAGCAAAGGAAGCATCTGGTTTCCCAATCCAGCCCTGCCCGCCTCTCCCTGGCCTCCCCAGGACTGCCCACACCCCAGCTTCCTCCTGCCCATCTCGGGGGAAGGTACTCCAGCATGGCCAGACCCTCCAGGGTCCCAGGCAGCTTGACCAACCCATATTCCAGCGAATTCCACAGTCTCAGGGCCACAGTCCCCAACCAGCTGGTCGTGGCCCGTAACACGCTCTCTCGCTTGGCCCTGGGCATGCTGTGGTCTCGACTGAGCGGAAACTGTGGACGAGCAGATGAGTGTCAGTCCCGGCCAGAGGCTGGAAAGTGCCCTCTATTCCCCAGGGGGCTTCCTGGCCACCGAGCCCCTGCTGTGTGCCGGTCCTGTCCCTCCTCACAGGTACCTGGACCCGCAGAGAATGTCTGCCCTCCGCAAAGGTCTTGCAGAGTTCAGTGGGAGCATCTGTCTGGGGACTCCTTCCGGCTCTACCCGCAGGGCAGCCCCAGGGCTCCTCAAAGTCCCATCATAGGGACGGGAGCATCAGCAGCAGGAGGGACGTGGGGGACTCTTCAAGGTCACTCATTCATCTTCAACCTCTTCCATCATTCAAGGCTGCAGTCAAGTCTTCCCCTCAGAGGACATCCCTGCCTCCTCCAGGCCCCTCTGGGCTCCCTCCTACGTCCCTGTGTCCCCCGCAAAGCCTGGTTCTGTGTTTGCTCACCCACGCTGGGGTGACATTGAGCGCCTCCCTTCTCGCGGTAAGACCCCATGAAAGCAGGGCCCCCACGGGGCCCCCACAGCCCCAGGCTCACGTGGCCACCATGCTGCCCAGGGAAGGGAAACCAGAACTGGGGACAGGTAACAGGGAAGCCAGGGCGTGGGGCTAGAGCTTAAAACGGGGTGAGCATGCGAACACCCATCCAACTGAGCCTTCAAGACTTGTGCTTTTACCCTGAACTGCCGCTCAACAGAAACTAAGTCCAAGCAGAGACCGTCAGCCTCCATACCAGGGAAGGTAGAGGCCGCGTCCAGGGCTCCATGACCATCCTCTCCCGACCCCCCAGGGACACACAAAGCGGGCAGGTGGCTAAGGGGCAGCCTCCCCCAGCACTGGCCTCCTGTGTTCTCCTGAGTCACAGCTGATAATCTGGGAGGTGGGTGAAGGGAGCCAGCCAGAGGGCCCCTGACTGTGACACGTGGGCTAGCATGGCGGGCAGGTCTGGCTTCGGTGTCCCGGACCTGAGCTGGATTTCAGCTTCCGGTGTGTCCTCGGTCAGTCAGCTTTCCCTTCTGTGAAATGGGAACAGTACTGCCCGCCCTGGCCCCCTCATGGGAAACTCACAATGACCACAGAGATGTGAATGCACCTGTCCATCACTTAGGCTGCTGTTTACTGAGCTCATGCCCTGAAACGTGTTCGCCTCTGCCTCTCACACCCAGAAAGATGAGATAACTTACCGGCAACAAGCCCAACCTCTGTGGGCCATGCCATGCCTCTCGAGTGGGTGACTTCTCAGGGCAGGGGGGTAGTGGGTTCTAGAAGGCAGTGGAGGGCACCCAACTGCTGACCCAGGAGTGTGATGGGGAAGAGGATGTTGGGCCCCTGAGTGCTCATTCCCCTGCCCGCCCCCATCACCACCTTCTGCTTCCTCCTCCTTCCTCACCCCAGGGCAGCCTTAAGCCTCTTTCCTTGTAGAAAGACATCAAACAAACAGTCCTGTGGGCTCTTGGCCCTGCACTGATAGGGGGTGGGTGGGGGTGGGATGAGCCAGCAAGACGTCCGTTCAGAAACTCCTAAAATTGGCTTCAGGGGGGCACATTTGGCCTCGAGCTTGAATATGTGAGTGTCTGGCACTCTGGAAATAACCCCCAACTCAGGAAGGTCAGGAGCTTCCTCAAACACGCACACACACATTCCTGTAACCACCTGACTGCTCCCTTCCTGCCCCGCTTATCTGTCCCAGTCACACAGCAGCCTCCCCACAGACATTTCCAGAAGCTGGTAGAATGTGTGTGTTTCAAAGGGCCACTTCAGGCCAGCCCAGAAGGTCACCCGCGGCACTTTGCTGTGGGTGAGCCCGAGCTGTATATGCGGCCGCTTCTGTTCCAAGGCAGCTGGTGAGTATTACACGAGCCGCCCGTCAGCAGGGGTGAAGCCAGATGCATTGCCTCAATTTGCCTGAGTCTGGGGTGTCCTTTTTAATTTCTTTCCGGTTTTCTGTGCCTCCCTGAGATCCAGAAAGGTCTGGCTATTTCCATTAACTGAGTCGCTTAGAATATTACAAAATGAAGAGAGTCGGAAAGAGGATTAAAGAAAATTAAAGCATTTAACAAATCAAGGTTCTTGTCATGCAGCATGCGCATGTGGGCGTGCACACGTGCACACACACACACACACACACACACACACACAGCAAGAAGTTGAACTGTTCCTCAGACAGTTATGACGTTTATAAAAATACACACTCATGGTGTGGGCTGGCAGTGGGACCCAGGTGCAGAGCAATGGGAAGGACATCTTTTCTCCTTCCCAGTAGGGGATGTCCCATAAACTCTGTGGCTTTAAGAACCAGCTCACTTAGCTGAGAGAGCATAAGAGAGCTTGTGTCCTGCTTCGGGTGAACCCCACTTCCCTCCCTCTCCCTCTGTCTCTCTGTTTTTGCTCACTTGTGCTCTCTCTCTCTCAAAAAAAAAAAAAAAAAAAAAGGAAGAAGAATAAGAATTGACCATATAGACTTCTGGGGCACCTGGGTGGCTCAGTCAGTTGAGCATCCAACTTTGGCTCAGGTCATGATCCGCAGTTTGTAGGTCAAGCCCCATGTGGGTCTTTCCACTGAAAGCATGAAGCCTGCTTCCGGTTCTCTGTCTCCCTCTCTTTCTGCCCTTCTCACACATGCTCTTTCTCTCTGTCTCTCAAAAATGAGTAAACATTTTAAAATTTTTTTAAAAAAAGAACCAACTCACTTAGAAATAATGTCAATCTTAAGTTTGAAGAAGTGCTCTAATAAAATTGGGTTCTGGTAATGGTTACACAACTGTAAATTCGCTAGTAATTATTGAAGCACACATATAAAATGAGTAAATGTTACGGCATGATACCTAAATTTTTAAAAAATAAGTTTGGGGGCGCCTTTTAAAAAAAACATTTAAAAATAAAATGTTTTTATTTTTATTTATATTTATTTATATTTATTTCTAGGAGAGAGAGAGAGACAGCGTGAGCAGGGGAGGGTCAGAGAGAGAGGGAGTCACAGACTGAAACAGGCTCCAGGCTCTGAGCTGGCAGTCAGCACAGAGCCCGACGCGGGGCTCGAACCCACGGACCGCGAGATCGTGACCTAAGCGAAAGTCGGACGCTTAACCGACTAAGCCACCCAGGCGCCCCAAAATAAAACATTTTTAAAAAAATAAAAAATAAAAAAATAAATTTGAAGCCCGTGGTGGATATGAGCCCACAGACCTCCCCACCGCTTCCCCACCACCATCTTGATCTCTGTATGTCCTTCTTGATTTTTCATTCCCTCATCAGCCCCAGTCTGCCTCAGATCCTTCCTAGCACTGATCAAAGGTTAGTATTTCAGAGTTGGCTCCCTCCTTCCTGTAAAGTGAAAGGAAACAGGGAAGGCCGTGAATGAACCAAGTACCAAAGTAGCTAAAAACTTCCAGAAGAAGGAATGGGTGTCTCTACCTCTCCCAGGAATTCAGCGCAGTAGTGGAGGGGCCGCTTGTCAGCAGTGCTGAAGGCAGGATCCACTGCCCTGGCCTGGCCTGGCCTCTGGTGTGCCCAACTCATTCCACTGCACCCTGAATTCCAGCACCTTCCACGCTCCCACTCCTGACTGCCCCCCCGCCCCCGACTGCACCTTGGTTCCATCCCGATCCGTCCCTGCCTGTCTGTTCCATCTCTGGTTGGCCCCTGGGGACACATGAGGGCCCTAGAGAATGGGGTGGTGCACGGACTGCACAGAATAGGGCTGGGGTAGCCTTCGAGCAAGCAGGCTGTTGGACCAGGGAAGTCCAACAGTCTTGGTCCTAATCCCCAAGGTGGCCGGGGCCAGGGAATACAAATCAGGCGGCGGGTCCCAGCAGGCCAGAGGCAGTGCCGTCTGCTTCCAAAAGAGAAGTCGCGCTCCCTAGGCGGCCTGTAAATTCAGAACCGACCGGCCGTGAGCAGCCCTTATCGCCACCTGTCGGTGGTTGTCGGAACTGCCGGCTTTCTTGGGCGAATAACGTTCCCATCTCCGTGAGCCAGGAAGTGGAGAGGCTTCCGAACCCACGTCCAGGTGTGTGGCATTGATCCTTCCAGACCCTCCAGCCAACAGACCAGGAGCAAGGGGAAGGCTCCAGCCCCTTGGAAAGGAAGTGTGGGGGCTTCTGAGAGGCAGGGGGGCCCTCTGTGGTGGAGAAGGAATAGGGGAAGGGAGGACGAGGAGAAGTATGGAGAAGGGAACAGACAGAGAGCCCAGCTCTCAGACCAGGCTGCCCAGGAGGGCTGGCGGACGCTGGAGCTCAGGCTCTGGGGTCTCCGGGCGCCTGGTTCCCAGCCAGTGAGACCCAGGGGACGTTCAGATGCCGACCAGATAGTCAGCCGAGGCCTACCTGGGCCTGCCCAGCTGCCTGTTAGGTTGAGCAAGCTCTTGGCTCCATTTCTTGCCTCCGCTGGACTGTTATAGAAGACGGGCAGGGCTGAGGCTGCAGGTGGGGGAGGGCAGCAGCCTCACCTCTGCGACTGAGAAGGCAGGGGCAGGGAAACGCATCAACCTCCCTGCCCTCTACCTTAAAGCTCTGGGGCTAAGGCCCGTGCACCCCAAGACTCCCCGCTGACAGGAACTCCTTTCTGAATGTGTGTTTTGGCCACAGTTGGAGAAGAGACCCAAGGATGAGACCTTCAATGCTGCGGAGTTTCCAGCTCTAGAAAATAGGAGACTCGGCTTTGGTGGTGGGTGGCCTCAGGGGTCCGAGTGCACGAGCCTGTCTGTGCAGGGAGGGGACGGATATGGACAGCACAGCACTCAGGGCCCCATGGTTGAAGCAGAAAGAGGTGTAATCCTGAGACAGCTTTCCAGTCCTATGGACCGCACTGGTTTATGCAAAAGCTGGCCGGGGTTCTCAACCGTGGGTGAAAACATCAGACTCACCTTGGGGAGCTTTTGAAAAAAATACCCATGCCCACGCCACCTTTCCAGTCTCCTTCCCTTTTTCCCTCCCCAAGTGCACCCTGAGGTTCTGACTCCGTTGATTTGGGGGAGCCGTGGGACTGCCCACCTGCCCTGAGGAAGACAGAGGAGGCAGGAGGCAGGATGCTGTAGGAGAGAGCAAGGAGGTTCAAGACAGACCCCTGGACATGCCCAGGAGTGGAGGAAGGGCACAGGTGGCAGCATTTGATTTCAGAGAGCCACTCTCTAACCCCTGGATCACCAAAACTCTCTCCACAGACAGAGGGCATTTGCACAGCGGAACTCGACATAACAAAGCCCAAGGCTGGCGGATCCGGTGTTCCAGCCCCAACCCTTCCGCAGGATCAGATCCACAAAGTTGGCTCTGAAAGAGAATGGATGCTGACCGACAGAGATGACGAGCAAGGACTCTGGGTCTCACAGCCTGACTTTGAATCTCAGTCCTGACACTGACAAACTGTGTGATCTTAGCTGAGGTATTAACCTCTCTGAGCCTCAGCTTGTCCACCTGTATGTAAGATGGGGATAATATGGATGGCACTACTCCCCAGTGTCTGCGCTCCATCAAGTTTTGAGGTTGTTGTCTACGCTGGCTTTATCACATCATGGCCATCCTGCCGTGTTTGGGGGGAGAGGGGGAGGGAAGTGACGTGAGCCACAGCCTGTGCCTATTCCTTAGTATCCAAAGTCAACAGAATGGTCTCCCTGGTCCTCACTCTTCTACATGACAGCTCAGACTTCTTTGAACCCTTCTTTTCTAGACTCTTCTTTCCCCATTGCCTTGGGTGTCCTCTTCTCATCTGCCCCTCATTGTGCTAGGACAGCCATATCCTTCCAGACACCACTAGGCCAACCCCAGGCCCACGTGACCTCGCCCTTGAATGGGCTGCCTAGAACCAGAGGGCTAGGGCATGTCCCTCCAGGTTGACTGCTCCAGCCAAGATCTGAGCCACCACCATGCTTCTGAATCCACCAGGGGGCGCTCTATGTCCAGGCACTGTTTATTGGTTTATTTGATAACCAATGACTACCTATATTGTGCCAAGCGCTGGTCTGGGAGATGGGGACAAGAAGATAAAACTATGACAATTCTCCTTTCTGGGAAGTTCAGCGTGTGATTGGTAGCACATAAAAAAAGACAGGAAACAAAGGATTATTTTAAAAGGTAGAAGTGATACTCGAGTCAAGGCAAAAATCCCAGTGGCATGGGTGCGAAAGGGCCTCTGCCTTCTATCAGACACAGGAAATGGTGCAGACAAGTGGCCTGGGGGGTCCTGGATCCCAGCCCTGAGACCCTGCCCGCATCAGTCAGTCCCATTTGATTTCTGTCCTCCAAGAATTCTGGGAGGAGGATGAAGAGTCCTTGAAAATTCCAGAAGGATGTCTGGCCTGACCCCAAAGAGAGCCTCAGTCCTTGTTACAACAGGCCTTAGGTCATTTGATTCTTCCCCTTTCTACCTCACACACCCTGCCCCCAAGGCAGTCCCCAAAGGGTGACGAGATGATTGGAAACTTCCTGCACTGTGGGCCAGTCACCCAGCTGCCCTGAAGCTCCCAAACAGCCTTCACAGGACCCTCTGGGGAGTCAGGAGTGGGGACAGTATATAGCTTATCTGGGTCTTCACCGCACGGCCCCGGACTTGGCTGTCACAGCCACTGGGGTCCCAGTTAGGAACACAGATTCCTGGGGCTCATCTCAGACCTCCTGCGCCCAGATTCTCCGGGGCTGGGACTGGGAATCTGTCATTTCAACAAGCTGCCCAAGATGATATCTACAATCAAACAAGATTAGGAAGCTTTACTGTGCAGAACTGGGGATGCTCGGGATTCGACTTGTGCTCAGAGGCGGTGGATAGGCTAGGCCAGATGAGAGCAGGACAGGACTCTGCCTTACACTTCCCAGCCAACTACATAATATCTGCTGAATGACATGAGCCCCAGTGCAAGTGGACTTAAAGAACTCTCTGGTATGTATGTGTGCTGGGCATGGAGAAGCTGTACGCTTCCCCCAGACAGCCTCTGGAGTTCCCTTGGGCTCCTGGAGGTCGGGGATGTGTCCCATCCAGAAGAAGGACCTTGGAGTCCTGGTGAAGAGTTCCCTGCTGCACTCAATGTGTCTCTACATGCTTGAGCATTAGAAGTATTTGTTAAAGCCTCGTGTGAGCGACAGAATGATATCTAATGGTTGTGTCAGTCCAGATCCTTTCAAAGCTGTGTTAAGAAAAGTTCAGGGAAAATTTTGAATGAAAGAAAGGAAGGGAGGAAGGAAGGAAGAGACGCCTGGGTGGCTCAGTCACTTGAGCTTCCAACTCTTGGTTTTGGCTCAGGTCATGATCTTGTGGTTTCGTGAGTTTGAGCCCCTCAGGCTCTGGGCTGGCAGCATGGAGCCTGCTTGGGATTCTCTCTCTCTCCCTCTTTCTCTGTCCCTCCCCAACTTGCACTCTCTCTGTCTCTCTCAAAATAGATAAACTAAAAAAAAAAATGTTTTTAATTTAACATTAAAAAAAATAAAGAAAGGAATGGTCAGGGCACTCCTGGGTAGTTCAGTCAGTTAAACAGCCAACTCTTGATTTCAGCTCAGGTCATGATCTCATAGTTCCTGAGTTTGAGCCCTGTGTCTGGCTCTGTGCTGACACTGTGAAGCCTGCTTGGGATTAAATCTCTCCCTCTCTCACTACCTCTCCCCCACTCACATGTGCTCTGTCTGTCTCTCTTTCTCTCAAAATAAATAATTTTTTAAAAATTAAAAAAATAGGGGCACCTGGGTGGCTCAGTCGGTTAAGCATCCAACTCCGGCTCAGGTCATGATCTGACAGGTCATGGGTTCAAGCCCCGCATCGGGCTCTGTGCTGACAGCTCAGAGCCTGGAGCCTGCTTCTGATTCTGTGTCTCCCTCTCTCTCTGACCCTCCCCTGCTCACGCTCTCTCTCTCTCTCAAATAAAAAAATAAAAATAAATTAAAAATAAAAATAAAAAAATAGTTACTGTACAGGACAGGATAGCTCAGGCCACCTTTGTGTCACAGATGAGGTAGTGACCGGCAGCATCCCTGTTTACAGCCGGGCAGGCCCGTGTCATGGCAGACTGTGGGTTGGGAGGGAGGAGGAACTGGGAGACCCCAGTGAGGGAGAAGTGAGCCCCAGGAGAGAAGGTGGAAATGAAGAGGCTAGGACCTCTCTAAGGATCAAGATTTAAAATCTGCACACAGAGGAAGCTCCTAAAGGAACGAATGACCCTCAGAATGATAAACCCCAGGACTTCTAGGATTAGTGTCAAGATTCCTCCAAGAAGTGCTGACTCTGTCCCCAGGTCCCCACCTCCTGGCCAGACGAAGGGTGGCCAGAAAACCTTCCCTGATCATAGTTAGGACATCCGAGGCAGGGTGGTCATCTTAAAGGGCATTTCCTCAGCACCCAATTCCTTGTACCCAGGAATTCCTGGGTGGAGGACCTCCTAGGGTGGGGGACCTCCCTCCTGCCCTGCAAGGCTGAACTTCCTTGAGGACCATGATCAGCCAGAAACCTGTCAGGAGGACTAGCTGTCCCTTAGGCCCTCCAGTGGGAGCACGACACTGCAGTCAGATGTTACCTCTGGTTCCTGTGTCCTCGGAAGATGGGATTCTCCAGAGTCCTCCCAGGTGACCTTGGGCCCGGACCAGCTGGTGCTGCTCACTCCCGGGTGGCTGACACAGTAGCGTCCCTGTGACCCGAGGTGGGCAGATGCCCGTGGCTTTTATGGCTTCCCTAGGGGGCAACTGTGGGCTCATCGTTGGCATCCAATCACAGCTCTCTTGCCTCATCCGGGATGCGGAGGGGGCAGATTCTTTTATTGAAACATGGAAGACAAGGTGGCACACTGTCTAAAGAGAGGGACTTCACTCTTCCCGTTAGCCCACTGTCCGTGCACCCTTGACCCAGATCTGTAGTCCATATCTGGGAAGGGGACACACAGATCTCAGTGTTCTTGGCCTATGGACAACAGATAATTGTCTCCACTTATTGATGCCATCTGCTCTCCTAGACGAGGGAAAGAATCTCAACATGGTGCCAGGGAGACCCGGCCCCCATGTGGGGGTATCCCTTCGCCTGCCCAAGAGAACCAAGACTGCATGTGTGAAGGATACACTCTGAAGCCTCTCCCCAGGGCCTGCTGTGTTCCTCAAGCGGCCTTGGTTACTGTCTGTGCCACCTCGCCCAAAAACCCCAGGGTGTTAGGGGCCGAACTCCCTCCCCACCCCATTCCCTATGGTGAAGTCCTAGTACCTCAGCATGGGACCTGACTTGGAGATGGGAATCATTACGGAAATAATCAAGTGAGGTCATCAGGGTAGAACTTAATCCAATATGACTGGTGTCCTTATAAAAAGGGGACATTTGAACACAGAGACACAGAGGAAAGACGGCATGAAGAGCCACAGGGACAAGACGGCCATCTGCAAGCCCAGGAGAGATGCCTGCATGGATCTTTCCCTTGGTGGAGCTTGGAAAGACCCAACTCTGCCGACACCTTGATTTAAGACCTCCAGAGTCCGGAACTGAGATGACAGAACACATTTCTGTTGTGGGAGCCACTCGGTCTGTGGTGCTTTGTTAGATGGCCTGTACAAATACGCCAGGCTCCCTGCTCACCGGTCCCCAGGGGAAGGGAACTTCTGAGGACTCAGACTCTCCCCTCTTGACGTCCATGACCATGACCAAGGGAGGGACGTTCATCCAGCTCAGACCACCCCCTCCGCTCCTCTCTGCAATCTGAGACACAGCCTCTCCCAGGTGAGCCCCCATCCCCCAACACGGGTACCCTGACACTTTCACGTACATGGGGTGGCTTTGTCCTTGCAGCCTGAGAACACTGATATGGGAAAGTAGCTGCAGAATCACGCAGAGAGTGGGCGCCTCCTCCCAGAGATTCCTGGGGCAGGCATGTTGCTGAAGCGATCCGGGAGGTAAGGTTCACAGATCCGAGGAGGAGGAGGAAGAATTGTGTGCCAGCGTTCAAGGTGGGACTTTACGTCGGTGAGAATGATGGCAGGGAGCAGCCTTTAATAAATATTGAGGAAGGACTGATGAGCGAATGAATGAATGGGTCAAATATCATTCCCATGTCTGTATTCTCGGCAAATCTCACTCAGCGTTCTCAGAACTGCAGCTATTTAGTAAGGCTAGGGTGGGGCGTGGGCGGCTCCCATGCACCTACTTGCCAGGAGCACACTCTGCCTTACTGGGCCCTCCCTCTGCAACCTCCTCAAAAGTCCTCCCAAGGGGAGAATGCTCTGGAAAAAAACAGAGGCAGGGTAAAAGCTGCCTATCTTTCTTGGAGGGTGAGGCGTGAGAGGTGCAGCCAAGGGCTGCTGAGGCCTGGCCTTTGTGAAGGGTGGGCAGTGTCCATACCGGTGGATGGGGTCTGGGCGGGGGAAGTGAGGGAGTGCTACAGGGTGAGCACACCGTGGGCTTCCTTTCCTTTTTTCAGACCCAATTTTTTAAAATATGCAATTTATTTAAAAAATGCAATTTAGGGGCGCCTGGGTGGCTTAGTCGGTTGAGCGTCCGACTTTCGCTTAGGTCATGATCTCGCGGTTCGTGAGTTCGAGCCCCGCGTCGGGCTCTGTGCTGACTGCCAGCTCAGAGCCTGGAGCCTATTTCAGAGTCTGTCACTCCCTCTCTCTCTGACCCTCCCCTGCTCGCGCTGTCTCTCTCTCTCTCCTTGATATAAAAATAAAAAAATATAAAAAAATAAAATAAAATAAAAAATAAAAAATGCAATTTATTTTCATGGAGAAGGAAAGAGGAAGAGGAAGGAGGAAGGGATAGATGGAGGAAACAGTAAAACATCTTCCTGACCTTCATGTGCCGGGCCCCAGGACCCACCCCCTCCACTTTGTACTGTTATAGTGCCTTGTAACATTTTGTTTTGTTTTAAAGTTTATTTATTTTGAGAGAGAGAGAGAGAGAGAGAACACAAGCAAGGGAGGGACAGAGAGAGAGGGAGAGAGAGAGAATCCCAAGCAGGCTCTGCGCTGTCAGCACACATGTGAGCACCCATCCTGGGGCTGAATCTCATGAATCGTGAGATCATGCCCTGAGCCGAAACCAAGAGTTGGACACTCAACCAACAGAGCCACCCAGGTGCCCCTGACTCTTTGTGCAAATACAGGTAAATATGAAAATCCAAGGGGAGAGAGCATTGTGAAAACCTTCCCTTTTACGTACGGGATTGGAGTCTTTTGGAACTTCTGCTTTGCCTGGGGGGAGGGGGGAGTAGATGCTGGTATCTGATGCCAATGTCTTGATGTTGAGGTCATCTTGATGACCACACCCCCAGCACAGCCCTGGTTAAGGAATGGATGGAATCTTCTCCCACTGGGACGGATTCCTTTTTGTCCTTCTGCAAAACCCTGCTCCCCTACCTGCTCCCCCCACCTCCATGTGTGTGCACGTGCATGCTTGTGTGTGTGTGTGTGTAAGTGCCTGGTTTTTGCTTCCTCTGTGGAAAGAGAGACTGAGCCCTGCCACATCGGGTCAGCCCCAAGGGGTCCACATCTGAACCCCAGCTGACCAGGATGCTTCCCTAACCCTCAGACCTGACAGCCCCTGGGCTCGGTGGGTGGCCTCAGGCCACTGCGCCTCGTCCCCCACCTCCTCTCCGTGAATCCCTGGGGCTGCCTGATGGACACGGGCATACCGTTTCTTTCTGGTGCCCAAGTACAGACTGCTACAGACACGTGAGTTTCTCTGTCCTGGGTCTCCGCTCAGCACTCACATCAGGGCAGGAGCCCAGAAGGTGTTTGCACAGTGAGAGGAGCTGGCTGGTCACCCAAATGTGGTCAGGCTAGAGGTGACAGTCCCTAGGTTGGCCCGAGGCATCTGTAAACCTGCCTGGAGAAGGGGATTCAGGAAGTCCGTCCCAGCGTCCTGGCTGGCAGGAGCCTTGAGTTCCGGACCCCGTGCCCTGTGGGCAGCAGACTTCATGGCCACTGGAACGCCCCAGAGGAGTGTTTTTCAGCCCAGGACAGTCTGCCCCCAGGTGACGCTGGGCAATGTCTGGGGACAGTTTTGGTTGTCACAACTGGGTGGGGGGGATACTGAGTATCTGGTGGGCGGGGGGCTAGGTCTGCTCAGCAACCTACAATGCACAGGGCGGCACCCACCGCAAAGAATGATCCGGACCCAATGTCCGTGGTTTGAGGCGGAGAAACTTCTGGAGGCGGACCCAAGGCAGTGACGGGACTCTCTGTGCCCGGGGCTCCACTGCACCCTCCCAAGCAAAGGTAATGAGTCTAACGGTCCTCCCGGAGGGGGTGCCTCCTCTTGGGGACAAAGACCTACTTGCCTGGGCCCAGGCTTTGTGCAGGGCCCAGAGACACCGGATGAACGCTGCAGGTACTGGCCTGGGTCTGGGGCTTAAGAGCCTGGGAGGGCACAGGGAAAAGGTCACAAAGGACTGCAGTCACCGGAGGGGGTGCGGAGCGGAAGCGGAGGCTCTGGGCCAGTCCCCCTGGCGGGGGAGGGACCAGGGTGACCGCCCACCCCCAGCTAGCGGCGGCAGCGGGGCCGGCCGGTCGGGGCCGGCTCGTCCCGGCGGAGGGGATCGGGTTGCAGGGACGTCGGGGCGGGGCGCAGGAGGCAGCCTCGGGTTGGCTGGGGGCTGGGGGCGGGCCCCCGCGAGAGTGACGTCAGAGCCCCGAGTCGGTCCCCACCCCCACTTCCCAGCACGCCAGGTGCGCGGGGGAACTGTGGGTTGCGTGCGGAGGCTGCGGGCTGGACTCCGGAGCCCGCGCCTTGCACGCCGCGCCCCAAGCCCCGGAGGGCAGGGCCGCCGCAGGAGCGCTCGGCCAACGACTCCCTAAAACCTTTGCTGGCGCCGTCGGATGCTGAGGCTGACGTCTTTGTCCTCGCTCTGTGCGAACCCCTGGCTTGGAGGGGCCTGGGGAGCGAGCGAAGAGCCACTGGGATTCGGCCCCCCGCATCTCTGTTCCAGGAACAGCCCTGCGTGCACCCAGTTCTGCGCTAGACCTTGAGGCCGCGAAGGCGCGCCCTCAGCACAGCGTGTGTTTGGGGGTCCCCTCTCAAACTGCTGGAGGCCCCAATCCCATGGCTTAAGCAGAGCTGGAGGCTCTGGGTCCGTTTTACAGATGAGGAAAGCGAGGCAGTCAGAGGAGCTAGTAAGAACTAGTCTTACCTGAGGAGCATGGAGCCCTGTTGGGGGAGTGGGGGTCGGGGCGCTGGTGGAAGCGTGATCCACCTGCCGAATGCCAACCCGTATGGATCCAGGAAGGAGCCCACTGTCACCACGTCCACTTCAGCCCTTGGGTCTGACTTGGCAAAGGAGGGGTTAGGCTCTGAGCCCCCAGAGGCCAGGGCTCAGATCTTGCTTCTGTCCCCGGAGTAAGAAGGAGCTCGATAAACATTTGCTGTCGACTGAAAGCAGTCCAATTCCCTCCTCTTCAACGTGGTTTCTTGACTTCCTGTGCTCCAGGTGACCCTCAGAACACCTTGATTGTCAACGACTACCAGTAGGGGTCTGTCCTTCTCCTTAGCATCCCCTTCCAGTCCTAGCAACTTGCTGTCCCACCCTCTCTGGGGACCTGGTGTAGAGGGGACAGCAGAGAAAAGTGGACCTTCCGGACGACAGCATTCAGTGAATCTGGCCTAGGAACCAGTGTGTCTGACCAGCAAATACTAGACAGCTAGCTCCTGGAGGCTCTGCCTTGGCTGTGACTCTCACAGAATGACCTTGAGGAGCGAGAACACTAAAAACCAACTCAGGGTATTCGCACTTCCATCTCACACGTGAGGAAACTGAGCAGCCCAAGGTCACATAGCTAGTTAAGCAAGAGATGGGATCCCAACCCAGAGCGGTGTGATACCTGGGTCATGCTCTTTGAAGAACTGCCTCCTGCTGACAGGGCAGCTGGTTTTTGGTCCTCATTTCCTTCCCGGCACCTCTGTCATTCACCCACACCGCACAGAGGGCCCCACCACCCCAGCCTCCACCCATCCGTATCCCTTCTTCAAGGAGACGGAGATCAGAACCGCGCCCTCAGCCCAAGGATGAGGATGAGGTCAGAGCATTACCCTGCTGGTACAGATACTCAATAATTCATGTGGCTGCTGTGAAGTGGGGGCTGCAGCTTCCGGGAGGGCCCAGGAGGCACACAGCAGACCGGAAACAAAATCTGGTCTCTTGCACCTGAGCCTGATCTCCACAGACTCCATGGGGCTAGAGGAAGTGCTAGGTTTGGTGAGAACGGGTTGGAGGATCTGACCCCAGGCAAGTCACTTCACTTTTTTCTGTTTCTTACTCTTAGTGAGGTGTGAACAATTACAGGGAGCCAGTGCAAACTGGAATATGCTGGATACGGCGCTTGGCAGGTCCTCATGGGAGGTACTGATCGTCACCTGGCCCTGTCTGCTTTCCCAGGAGCACAGAATTTCGTTCAGCGGTGGCCTCCAGCACACCAGGCTGCCCCAGGACTATGAGACGGGCTGTCCTCTGTCACCCCTTCCCTACATTCCCAGACCTTGTGGGGGTGGGGGTGGGGGCAGAGCATGCATTTCGGCTGTTTTTGGGAGGCTCAGGTTCGTCCCTTAGAATAAATCCCCAACCGAGAAAAAGTTCGTTGGAATCAAACAGCCTCAGTTGGTCTAGAAAGCAAAGAGACTAGGTTAAAAATATCTATTATTAAATCCCAGAAAAATTCTCAACGAACACTCAGGGTCTCTGTGGTTGTAATTCCTCACAAGAGGATGAGGTCATTTGATTCTGAGCAGTGAGGGTCCAAACTACTCTGCTTCGAGCTGACTGGCTGGACGGTGTGCAATTTACCACAATGTTGGTCTGATATCACCGGCAACAGGTTCTAGGCTCTTCTAGTTGTTTTTCCATTCCAGGCTCATTTGTGATGTAGCTGGCCCACTTGGGGGAAGGCATGTGCTTCCTAAAAACACACCTATCATCTCCACATGGCCAAGGACTGGAGGGAACAGGGCCACTGGGTATCCCCAGGCCAGGGTGGCCTGCATCTTT
The DNA here is from genome assembly GCF_003009895.1 of Hyaena hyaena. Classification (NCBI taxonomy): domain Eukaryota; kingdom Metazoa; phylum Chordata; class Mammalia; order Carnivora; family Hyaenidae; genus Hyaena; species Hyaena hyaena. The sequence continues at coordinate 5,439,791 of NW_024080671.1, read as the reverse complement.
CTGGAGCCCATCTTCCCACGCCTATGCACGGATCCCCGGAGGACTCAGGCTGTGAACAAACCCACATTCACTGCAGGCTGCTCTTCAGGGCTGCCTGGTGGGGCCACGACTCACAAGAGAGTATCACTTTGAAAAGCAAAGACAGTGCCTTTATTCACTGTAAGGGATCTTGGGGCCACTAACCTAGATCAAGAGAAGCCTGAGGTGCACAGAGCCCCCCCTTCCCCTCCATCAGAGGGAAGTAACACTCCACTCATGGAGCTAAGTAACCCAGCACAAGGATTGGTAATGGGGGGGGAGGGGGCGCGGTGCTGTCACACATGGCTGTATGGCCTTACTCTCCCTGCAAGACCTGTTCGCCCAATTTTGCTCTGGAAAAATATTCCAGTTAACAAAGGCACAGACTGCTGGGGGCAGGACGGTGGCCCTGGAGAGCTGTGGGCGGATAACAGGGCAAGGTGGGGTCCTGATCTTGTCCTCGCCCTCACCCCAGGCCCCCAGAGGTGACATGCGCTGAGAACTGAGCTCCAGGGTTGCGCCAGGGGAGCTCCCCTCAGACCAGCCTGCTCTGCCTGGTACCAGAGGGCAGGACAAAGTCAGGGGACCTCGTTCCCACGAGTCTGCAGCTGTACACATCTCTGTCCTTAGTGCCTCCATCATCAGGTCTTAAAGGATGTCCCCCCTCCATTCCCTGCGTGGCCATCAGGACCCTCTGCAGCAGATCATGGGAGAGAAGAGCAGTGCCAGCAGAAATCCGTACATCAGCCAAGTCCCAGTTCTGTGAGCAGCTGAGACCCCAACCCGTGTGGTCCAGGACTCTTAACTGGCCCCCGAGAATGCAGCCCCAGACCCCACCTTGTGTCTTGATGCACCCCGGCTCATTGCAGGTGGGGAAGGCATGGGGCCGTGGCATAAAGGGGCACGTTGGGAAGCACCAAAGGGGCTCAGATCCAGTGCCCACAAGCCACGCAGAGGAGCGGTGTCGCCTAGGCCTCGAGCTGAGATCTGTCCCAGCTCAGGGGCCTTCCAGGCTCCAGGTGGTGACAGGAGGCCCCGATGAGAAAGACAGGAAGGAGCCCACTTCCGCCAGGGCTCTGCTCCCAACACTCATGGAGGAAATTCACCCAGGCACAGGCGGGGCAAGCAGATGCCGGACACCGAGACAGCCAGAAGGCCCATGGGGTGAAGACAGGGCATCTGAGGATGGCCACCAGAACCACGGCATGGGGACACACAGGCTATGATTGGGGGGGGAAGGGCGTCGAGGGGGGACGGAGGCAGCCCTGGCCATTCTGCAGATCCTTGTGGCCTCAGTCACTTGGGGACCAGGAAAGGCTGGGCTGGCCCTTGGGCCCCAGCCACACACCTCGGGGCTTCACAGATAGATACCCACTCAGTCCACTGCTTCAGGGTGGTGGCCTCTGGTCCCTCCCAGCTCCAATGACAAGGAGGGGAGAGGTGGTGGGCCCTGCCCAGCCCGGACAGAGCCATGAGGACATCAGGACGGCGTGTGGTTCAGGGAAGAGGGCTTCTACCATCTCGTTTTATTTTGCGGGGACTGAGCCTAAAGTAACCAGAAAGAACAAGAGTCAAAGGGGACCCTACTGCTCGGGGCCCAAGCACTGACTTTTACTTAAAAAAAAAAAAAGTGTCAATCCCCGGGGGGCTGCTGCAATCTGACATAGAAGGGAGAAGTTTGTTTTTCTTCCGGCAACCTTTCTCTCCCTTCCAGCAGAGACATTTGTTTTTTCCCTACGACCGACCGGTGTCAGAAAATAGCTTCTGACCAGCTGGGGAGGAACATTCCCAAGCTTGGGAGGGGCGGGCTTGGCAGCCCCTTTGCAAAGCCCTGAGCCGGTGTTCAAGGGTCAAAGCACTGCGCTCATCTAGGCCCAGGCCACTGGGGCCCACTGGCCGTCCCACGGTGGGCCTAGGAAGGTGGACCTCAGGACAACCTGGCCAGTCTTGGGGTGGCCACTTCTAGAGGCCGTGTGGCCTCTCTGGCTCAGTCAGCTTACCTGTGAGAGGGCCCTGGACGGCGATACCCCTAACTTGCCTCCAAGGCCCCATCCAACCCTAAAATGGCATGATTATGGGATTCTGACTCTAGAAAGAGGACAGAATACTGTCCTGTCCACCTTTCTGGGAAGCCACGAGGTTTAAAATGAACTGATGTGGGGCCCCCTGGGTGGCTCAGTTGGTTAAGTGTCCAACTTCGACTCAGGTCACGATCTCACAGTTCATGGGTTCGAGCCCCATATCAGGCTCTATGCCGACAGCTCGGAGCCTGGAACCTGCTTCAGATTCTGTGTCTTCCTCTCTCTCTGCCCCTCCCCGGCTCATGCTCTGTCTCTCAAAAATGAATAAACATAAAAAAAATTTTTTTAATACAAATAAAAAATAAAAGGAGCTGCTGTGGAAAGAGTTTGTTCACCGTAAAGGACTGAGCAAGTGGACGTGTTATTAACTGCCCAGGAATGAAACCAACTGGAACCGGCTGACCCTTTCCACCTTTGGAAACCCACTTTGTAAACAAGTCCCAGTGCACAGCTCACTCTAACAACACGGGGCGGTGATTCTCCACCCTGTCCCCTAAAGGACCTTGACGGTCAGTGCCCCTAAGAGGGTCTGAAGTCGGCCTAGCTTCCCTTACCCACACCGTCCTCAGAGCTGTGTGATGGCGGGCCCCTGCCTCCCCTGCTCTGGCCTTACGTATGGCAGGTGGAGGGGGTCCTGGCAGAAAACTGCCCGCATTCAGATAAGCCCAGATGCTGCCTAGACCCCACACAGGAGCTGGGACCCCCGCAGTTTGGTCTGATCGCATTCGACAGAGATACCCAGGCTCAGCTGAAGAATCCTTCCCTGGGTTCAGGAGTCGGCTACTTACTTGCGTGGAAGGAAAACTCAGCAGTAGCTTTCACAGGAGCCGGATTTGGAGGGAGAAAGAGGAACACCCCCCACCCCCGCCACTGCCTGTACAGGAGGAGGCTCATTCAGTGACCAAGAGCCAGGGTCAGAAAGGACATTCCCAGAGGAAGAGCTAATAAAGCAAAAACATGTTTATTAGGCGCCCTTGCTCCTCACAGAGGAGCAAAACCCAGGACAGACACTCCTGAGAAATCTCTCGAGGTTGCAGGAATCTCTCAGAAGATTCCAGAAAATGTTGGCACTGATCGGCCACCACCCCCAAGAACAATATTTGGCTGGAGCATGAAGTGGGGGCTGAGCTCCTCAACTCTGCAAACACCGAGAAGTGGGTGGAGGGGCCCCGGGACACCCCCCATCCCCCCACCCCGGCCCAAACATTGGCAGATGGGGAGGGCTTTCCTGGCTCTGAGGCACAGTCGCCCTGAGCCACTGAGGGGGCAGGGAAGCAGGAGAGCAGTGGGCTCCTCTCCCGGGCCAGGTCCCCACAGGGCCCTCCCCAAATGTGCCTGCCTGCTCCTGACCACCGACTCAGTCCCACACGTAGGGGTTTCTAAGGACCTGGGAGTTCTTGCCGTCTTTCGGCGGTGTGGCCTCCTGGTGGCTCTGGGCCGCATACATGTCTTCGGCCCTCAGGGTGGAATTGGCACTGCCCATCACCTGGCTGTTGGCGGTGGCTCGTGGGAGGATGACGTCGTAAGCTCCTTCAGACTGGAAGGAAGGACAGGAGGTCTCACAGCCAGGTTCCGCCAGGGCGGGCGGACGCGCAGACGCTCTGCTTCCTGCAGGGCCGAGGCTGCCAGTTCCCCCTTCCCTGCTCCCCCCACCCCACCTCCAGCAGTGTCTCCACCTCTCGAAGCGGAAGGGCTGGCCTCTGACCTCCAGCCTCTTCCCTCACCCTGCAGAGCTCCAGGCCTCTAGACGTAGAGGAGGCGCCTGTCACCTTCGATGGTCCTGGGGCCTCACTATTTTCAGAAGGATCCTTTTCTCAAGCCCCCTCCCCCCTGCTCCCAACGCCTCCTGGGCCGCAGCAGAGGGTGAACCACATACCGAGTGCAACTACCTGGCTGGTACTGCTCCCAGGCTCCCGTCTCCCCAGACTCCTCCCCGGGTCCTCCAAATGGCATTATGCCCCCCCAAATGCATCAGAGCTGCTGTGTGGCTGGCCGGGGATGGCCTTCAGTTTGCCCACATTTCTTATCTTGAAGCCTGAGCTGGCTAGTCAGATGTAGAGGCTTAAAACCCAAATTCTTGGGGCGCCTGGGTGGCTTGGTTGGTTAAAAGCGTCTGACTCTGGGTTTCAGCTCAGGTCACGATTTCTCGATTTGTGAGCTTGAGCTGCATTGGGCTCTACACTGATGGTGCAGAGCCTGCTTGGGATATTCTCTCTCTCTCTCTCTCTCCATACCTCCTGCATCTCTCGCTCTTTCTCTCTCAAAATAAATAAACAAGGGCTCCTGGGTGGCTCCGTTGGTTGGGCATCTGACTTTGGCTCAGGTCATGATCTCAGTCAGTGAGTTCTAGCCCCACATTGGGCTCTGTGCTGACAGCTCGGACCCTGGAGCCTAATTCAGATTCTGTGTCTCCCTCTCTCTGCTCCTTCCCTGTTCGCACTCTGTCTCTCTAAATAAACAAACATACACATACACACACACACACACACACAAATTCTCTGCCCGGAACCTGGCTAAAGTGGCAATGGCCCTATTCCTGTGGCGGGGGGGATTCAACTGTGGGGTGAGAAAGGCCCAGAGGCACTCAGCCCAGCTCCCACACTGGAAGGAAGGTGACCTCCTGGCCCCATCTGCCCTATCGCTACGGAAAGACCCGCCACCAAACCCCTGCCACTCCAGGGTCCCAAGCTGCCTTTGGTCTAATCAGACCCTGTGCTCCTCCCTGGTTTGCACACCACCCCACCCACCCCCCCGCTCCCCTGCCCCTAGTGACTCCAGGAACATCTAGACGGGTGGTTCTCAAACCTGTGTGTGCAACAGACTCACCCGGGCAGTTTGTTAAACCACAGCCACGCTTAGTCAGGATCCAACCCAGTAGTAGCCTGGTAAAAGTTTACCTGGGGGGTGGGGGAGGGGGAGCCTTCCCCTGATTTCTGGGTGTGGGCACTCCCGATGTGGCAGATTCCACGTTATCAAGATGATGCCACTGAAGAGATGCTAACCATCAGCCCCATGACACCACCGGCCCCATCCAGTCTGTACCGATAGCAAGTCCCCAGGTGATGGTAGTGCCGGGAGGTCCGGAGACCATCAGAGAAGATATCCCCATCCATCCGGATCCTACCCCCAGCCCAGGGAAGCAGGACTCAGGTGCGCAGGTAAGAGAAGGCTGGGCAGCGTGGGGCATCCATTGAAGGAAGGACCCTGGGGTGGGGCTGGGGGGTTGGTATCCACAGCCTGGGAGGCTGTAACCAGCAGACTGTGTCTTTCAGAGACTCCTTGCCCCTCCCAGCGCCTGGCTGCAGGTTCAGCTTAGGGAGAGGGAAGGGGCTGGAGCTGCGAGTTTCAGATGCTCACTGCACCCTGCCCCCCACCCCGGGGCTCAGGGCAGGGAAGGGAGGGGTGCGGTATGAGAACACCACCCTGCTGACCTCCCTCGTTTCCGGTTCCCAGCATCCTGCCAAGGCGGGTCACTGACCTCTCCCCATAGTGACTGCCAGCCCCGGGAGGAGGAACATATATGGAGCGAGTGAGAATCTAACCCACTGTCTTCCTGTTCCCACCCCCCACTGGCTAATGGAGCATCTGGTTTCCAGAACCCAGGGGAGGTATGAGGTTGAGAGCTGCCTCCTGCCTGTGGGGGGAAGGGAGCCGTGGCCCCCTTGGGACAGCTGTGGTTGAGGAACAAATACTTACCCAGACCTGCTTTGGGGTCCTCTGCGCCTTTGGGGGTACCAACGAATGACACCTACCTACCTACCTACCTGGCTGAGACCTTCCTCTGTCCTTCCCTAAGCTGCGTAGGGCAAAGCTGGCATCTCCCACCGGCCCAGAGAGCCTGTTCTGCATTCTCCACAGCGAGGGGCCCCAGTCACCGTGTGATGCTCCATGACCCGGGGCAGGTCCCGCTGCCGTGAAGCTGAGGGCTGTATATTCGCCAATTCCAGGAACCAGACGTGAGGAGCCCTGCTCGGTCCCCTGAGCCTGATGCATCAGATGGACCAGCCTGCCTTCTCCATCCATACCGCACGCCACCCTGCACCTGCCCGCTCAGGCCGGGCTCCGAGACCCCCACAGGGCCACAGAGACCCTGGAACCCCACTCACCGGGCCTTTGTGCATCAGGGCCATCTCAGTGGGCTGGTACACACTGGTCAGCAGCTGGCCGTTGTACCCGCTGTATGGTGACACCGGTCTCTTAGCTGCAGAGACACACAGGAGTGGTCTGGGGGCTGGGCTCTCGGGCAAGGCTCCCCAGGGAGGGCACAGAGAGGGACGAGGGGTCTCACCTGCCCTGAGATAACGTCTAACGCAGAGAGGAAGTCCAGCCGGGGTTGGCCAGCTTGGAGGTGAGGTTGCAGGGGGGGCCCCTCGAAAGCCCAGCATGCCTTTGTCAGGAGCCAAGGGGAGCAGGATGCCCACCTTCCCCTCAGGCTTTCCTGCAGCGGGAGGACCACCCCACCCCACCCCCACTTCAGCAAAGAAAAATGCTCCTGTCAGCAACCTTCACATCCCCATCCGCCCTCCGGGGCCAGAGGCCAAGAGAGGCATATGGGCCCTCGGCCACCTTCCAAGATGGCCAGGCTCCAGCTCTGGCCTCGATCGCGGCAGGCTGGCGGCCAGACACCAGGGTAAGCACACCAGGGACTCCACAGCCTGAGACACCTCACGCCGTCACAAAGCAGAACTGGATGCGGATTCTCCAGGACCCCACGGTCCAGAGCCCCACTGAGGGACTGAATGCACCTCCCATACACTGGCACCCTGGCAAGTTTCCAGAACTATTTTCGGCTCCAGGAATACCTCCCTGGGCCGGGGCTGTGCTCCCCTGCTGAGGTTCCCAGGGTGTCCGAGGAAAGCTGCTGACGCACCCCAGGGGCCAGAGAGCAGGTGAGCAGCTGTCCGTCTCCCCAGGCTGATGGCCCGTGGCTCTGAGGGACCACACTATACAGGGCTGGCTTCCTAAGTGCTGGGCCAGCTCCGCTCCATTGATTTTTCCATTTAGAAAAAAAAAAGAAAAAAGAAAAAACCCTCACAGCCCCAGAAGTGTTTGCCTTGAAAGGACAAAGGCTGAGTACTACTTGGGCCTACAGCCCAGACACCGGGCAACAGCAGGGGTGGGCAAGGACGCCCCCACCCAGGCCTGCACACAAGCCCCGCCTCCCACCAGCCTAGCCAAGTGCCCCCTGCCCCGTCCCCCTCCCCCGCAAAGCACTCAGTTGGTCCCACTGGGTATGTGCACCTGCGCCAGAGGCCACCCCAGTGAGCAGATCAAAGGTCAAGTGCCAGGCAGGACAAGGATCACTCCTTTCCCCAAGGCCGAAATGATGGGCATCTCAGTTTGTCAAGAGGCAGGGAGTTCTGATTCCAGAGACCCCAGAGCTGGTGACTGACAGTCAAGCAGTTAAAGCCTTAAGCCCCCAAACATCTTAACCAGCCCAGTCTGGGCTTGGGGTCAGGGCTCTGAGACTGTACCTCCAGTTCCCGGTCGTGTCAGTGACCGGGCTGTAGCCAGCCGGCTAAGAAAGCACGCCACAGGACCCATCAGGAAGAGCAGGGCATGTGGCACACAGTAGGTGCTCAATAAAGGCTAGTGATCCTTATGACTAACAAATGCCAGAGAAATACTCTTCCCTTTGGAAACTGGGAGCTCAAGTGGCCAAGCTTCCCAGAGAATCATCCCCTGCCCACCCCCCTATGCTTCTCAAGCTGCTCCCAAAGAGGGACTTGGCACAGGCTGCAGAAGCCTCACCCATCCCTGCCTCTTCCATTCCGGGATCCCCTCAGCCTGACCCCTCCAAGGCTGTACGGCTGGCTGGGGCCCCTGGTGCTGGGCTCCACCAGGAAAGCCCCATCCCATTAACAAAGAGCCTTGACAGGAGCTTGGGAACAAGCCAGCTGGATATTGGATGCTGCTTAGACCGGTATGTGGCACAGTCCTTTTATCCAAATGAACAAAATCTTGGGGCGCCTGGGTGGCTCAGGCGGTGAAGCGGCCGGCCGACTCCTAACTTCGGCACAGGTCATGATCTCACGGTTGATGAGTTTGAGCCCAGCGTCCAGCTCCATGCTGTCAGCTTGGAGCCCACTTGGAATTCTCTCTCTCTCCCTCGGTCCCTCCCCTGCTTGATCTCTCTCAAAATAAATAAACATAAAAAAAAAAAAAGAAAATCTTAACTGAGAAGACTTTTCAAGGAAACTTTAAAGGAAACCAAGACTATGTAGGTGTATATAATAGAAAAACACGTCCTGGATGGGTAGTAATAATAGTTATGATAATAGCAATACACAGAGCTAATAGCTACTACTTCTAGAGCACTTTCCTAGTGCCAGGCATATGCATGAATCTACTCTTCGCAAGAATCCTACTTAACAGGAACCATTATCATGCCCATTTTGCAAATGGGGAAACTGAGGCCCGAGGCAGTAAACTCTCACTCGCAGTCAATGGTGGTTATCGTTCTAGGGACGGAACAGGAAAGAACTGAGTAGAAGTGGGAAGACAGCGGGAGGGTGGGGTGGGGAGAGCTTTATCTGTGGTGCTTGAAATTTTACAGTGAAAACATTCATCAACTACAGGAGTGCAGAAAAATAAACTTTTGAAGTCTGGAATTCAGGGAGTTTCGGGCAGGAAAATACAGATAATCCGAGAACCTTCCATCATGCCCAGGAGACCGGCCCTGCCTCAACCGGTGTGTAAGGAAAGACAGGCAGGTGGGGAGGGTTTTCCTCCACTTACCTGAGGCTGGCTCATCCATGGAAAATGCCTTGTTCTCCACAAACATGCTCTGACCCTTCTGCTCTTTCAGGATAGTTTCATAACCTACGCCACGGGTTGGGTACATGTCCCCCTGATAGGTTTGCTCTGGGCTGGCCTTGGTCACCTGGGAAACCTCAGGGATGACGTAGAAGAGGACGAAGGCCCAGGCATTGGCGGCAAGAGCAATGGCCAGCGTGGGATCATCCCAGGTGGGGCTGTTATGCTGTTTGTTGCCGTAGGTGTACATGACAATCCACACCACCCAGATGGCAATGGAGGTGGCCGTGGTGAGCAGCACAAAGACCCCGTGCTTGCGCCAGCGCTTGAAGCGGCCACACAGGGCAGGCCAGGCCCCCACGAAGGCACACACCAGCAGCAGCATGACGTAGATGAGCGCCATGACAAAGTCCATGTTGGCGATGGCACACGGGGAGGCTGGGGTCCAGGCAGCGCTGCCGTTGCCCGAAGGGCCACCCTCGCCACCGCCCCGGACCAGCGTGATGATCAGCCACTCGGTGTTGATGATCACCTCCACAAGGGTCAGAAGCACGGCCACGGTGAAGATCACCCAGCCCCGGGGCCCGTGGTTCTTCCGGGCCAGGAAGTTGAGGGCAAAGACGTGAGCCACCAGGCAGGAGAAGCAGATGGCGAACAGAACTCCAAAGAGGAACCGGCGAGAGGCACAGGTGGAGAAGTCCGGCTTCACCACGCAGGCAAAGACGAGGCAGAAGAGGCCCAGGGTCCCCAGCAGGAAGAACACCTGGGTTCCCAGGAGGCTCCGCTTCTTGGTGTCCTGCACGAAGGGGAGGCTGGCCACAAGGATGACGGTGAGGACAAAAGTGGTAACAATGCCCGCCCCAGCCACTGCCTCCAAGATGATGCCCCAAGCCCTGGAGCGGTCACACAGGTTGTAGTAGAGGGGGTTGAGGTCCGGGCTGCAGCCTGGTGGCACACGGCTCTGGGCCTGGGCCCCTGAGAAGAGGAAGAGAGGCAGCCCCAGGCAGGTCAGCAAGGCTTTAGGGATGGCCATCCTGGCTCCCAGGCCAGGCTCCAGCTGGGTCCCTAGAGATAGAGCGAGAAAAGGCAAAATCAGTTCTCCAAAGCCAGATTCGGACACACAGGTCACTTGCTTTCCTCCCTCCTGAACCAGGGCAGACCGTGCAAGCTGATGACGAGACCGCCCCGCTGGGCTTCAGAATCCCTCTTGACACAGAAATCCCGGGGGACGTATCGGCTGACCAGAGAGGCAAGTGAGATGAAGCCCATTTGTCATCTCTGTTCCTCGTCATGGAAAAGGAGGAAAGCCTCACTGAATTTTCAGGTTCTCCCCTTCCCTTATCCTGTCCGGTGTCCGAATATTCCCTGAGCTCTTGTAGCTTGGGTTAGGGGTGCGAGGGCTGGTGAGCAAGTCAAAACCAAGCACACCACCCATTTAACACTCTCTCTCTGCCCTGAGACTCCTAGAGTCCAATTCAACAGGCCTGACGCTGTGCCCCTCGAGTCTGTCCCTGCGATGCCCACGTCCATGGCCAATCTGCTATGCACTCATTCACGCAACACATACTTAACGAGCACTGGTGAGCTGGAGCCAGAAAAGACGAGAAGAGATGGTTCCCTTGGATTCCTCCCCTCACCTCCCTTTTCTGCCCTTCATTTGCACACGTTTTATGCCAGCTCTCCTCTTCGGAATCTAAACTTCTTTGTCTAGCTCAGTTGCTGGAGTCAAGGATAAAATAAACTAATTTCTCAGCTAGGGAGTTAATGACTTCATGTAAAAATCCTCCTATGAGGCATTAACATTTTAAAAGCAAGAAGCAGACAAGGGCAATGCAACACCCAAAGGAACTCCTCTATCACGGAAGACTTTAAGGCGCTGTAGCTAGAAGGCAGAAAAGAGATTTTTCATTCATGCCAGGAAGGTAAGCGAGGACTCTATGTACTCCGCATCTGACCAGTCCCAACAGCGATTCTAGTAAGTGCTGAGGACCAGAGCGAATACGCACCCCTGCTCTCAATACCTGCTGGATGTTCCCTGTGTGAAGTGAAGGTAAAGAACCTGGCAGGTTAAGAGACATTAAATATCCAATCAGTGAGCTGTCCAATGAGAGACTTTACATTTACCTTGAGAACACAGAATCTAAACGTTCTAAAAAGCCAAGGTCAAGGGCCCCTGGGTGGCCCCATAGGTTAAGCCTCTGACTCTTGATCTCAGCTCAGGTCATGATCTTGAGGTTTGTGGGATGGAGCCCCACATCAGGATCCACGCTGACACAGCTGAGCCTGCTTGGGATTCCCTCTCTCTCTCAAAATAAACTTAAAAAAAAGCCAAGTTCAAAAATAGTATGGAATTCACGCACCGCACATCATATCACCCCTTATGTTCAAGTAATTAGTTGGAACCCTGCCTCTTCCTCTCACTTCTCAGATCCCCCGGAAGTCTTCAGAAAGACAGCAACCAAGCTTTCCTGGGCTGATAGTGACCACTAGTGGCTCACAGGGGAATGGCATGATCCAACTCTTCCCATCTCCTTTCTTCCTCCTTTCCGGGTGGTGATACATATCCCCTTAGGTTCCCATCATCCCTAAGTTACCTGATTCTTTTTTTTTTTTTTTTTTAGTTTATTTATTTTTTTTGAGAGAGAGAGAGGAGAGAGAATCCCCAAGTAGGCTTTGCACTGTCAGCACAGTCTGATGTGGGGCTCGATCCCACGAACCATGAGATCATGAACTGAGCCAAAGTCAAGAGTTGGATGCTTAAGCGACTGAGCACCCAGGTGCCCCCCCCATCTAGTTACCTAATTTCTAACAGGTGAACAAAAAGTCCTGTATCCCACTCAATAGAAATTATCTCTCCATAATTGATAAGTAGAAGAGTATTGCTACTGATCAGGGAAAATAAAACTCATCAAGTGAAATGGACATAATAAAAGCTCATCAATTTTCACAGTCCTTTAATATATATCCTACAAGCCCCCTGAAAATACTGTAGATAGCTCAACCTTCTTAGCTACTTCATTTTTCAGTTAAGCTTACTTCCCCTCCAAATACCACCCACCATTAACTCTTAATAAACTAACATCTTCAGTGTGTTCCTAAACTGCACGGTCACAGAGCTCAGTTTCTCTTGATTTGTAACGCAAGAGCACGGTTCATTTCCCTGCATCAACATTTAAATAAGCTTTTGTAGGAGACTTTGTGTAATCGTAAATCAATAACGCATAAACCATATTTACAAGGGCCGGAAAGAAAAAAGAGCAGAGGGAGGATTCATGGGTAAAGAGGAACATTGAACCACTCCAGGGGATATAATTTGCAGATTACACGCTATGGGTTCCTAAGTATTTAACCCCATCTTGGGTGTCTGGGGCTCACAGCAAAGCAGCCAGAACTTGTGGTCAAGTTGGAGATGTGTAAAGTGAGCCCTGAGAACAGCCACCCCGATTTAGCCCCCAGGTATCTGCACGTCTTTGAGCACTTCTCCCCCTCCCCCACCTTGCTCAGGGTCCCCTTTAGAACAGGTGTTTTTCCAAATCCGAAAATATTTACTGTGTATGGGGGAGGGGGGGGTGGAACAAAGCCCAGTTGTTCTCCAAGCTCTGAAAGCTACAAAGATGAACAAATACAGTCCCTGACTTGATGGTTTTTAAAACCCAGTATGAGATAAGGTACAGACAGTGAGCACCCCACAACAGAATTTGCCTCTGGGGAGAAAAAGGTGCTATAAGACTCAGAGGAGGAAGCCTTGCGCTGAGGGGTCAGAAAAGACAGAATGGAGAAGATCTTTCAACAGTATTTTATTCAGTATCTAATCAACTTCAAGTATGAACTGAGTTTGTAAAGGAAGACTGCAGCTGGCTAGCGACAGACCAGAAATGCTACAGGGAGGGAGTTCAGGGCATTTCCCCCAAGGCTATGAGGAGCCACGGAAGGCTGTTTTTGTACCAAGGCGGCATAACCAGGGCTATGCTTCACAATTCGAATCTGGCAAAAAGCACAGGCAATCGATTTGCTGAGGGCACATTCACCCCTGTTTAAAGATCGAGGCCAAAGGTAATAAGCCATAATGGACAGGTCTGGGAGATCCTTTACAAAATAAAATCTAAGGACTGGATGGGGGTGGGAGGGCGGTGGAGAAGGATACCAAATCCCACACTACAAGTTCAAATCTGATAACAGCCATATCATTACAAAATAAAAAAAACAAACCAAAAACCAAAAAAAAAAAAACAAGCAGAAAACAACCCCGGTCGCATTTAGCTCTGCAACCCCTCTGTCACTTATTCTTCTGAGTCCATCTTCCTCTTAGAAGTACATGCCTTTACCTTGGTGGCATCCAGCAGCCTCTTAACTTCTCAGCACTACCAGTGTGGGAACTTCCAAGGAAGGAAATAGGAATCTGTTCCGTCTCTTCCTCCCCATCCTGGTACCACGCTGCCCAGCTGCCCTGCAATTTACCAGCCCCAGATGAAACAAACCACTCCCACCCTAGTACATTATTTCTCTGATTCCCCAGGAAGCGCAAGGGTGAGTGTGGAGATATGAACACACCAACTTGGGCCTAGGGCCGTGATCCGTGCACGCCAGCGGATTTCGAGAAGGAAGCTCCGAAGAGTTCTGCAACTGGTCCTTTGACCTCCAGGAGTGCCGATTCAGCCAGTCAACTATGCCACCTTTTAGATGGTGGAGAAGGGGGAAGGTCTGTTTAGAAATGGACCCAGCTCTGCCTAGAGACTCTCCCTCCTCCGGGTCCTTAAGATTTGCACTTCCCAGCTGTCTTCTGAGCCTTGACAGTTAAAATTCTGTGTATCTGGCTGGAAGGTTTGGGAGGGTACTGGACAAGACGTGCTTATCTTAGCATCACTGCAACACCTGTATCTTTGCCTTGAGCATAGGAGGCACTTAAAAAACATTCACCGAACAGACTCGGTGCCCATTTCTCCCCTGCCTTCTTCATTTTGGAGTCACGTCTTCTTACTTCAAGGTTTTCAGTGGGACCCAGAAGGGGAGGGAGAGGGGGAGCGCCTTCTGCCCCATGAATTTCTCCTACCCCACCGCTGCAGCATAGCCCGGTCTCAGATTATTTTCTGGACAAAGGGGCCCTTTTGCTTCACCTCCCTGGAATCAGTCATACAAATATTTTTAATCACCTCTGAAATCAGCCTTTCCCCAGCTCAGCCACTCAGCCCCCAGCTCTGGTCTGAGTCAGCCCAATCCAGTTCCAGAATCCCCTTCCTCCCTCTTTCCCTCTCCTGGGGGAGTAGAGAGGCCTCTGCAGAGTGGTGGGTTCAGAGGCTCAGCTGGCCCTGACTGGCTTGATCAGAGGCAGTCAGGCCCTCACCTTTCTGAAACAACCCCTTCCTCACCCCCTACCATCCACACCAAAGTCTTGAGAGCCCCTAAGGCATAGGAGACTATCCTGAAGAGGGCACCACGGGCTTCACACTGCCCTGGTCTGAATCTCGCAGGCTCAAGGATACAGAGTAAGATAAAGATACGCAGCCAGTGGTTACACTGAAGGGTGCCATGACCCTTGACAGTACCCTCTCGAAGGCACCCAAGCTCACCTAAGGATACCACAAAGCATTCTCTTTCCTCCCCTCCCTGTCTTCCAGCACTCAGCAGCCTAGCAGGAAAGATGCATGGACCCACCAACAACCCTCCCACCTCTTCCCCTTCTCCCCCAGGGCCCCCTCCCTTTCTGGAGCCTGGTAACTTTGGCTATAATATCTTACTCCCGTCCAGGGGTCTCCAGGTTGGGGAGGGAGGGGCTTCTGGGAATCTCAGCCTTGACCTCCACATCAAGTGGGCATTTGGGTCAAAAATTTTCTGAGCATTCCGAAACGTGGAAGTCTTCAGTTCAAGGGTCTGCTCTGGAATGCCACCCTGGAATGCGCCCCACCCTCCTATACTCCCCACCACCCCAAACACAGGAAGACACAAGATGGGAACCTCCAGGAGCACAAAACCCTATTGTGACACATTCCGTCCGGTGCTTTAGGATCAAGATCGTGAGCTTTTAGATGACTGGCTTCTCCAGGGTGTAAAACTGCTGGCTTCTGGATGGAGGGGCGCTACCCAGCCCTTGCGGCTGCAAAGGGCCTTGGAAAAGCCATGGTGGGGGGTGGGGGTGGGGGGTGGGGAGTGGAGCAGGGGTCTGGAAGCCAAGCTGCCAGAAGTAGAGGCTCTTTGATGGTCTGATTCCAAACTTCCTACAGGAAGATTCTGAGAATTTCCCTCCCCACTTCTTGGGGTCTACAGCGGTGCTCCCCCGGCCTTCGGACCAAGATGAGCAGGGACCCAGCCTCTGTCCACAGAAACCTGCCCACGGACACCGGAGAGGACGCCGGCCACAAGTCACTGCTGACCGTGGACTCCCGCAGAGAGGCGGCGGGAGTGGAGGGGGGCACCGAACGTGCAGTTCCGGACAGCGCCGGGCTTCCTCCCGCCCCCGTCCCCCAGCTGGCTCGGGGTTGGAAAGTTTCTGCGACCGAGCGGAGCTGGCGCGCCGTCCTCCACTGCCCGGTCCTCAGCCCTCGGGCTTCTGCCCGCACCCACCGCCAGCCAGCCGGACCCGGCTCTTCCGGGCTGCGGAGGGGAGGGCGGAGCGGGAAGGCAGGAGTCCTTACCTGGGACGCACCGCCCGCCCCACTCGGCGCAGCTCTGGGGCCACCTCCGGCACCAAGCGGGGCGCGGGCGGGTGGAGAGGGACTCCGCGTAGGGCGCGGAGCCAGGCGCAGCCCTGGCCTGGGGTGGCGGGGCCCGGGCGGGGGCTCGGGGCGCAGGGCCTGCCTCTCCCCGGGACCTGGGCTGAGCTGGCCGCGCTCGGTCGCCGGCCTCTCCCCGCACTCGGCTGTTTTCTCCGGGCCAGGGTGGGTTGGCGCCTGCATCACCGTGACATCACCTCCATTCAGGCGCTTATCGGGCGGCCGCAGCGCTCCAGGTATGTGCAATCCATTTGCACAGCAACAAAGCCCGCCCGGCCCTCCCCCTGCGGACTCACCTCCAGGCTCCGGCGAGGCGCACTTTCCGGCCAGGGAGGGAGCTGCGAGTTTCTGGCAGAGCCCGAGCGAGTGTTGTGCTGTTTACTGCCACGCCCCCGCACGCGGGCGCGCGCACTCACGCGCACTCACTTTCCGGACTCCTCTCTCCCTCCCGAAAGCGGTTTGGGGTGCAGCCCGGCACACCTCGCGCCTGGCTCTCCCGTCCCGCATGTCCCAGCGCTCGCCCACGGACACGCGCGGGGCCGCCTTGGTGCGCCTCGCCCAGCCTCCGTCACCTTCGTCCTGGCTCGCCCGAGAGCCACACACGCCGGGCACAGTTCGCTGCTCGCGGCTGGAGCGAGGCGCACACTCAGACACAAAGTCCGTCTTTGTCACGCCTTCTGCGCCCCCTCCCCTCCCCGAGCTTGCACACGTGGACACACCACACCCACCTCTTCCACGCGCGGCCCTTCCCCGGCCCCAGGGCCGCCAAATGGGCGTGGGAGGGCCACCGCGCGCGTCCCTGCTGCCGTGGGCCGGGCCCAGATCCACTCGGGACAATGAGCAAACGTCGCCCTGGGCCCGACTCCCCTGCGCCTGGGTTTCCTGCGGTCGCCCCAGACTCGGTCCAGCTCGTAGCGCGCGCTCCCCTCCCTGCGTCCCCGTTCCCTGTTCCGACTTGTCCTAATTAGCCTTCACGGTCGTGTTCCCCGAGGTACAGTGTTTAACCCGGCCCCCGCAGTGCCGGCGCTCCGGGACACGTCGGCCCCGACTCGGAGTCCACCCCTCCTGCCGCTCGGGGGCTTTTCCACCGGTTCCGGTACCCTCCGCCCCTCGCCGCTTCCCACCCCCCCTCCCTGCCCCGGGGCGGATCAGCGGGTTGCCACCCTTTCCCCTCCGGCCCCAGGAATCTGCAGAAAGGGAACGCAGAAATGGGGAAGCAAATCCAGTCTGGGACGTCCCTGGCCCTGTAAACAAGAGATTTTCCGGCCGCCTGTCCCTGGGGCTGTGGGCTCCGCGGGAGGTGGGCTGCGCGCTCTGCGGGCGCCCAGCGGGGCCTAGTTAGCCTGCACCGGAGGCCCGGAGGGGCCACGGCGCACCGCGAAGGGGGAGGCTGTTGGGCCTGGCTAGGGCCCAGGGGACGCAGAGGGAGGGCAGGGCGCCGGGTCTCCGGGGTGCTGTTCTCGTGACGCCGAGTTGCCTGGGGGATCGCCAGGCCGGTGGCGGGGCGGGCGGCGGGGTGTGTTTGCACAGCCCGGAGCGCCCGGGAGGAGGGAGGAGCGGGGGGAGGGGAGGCCGCGGGTATTGGACTGGGGGTGGCGGGTGGCAAGGTTAGGGGGAGGGCGCGGGGAAAGGGGAGGGGTACCTCCGGGGCTGTTCGAGTGCCTCAATCTACGACAGGCAGGAGTCAAACTCCATGAATCACCAGGAGCTGGCGGAGCGATAAACCTCAGGCCTGCCCCTCCCCTCGCGCACCGGCTTTTCAGACTCCAGGAGGGAATGTTTGCTTAGCGGCGGGGGCTGGCGGTGGGGCCCTGGTTTTCTAGAACCTGCCTCCGTCCCGGTGCCTTGCCCTCGCTTGCAGGTCTGGGAAGTGTGCTGATCACTGAATTGTTTCCGTTCCTTTTAAATATTCAGAGGAAGGGTGCGTCCGGCTGCAAAGCTGAAGTTGAACCGTACTCTCTGCCTCCGTCCCGTTAACTCCGCCCTCGCCCCACGTCTCTGCGACCCTCCTGTGATCAGAGGGCGATCCCTGAGTGAGCCGCTGAGTCCCTCTGGCCTCTGACCTGTAGCTTTCATGAACAAGGCAGCTAATTAATGCTCAAAACAGTTTGCTAGGAGGGTTGCTCATTAGCATACGGGAAAAGCCCATTCCGAGCGCCTGGAAGGCGTGTTGGGGAAGTGGGTTGGAACCAGACGAGTTGTGGATCCAACCCACCGCCTCAGTTTGCTTTCAAGCTTCTGGAACTCCACCACAGGTACAGAGGCCTCTGCCAAGAAGGCAAGTCTTACCCTACCTCATTCCCTGCCCAGGCAGGGGCGAGGTTGGGGTATGGGGTGCCTGGCCACCCGTTGGGAGTTTAGGAAGAGGTCTGCCAGCCCTGAGCAGTAGGTAGCCATGGAAATGTAGGGCAGTTTTTGGAGAATGGTTCCCTTTTCACCCCACCTCACTTTGGGCCGGGATCTGCCTTCAAAACAAAGCAAGGCCCTCCGGGCAGATGACCTACCTGGCCCTTTCAGTCTCCAGGATCCCTGAGGCCCTCAGCTTGCGTCCCTTGGGCAGGGCCCAGCAGGATGTGGGGCAGCTAGACTGGAGGTCCAGATCTTGAGTAGCCCCCACCCCCCACGCGGTGAGTCAGATGGTGGGGGGTGGGTACTGCGACACAACCAGCCAGCGTCGGCTAGAAGAGAAATGTTGTGAGACGTGTGTTGATTTCCAGGAGTCCAGGTGCAAGGTCCTCTGCGCACATACACATACACCCATGGCCTTCCTCTAGTTTAATGACCCGTAGGCATATAAGCCTTTGTGAACTCCCGGTTTTCACCAAAAAATAACGCTTTGGGAAGCCATCCCTTGTGGACATTGCCCACCCACTATCCAGAGAGATCTGGGATTAATGGATTGTGGGAGCGTGTCTAGCTCCTCCCCTCCCCTAGAGTTTCTTCTGGGGAGAAACTTCTTCTAGAGCCACTTCATCCACCGGAACCTTCTTTCTCTGAGCTGCAGGAGTCTAAGGGGTCAGAAGCAGCTTTGGCACCTGCCACATGTGTGACCTGGGCAAGTCGCTGTATCTCCCTGGCACCCCGGCCCGCACTTTCCTCTCAGTGGGCATGATCACCTCTCCCGCACATCTCACTGTGACATCTAGATGAAGCCCAATCTAGAATGTTCCCCGCACAAGCCATGCTCTCACTGTTGCCCAGCGGCCAGCCTCTCCTTTCCTGATGCTTCCCCCTCTGAACCTTAGTCCTGTCAGCTAAAGGGGCCCAGACTCTTCTAGAAGCTGCGTCTCTGACCTTTCCATTCTGTTTTACAGGTATCAGAATAACCGTATGCTCTGGGCCTTCACCGCTGCTTTTCCTTCTTCTTCCAACATACTGTCCTTCTTGTGACCAACATTTTTACACAATCCGCCTTGCCTCAAATCTCAGCCCCAGGGTCCCTCTGTGAAGCTGTCCTCACCTTCCCCAGAAAGAACCCTGGGCTTTGCTCCTTTACCCACAGCTCACCATGCGTTCGTTGGTGTAGCATTACCCTCATGTACCTTCGTCAGGCTTGTTGTCTCCCCCACTAGGCTGTGGCTTCTGCGAGAGGGGGGCATGTCTCACTCATCTTGGGTCCCCAGTGGCTGGCCCAGAGTCTGTCACGTGGTAGCTCCATTGTTTCAAGGTCAGGACAGTAGCAGCAAGAATTGAGATGCCGCCCCTGGAGGATAGTCTGCAGCTGACCTTCCCCTCACAGCAGGAGCCTTGCAAACAGCCGTGCACCTGCCCTGCCCGCTAGCCTGGTGCCTTCTGAAGTCCACCTCCCCAGGGCCAGTCCTGGCTTGGCGCACCGGGTGGTCAGGGGAGGCTAGAGGTCAGCTATGCTCCTTAGAGAGGCTTCCGTTGGCCTGGCCCCAGTGAGGCAAGAACAGTCCCTCGCTGAGCTGAGGGTGGGGCTCTTGGCTCCCTGACAGGTGAGTCCCTGGAATCTTGTGCCAGGCAGCCGGGTGCCCCGCAACTGGCTGATAAACAGATTTGACTTCTTGCTCCCAGGCTCCATATTCACCGATTGCTGCCCCTGCTAACTATGTCTGGCTAAGTCTCCTTTTCTCTTAGGCTTGTAGGACTGGCGCTTGGGTTGTTTCTTTTTTTAAAAGGACCCAGGTACCAAGGTGACACCTTAAGAAGCAGGAAGCCAGGGTCCTGGGAGCAGGCAAGTTAAACACTAATTCACCACAACTGGCCGCCCATGGATGATCCCTCTGGAATTGTACCCGGAAGTGGGCTTTGGGCAGAGCCCGATGGAATGTCACCTGACGCCAAGCCCATCCACACTGGCCACAGATCTGCTTCTCCCTGTCTCCCCCTCCCTGTCCATGGCTCAGTGGCCACTAACCAACTCCCAGTGGCAGAGAGAACCAGTTTTCTGAACTGCCCAGGTCTGGAGAGTAGCCATCAACAGACAGTGAATCTAGGAACCAAGGTCAAAGCAGAGGGTCCCAGGATTCAGGCCCCGCAGCCCACTCACCTTTTCCGAAATCAAAAAAGAAATGTGTGTGCAGTGCCGCATCCGGATCCCCCTTCACCTTCAGGAAGGGTCTCCAGCCCCTGTATCTGAGAACATTTCAGGGACAGGATACCCTTTATCTACCAGCGGCTAAATGGCCCCAAACCGGTGACCTCACTTGCAGTCTTCCTACACACTCCCTGACACCTCCAGTCACCCCGCAAACCCCTGTCCTTTTGGGGACATTCCCTGCCTTTATGCTGCTACTCTGCTGACACCTTCCCTGGCTCCCACTGCCTTGAAGTAAAAGACGTGCTCGCTCAGCATTCAAGGCCTCTGCAACCTGCACTCAACTCGGACGCCAGCCTCATCCCCTCCTCTTCCCCACAGGAAATGGCCACTGTGGCCTGAGAGGTCAGCTCCCAGTCTGGCCAGCGGCCTTGCTTTCCTGTGGTTTTACTCAGGCCGCCCCCCCATCCTCAGTCCGGGGTGCTCCCTCTGGGCCTCCCCCTTCAAAGCCCTGTGCTCCTTGCAGAATGTTTTGCTGGGACCCCACCTGGGAGCTCCCCTAGAACTCCCCATCTAACACGAATTTGCTAATCTGCGATGCTCTGCATTGTTAATTGTATCTTCTGCATAAATATCTTGCCTCTCTAATTCCCGAGAGATCGACTTGGTGGGGAATGGATTCTGATTTGGTGTCTATCCTTCCCTGGAGCCCCTAGGATAGTGCTTTATACACACAATCCAAAAAGGCAATAAATACCAGCGGAATATTGGATTGATTGGCCAGCACCTGAGGGAGGCTGCCTTCTTGAAGAGAAAGGGCAGGCTCAGGGTTTAGCCTTGGCCTTGCTGCCGTCCTGAACCACATACTAAGATCCCTGGGTGCCTCTGTCCCAGAATTCCAGGCCACCAAGTTCAGAGCAAAGCTAGTACTGATATTGCAGTACTCAGGATAGCTTCCCCCTGTATAGCACTGTACTATTTCCAAGTGTCTTTTCTATATATTTGGTTCTTACAGCCTGATGAGTTCAATAAAGCCTACCTTATTGCCTCCATTTTACAGATTTAAAAACTGAGGCCAAGTCATGGATTAAAACCCATTTGTTTGAATGCCACTGGCCTTGAGCTTCTCTGTGCCACACTGCAGAGTGCTTCTGTCATCCCTCGTATGGCTCTTACTTCTGCCTTAGTAATGTATGCGTCTTACGTCCCCCACCAGGGTGTAAGCTCTTTGAGGGAAAGATGCGTATCTGATTCATCTCTGTTCCCCCGGTGCCTTGCCCGTAGTAGGGCCTCAATAAGTCTTAAGGAGGGAATAAATAGATGAAGAATCTGGACAGGCCTGCACAAGAGAAGGACATTGGCGACAAAGCACCAGGCATGGAGCGCACAGCCAGCCTCTTCTCAGCTACCCTCCGTTCTCCAGACAATTCCTTCGGAGCAGTGTCCTGGCCTACGGTAGGGCCATGTGTCTCCTTTGCGAACCCTTTCTTCCTTCTCCAACCCTGTTCTCCGCGTAGCTGCTGGCCCCTGCGGTCACTCACGTCCCCTCTGCACACACGGCGGCCTGCCTTTGGAGCCACTCAGCTCTTCGCCAGCCCCACCAGCCAGCAACACACTTCACTCAATGGCATTCAAAAGACCCAGCTGCAGCCCCCATGCCCCCAGTGATCCCCGCCCCGCGCCCTGCCTGGGATTTGAGGACACCTTGACTCTCGAACTCAGCGGGGAAACCCCCACCCCCCACCCAGGTGATGGAGGAAGCCAGGGTGCCACGGGAGAGCCAGACACGCCGCACTCACCACGGATGGCACTCCAGCAAGTCAGGGCCAGCCAGCTGGCTTCTGGGCAGCGAAGAGTCCCCGTTGACCCCCACCCCGCGCTGCTGGGGCCTTGACTCTGACTCCCTTGCCGGAAGGCCAGCTGCGGTGCGGCCGGAGGCTGCCGGGAACCTCGCCGGGCTATTCTGGGAGTGTGATGGAGCTCGGGCTGCCTGGCAGCAGCTGAAATTTCAGCCCCTTTGGTTTCCACGCTGGTCTCCTCCCCTCTGATGATAAGGCAGAGTTATACAAAGTTCAGAACCACTGATGGTGCCTTTGAGGGTCTTAATAGCAGCTGTGGTTATGCTAAAGTGGGACCTGGCCATAAAGCGCTCTACTCCAGCCCGCTGACGCAACGGCCTGCTGTCAGTCACCCAGACCAGCCCGTGGCCCCGCTTCACTTTTACAATCCCTCCTCACACCCACCTTGCCGCATTAACCCCTGCTCAGTCCCTCCCAACGAAAGCAGGTCTTGGAATCCTTCGGAGAGCCTGCTTCTTTCCTTCTTCTTCTTCTTCTTCTTTTTTTTTTTTTTTAATTGAGACTGCATGATTTGATTCTGCAGTGTAAGCAATAAAGTATGAAGGGTGAGTTTGGGTGATGGAAGATTAGAGTCATAATCAAACCCAGTTACAACAGAGTTAAGCCCCCGTGATTAAGCCGGGTCTGGATAGCCCATGTAGAAGCCCCCGGAAATGTTGGATGGGTGGCCGGCTTTATTATCCTCGCGTGGAAACCGGAGGCCCGGATGGGAAGAGAGCCCACCCAGGGTCTCGCGGTGAAGGACGTAGGCTTGAGTGTGGCATTTGGCCTTCTGTCACGAAACTGTACTTTTAGAACTAGAAGGAGCCACAGAGCTGTCCAGAGAACACAGAACTTGCTCACCTGTGAAATGGGGTAATCGCCCCATGTGACTGCTGTATAGATTATGCTACACCACAGATCCGGGAGCCCTTGGCTGGAATGGCCATGATTTGGGACCTTCTGGCCCAGGCTCCCCTTCCTCCCCTCCCCAGTTCACATAGGGAGAGAGAATCTTACGAAGACGGCGGTGAGGCTGGTTCTTAGGCTTTCTCCAACCTTGCGTTGCATTGTTCGTGTAAAAAGCAGATTTCTGGGTCCCATTCTGGATATCGAACCTAAGTCTCTAAGCCAAGAAGCCTGAGAGCAGGTTTTCCAAGGTGCACACCCCCCGTAAGTGCACGCTGACCTTAAGAACCAGTGAGCAAGGTTAAACCAAGAATTGTTCAAGTCAGCTCTGAGGAAAGGAAGGTGAAATACAGGCAAAGTACAGAAGGCATGCGTGCTCCGTGAAGGGTCATGTCCCTTGCTGCTGGAGAATGAGGGACTTGGGGAGGGTGAATGTAAGGGTGGCACCCTGGGGTAGGGAAGCACAGAGCGGATCCCCAGGGGAGATGTTCCATGAAACAAGCACCTTGTGGTTTTCTCTATTCCTCCCCACACCCACCCTCGGCCCTTCCTGTGTCAAAGGCATGATTAAGGGTCAGGAAATTACTATGAGGGGGTGCCTGGGTGGCTCCGTCGATTAAGCATCTGACTCTTGGTTTCGGCTCAGGTGGCGATCTCATGGTTCTTGGGTTCGAGCTCCATGTCGGGCTCTGAGCTGACAGCATGGGGACTGCTTGGGATCTCTCTCTTTCCCTCTCTCTGCTCCTCTCCCGCTCGCGCGCGCTCTCTCTCTCTCTCAAAATAAATAAATACACTTAAGAGGGGGAAAAAGTTAGTATGAGGCTTTTCCTCATTTGTCTTGCCCTCCTGCCCCTTCCTCTAATATTTTCCAGCCCTGTCCGAAGTCATTCCAATTAGGGTGCCATTCCTTAGAGTTCAAGGCTCACTCCGAGATGAGGGTTGTGCTAATAAAGTTTAAGAGCCACCCAAATACAAATGTATCTTGAATACAAGCACACATTCACCAGAGGGGAACGTGATGAGCAGGACTGAGGGCTGAGAGGTGGGAACTGTCGAAGGCATGCGGTCACTGAACAGTCTGGTTAAGTGGACGCACCCCTGGGAACTGGGTCTCGATGGACAGACAAGCAGCAAGAGTGTGTGGTAGGAACCCCTCCCTAAGGAAAGAGGAAAAAAAAAAAAGAAGAGAGGAGAGAAGAGTTCAAGGTCACCTAGATATGCGCCCAGGTGCCTACATCCCCCATGACCTTGTA
The DNA here is from genome assembly GCF_003009895.1 of Hyaena hyaena. Classification (NCBI taxonomy): domain Eukaryota; kingdom Metazoa; phylum Chordata; class Mammalia; order Carnivora; family Hyaenidae; genus Hyaena; species Hyaena hyaena. The sequence goes on along the minus strand of NW_024080671.1, from coordinate 5,415,731 downwards.
AACTGAGACAACTTAATCAGACTGCGTGTTTATGTGTGTTACCATATATGAGAGACAAAGAAATAGAAAATGTATTAAAAAAAACTATGCCATGTGATGTGGGCCGCTCAGTTCTTTGGGTACGAGCCCAACTGAGCGGTGCCGGCACGAATAAAGTTGCTTCCTGGAAAGAAAAGCCTCGGTGTCACTACTCTGTGCGAGAATCCTACAACAAGTGTAGGGTGTGGGGTCCCCAGTGGGGGCGGCGGCTGCAGTGAGGAGCACTGGCTGCACTCTTGTCCGTTGGAAGGTGAGGATCCTGGGGGCGGGAAGGGGGCAGAGCTCAAGAACACAATGTGCACCAGCCCCAAGAGCAAGCCCGCATAAACATTTTTCTGGAGCTGACCCCTTGTCGGTTTCCTCTTTCTGAAGGTCAGCAGGAGCGATCATTGAATTATTTTCTGTTGGTGTCTGGTCTTGCCCCTTCACACCCAACCTTCTCTTTCTAGAAATGGTAAGGCTCTGAAGAAAAAGCAAGTCAGCTAAAGAGTCTTGGCTGCTGCCATGGGACATTTGGGGTCATGATGAAGTAGGGGAGAGAAGAACGATTTTCCCTCTACCCTTCTAGGTTCTCTGCTGGGGACTCTGTGACAAAAGCCACATTAACACGAGGGAAATAAACATATATACGTGGGGAATTGAGTAACTCCAAGAGGTGGCTTAGAATTCAGGCCTTCAATACAGTACAAAAAGAAAGAAAAGCGTAGGGGAGGTCAGTTATGGGGAGGTGACCAGGAAAGCTAAGGTAAATAGGAGTTAAGGTTTGTTATGCAGATTGACGCAGGTGCCTCTCCCTTGATAAGATTCCCACGAATTTAGAACCTCCTCTTTCTCTTCCTGGTACCAAGAGGGAGACACCCTTAGAAATGGAGATTTCCTTTATAAATGTAAATTTTCCCTTACAAAAGGGTAACTGACAGTTTCCAGAGCTTCTCCCAGGCGTCTGCTGTTTCTCAAAATAATCAGCTCAAAATAAGCCTTATGCCAAAGAGGCATATTTTGAGGCGGCACACGCTGCCACTCTTCAGTGACAATTTGGGAACAACCACACCCAGTAGGCTTCTCTGATGTTTTCCAAAGAGCTACACACCTGGCTGGTCATTAGCAACAAGCACACCTGGAGGTTCTTTGCATCCAATTTCCATAGGTGATCTTGCTCATTCAAAGGTACATTTCAAGTGCCGCTGACTTTTTCTTATTTCTGCCCCTTTTCCCCACTGCCTCATTTGCCACGCACGGTTTCCTGCTGTCATGTGTGGGGTGGGAGCCACAGGCTTAGAGAAAAAAGAGGAGTGAGTACTTGTTCTATGGAAGCTGGTGGCTCCTGAGCCTTCGCTTGTCCAAGGTCACTTTGATCAGCTCGAATGAAAGCAGCCCTCGTGCGGTGGACATTGATTCCCGACCTCTTTCTCTCTAATACCCTATTGCGTTTCAAAAACAGTTGTTCTGCCCTCCCTGCCATTTCCTAACCTGGGTTGAAAGCAGTGGCTCATTCGCTCTCCTGGGACCCGCTCTGGCAATGAAGTGTGGTCCAGAAAAGTCCCCTCAGAGGGTGCACACCTGTCGTTCCCTGGTCTTTCGTGCCTTTCCTGCAAGGGCTGAGAGGTTATCCCAGGCCCATGGCCAGAGCCACAGTCTGAACTGACTGGCTGCCCCCCATCCCTAGCACAACGTGTGCGGCCAGCCAGAGATGGTGGCCAGCTGGGGACAGTGCTTCGCGGCTGCAATGGCCTGCTGCAGGGGAGGGAATGAGAGATGTTATAGACTCACCCAGGGTACACATTCAGTCACTCAGTTAAACCATGAGCCCTGCACGAGGAGTCGAGAGACTGGGTTCAGACTCAACCTAACTTCCAAGTACCTGGCTGTGTAGCCACGGAGATATCTGTTCACCTGTCTTGGGCTGTTTCTCACCCATATGATAACAACAATGTTTATTATGTGCCAGGGACTGTTATAAACATGTTAACTCTTTTGATCCTCCAATAGACTATAACACAGATTACAGCGACGCTACCTGCTTATCAGTGAGGAAGCTCAGAGAGGCTGATGTAGTCTGTTCAAGGCCAAGAGCTAGTAAATGATAGTTGACTCCAGAACGTGGCCCCTTGTTCCAATGCATACTGCCACTGTTGGGACAGGAAAAAACGTACTGGCTATCTAGTGCTGTCTAACAATTTCACATGCAATTTGGTGGCATAAAGCAATAAACATTTAGCATGACACATGGCTCTGTGTGTCAGGAATCAAGGAGCAGATTAACTGGGTCGGGGGGTAGGTTCAGAGACTCTCTGGCTCAGAGTCTCCCATGAGGCTGCAGCCAAAGGGTTGGCCGGTACTGTACTCATCAGGAGGCTGGACTGGGCTGAAGGATCCTCTTCCAAGATGGCGCCCTCACATGTTTGCTGGTTGTTGGCTGGATGGACGTCTCAGTTCCTCTCCATGTAGACTTCTCTCCACAGGACATGGTTGTAGGCTTCGCCCAGTGCAGTTACTCTACGAGAAGGCAAAACAGAAACTGAACTTAGCACACACCATCATTTCCACAGTATTCTATTGGTTGCACAGGTCTGCTCTCTTCTGTGTGGAAGAGAAATACACAAAGAAGTAAATACCAAGTTGGTGGGGCCAGTGGAGCCATCTTGGAGGTTGGCTATCACAGATGGTAGCAGAGAGCAGCTCAGAGGGTGGTTGGGAGGATCAAGGCAAAGAATAGATGCAAACATGCCGTAGGAATTTGCTAGGGCTATTGTACCACAGACTGGGCGGCTTTAAACAAGAGAAATATATCCTCTCACCGGTTGGGAGGCCAGGGGCCCAAAATCAAGGTATCCACTGGGCCACATTTCCTTTGAAGACTCCAAGGAAGAATCTTTCTTCGTCTCTTCAGGCTCCTGGTGGCAATCATGCCATTTTGCGGTTAAAGTTTCTTCACTCCATTCTCTGCACATGGCATCTCCCAGTGTGTGTCTTTTTTTTTTTTTTTTAATGTTTATTTTTGAGAGAGAGAGAGCATGCACAGCTGGGCAGGGTCACAGAGACAGAGGGACAGAGGATCTGAAGCAGGCTTTATGCTGATAGCAGAAAGCCCAATGTGGGGCTTGAACTCACGAACTATGAGACATGAACTTGAGCGAAGTTGGACGCTTTACCGACTGAGTGCCCTCAGTGCTTTACCCAGGCGCCGTTCCAGTGTGTGTCTTTATATGGCCTCCTTATAAGGAGGGTAGTCACAATGGATTTAGGGGCCACCCTACTCCAGTAGGACCTTATCTTAACTTGTTTACATCTCTGAAGACCTTAATTCCAAAGAAGGTCACATTCGCAGGTACGGGAATTGGGACATCAACATCTCTTCAGGCAGGTGAGGAGGTGCGATCCATCCCACAACATGCACTGTGTGGTGTGTCAAACCCCAAGTACCACGTACTGTGAGTCCGTACTGTCTTCAATTGCAGCAGAAATTGTGATAATGAAAGCTGATGGTTTCACTGACCCTTCTGCTGGAGGCCATTGTCATCATGATGGCAGCCTTTAGGTCACTTTGAAAGTCAGACATCCTGGCCACCTTCCCAAGGCCACGCTGCTGTCTCTCACTGGAACTTCCTCATACTCCCCCCAGTGGATTCTGGATTCTAGCCACAGAATTTGTCTCTATCAGATTCTTTCCTGCACATGCCACTCCCCAAGGCTGATTCGGCTCCATACCTTTTTCACCTGACCGCCCCAAACATCTCTGCGGCCCAAGCCTCCCTCCCAGTTCCCAGAACCACTGTTGCTCTAAAAGTTGTTTCTTGGTGGAGTCCTGGCACCCTGCCAAGATACACCACTCAGCCCCCTTGCTCCTGGCCCTCACCGGCTCCTCGCCAAGCCAGGCACCCGGTGATGTGTGTCAGGAAAATGCCAGCTAGGAAGTGGTTTCCAGTCCCAGCTCTGCCTCCAGTGAGCCAGGTGACCTCTAGCAAGTCTCTTCTCCCCGTCCCCCCACACCCTCTGAATTTGCCAGGTGCATTCCAATGAATCCTTACTGGATGCTCCCAGCGTGCCAGGCACGGGGTACAAGGGCAACTCAATCACGGTCCCTGCCCCCAAGCATTTATGATGGAATCAGCAAGAATAATGCCAACCGGTCGCTGAGAAACACATGACAGGAGTTACAGAAGTGCGCGAGGGGCCATGGGAACAAAGACAAGGGAGGAGGGACCCCACGCTGGCTAGGAACGGGGGTGGGAGGCCGTCCAGGAGAGAAGGAGCAGAGATAGGATTTAAGCTCAGTGCCAGGCTGAGGTGGACGGTCACAAAGGCAGAAGTCACAATAGCAGGTCTCATGCCCAGTTCGGCCTATGGAAATGTTCTATTCTAGCTGCCGGATGTCTTAGATTTGAATTGATTGCTACAATTTAAAAATCAGATTTTAGGGGCACCTGGGTGACTCAGTCCGTTGAGCGTCCGACTTCAGCTCAGGTCATGATCTTGCTCGTGGGTTCGAGCCCCGCATCAGGCTCTGTGCTGACAGCTCAGAGCCTGGAGCCTGCTTCGGATTCTGTGTCTCCTTCTCTCTCTGCCCCTCCCCTGCTCACACTCTGTCTCTCTCCCTCAAAATAAATAAACCTTAAAAACATTTTTTTATGGGGCGCCTGGGTGGCTTAGTCGGTTAAGCGTCCGACTTTCGCTCAGGTCATGATCTCGCGGTTCGTGGGTTCGGGCCCTGTGTCGGGCTCTGTGCTGACTGCCAGCTCAGAGCCGGAGCCTTTTTCGGTCTGTGACTCCCTCTCTCTCTGACCCTCCCCTGCTCACGCTGTCTCTGTCTCTCTCTCTCTCTCTCTCTCTCTCTNCCTGCTCACGCTGTCTCTCTCTCTCTCTCTCTCTCTCTCCTAGAAATAAATAAAACATTAAAAAAAAATTTTTTTAACATTTTTTTAATTAAAAATAAAAAAATAAATAAAAGTCAGATTTTAGGGGCTTCCCTGTGACTCAGTCGGTTAAGTGTCTGACTTCGGCTCAGGTCATGATCTCGTGGTTTGTGAGTTCAAGTCCCACATTAGGTTCTGCGCTGACAGTGCAGGGCCTGCTTGGGATTTTCTCTCTCTCTCTCTCTCTCTCTCTCTCCTTATTCTCTCCCTCCACCCCCCCTTCAAATAAAATAAATAAACTTGAAATTTTTTAAAATCAGATTTTACATGAAAATTTGGATTTCTAGCTTCTCTTAGAAAACCGGATGACGTGGCAGCCCAGAGCCCACGTTCCGGCACAACGACCATCAGTTGGAGCACTCGGTTTGCCCCAGTCTCTGCCCGTCACACTCAGCTCCTTCCCCTGCTGATGCTGCCTGCGTGACCCTTGCCATCCCCTGCAGTTTGTCATCCCTTTTATAAGACCTGTGACAGCTGCAGTGTCCCTGCCTTTGTGAAGCCTCATATGCCAACTCCCGCTGGATGGTGATATAGTCTCAAAGCCACACAAGATTTTGAGGGAAAGCTCTGTGTGTCCACAGAGCCAACATGCTGCCAACAAGTTGAATTCTGAGGATGGTAGGGAGGTAACCTGAACTCTAGGATCAAAAACTTAAGACTCCACAGCGTCCCTCATCATCAAGGAAATGTAGATCAAAACCACACTGAGATACCACCTCACACCGGTCAGAGTGGCTAAAATGAGCAAATCAGGAGACTCTAGATGCTGGCGAAGATGTGGAGACACGGGCACCCTCCTGCACTGTCGGTGGGAATGTAAACTGGTGCAGCCCCTCTGGAAAATAGTGTGGAGGTTCCTCAAAAAGTTAACAACAGAACTCCCCTATGACCCAGCAATAACACTGCTAGGAATTTACCCAATTTAAATTTTTTTAATTTAAAAAAAAATACAGGAGTGCTGATGCATAGAGGCACATGTACCCCAATGTTCATAGCAGCACTCTCAACAATAGCCAAAACATGGAAAGAGCCTAAGTGTCCATCAACGGACGAATGGATCAAGAAGATGTGGTTCATCTATATGATGGAATACTACATGGCAATGAGAAAGAATGACATCTGGCCATGTGTAGCAACATGGATGGAACTCGAGGGTGTTATGCTGAGCAAAATAAGTCAGGCAGAGAAGGACAGATACCATATGTTTGCACATATAGGTGGATTAGGAGGAACTTAATGGAGGACCACGGGGGAGAAGAAGGGGAAAAATAGTTGGGGAGAGGGATGGAGTCAAACCATGAGAGACTCTTGAATGCTGAGAACAAACTTAGGGCTGATGGGGGTGGGGGAGAGGGGAAGGGAGGTGATGGGCATGGAGGAGGGCACTTGTGGGGATGAGTTCTGGGTGTTATATGGAAACCAACTTGACAATAAACTATTAAAATTTTTTTTAATTTAAAAACTTTTAAAAAAACAAAAAAAAAAAACAAAAAAACTTGAGATTCCCAACAAGTCATTCCTGCTTCAGGTTGTCTTATGGGAGCTTTTCTTCCTTCGTTCCTTCATTCCTTCCTTTCATTGCTTGTTTATTTACTTAGTTATACATTTTAAAAATATGTATTTATTTTTTTAAGAGACAGAGAGACAGAGTATGAGTAGGGGAGGGGCAGAGAGACAGGGAGACACAGAATCTGAAGCAGGCTCCAGGCTCTGAGCTGTCAGCACAGAGCCTGGCTCAGCGCTTGAACCCAAGAAACATGAGATCATGACCTGAGCTGACATTGGACACTTAACCTATTGAGCCACCCAGGCACCCCATTAATGTTTATTTATTTATTTTGAGAGAGAGATAGAGAGAGAGTGAGCAGGAGAGGAGCAGAGAGAGAGGGAGACAGAGAATCTCAACCAGGCTCTGTACAGTGTCAGTGCGGAGCCTGATGCGGGGCTCAAACTCGCGAATCGTGAGATCAGGACCTGAGCCAAGACCAAGAAGCCATCAAGAGTTGGGCGCTTAGGGGCGCCTGGGTGGCTCAGTCGGTTAAGCGTCTGACTTCGGCTCAGGTCATGATCTCATGGTTTGTGGGTTCGAGCCCCGCGTCGGGCTCTGTGCTGACAGCTCAGAGCCTGGAGCCTGTTTCGGATTCTGTGTCTCCCTCTCTCTCTCTGCCCCTCCCACTCATTCTCTGTCTCTGTCTCAAAAATAAATAAACTATAAAAATTAAAAAAAAAAGGAGCTGGGCGCTTAGCCGACTGAGCCACCCAGGCACCCCTGTCTTACAGGAACCTCTCTACAAAGCGCGGGGGTGGAGAGATGGCCTGTCTGACAGCAGGTGGCTCCTCTGCTTCCGGCCGTGATCCTCCAGCCATCTGCTCTGGGCCTCCCCCGAGCTGCGGCCCACGGCACAGTGCGTCACCCCGGGAGTCCTGATCAGAAAACTCCTGATCTTGTCTCCCTCCGCGCTGCCCCAGGAGTACTTCAATTCCAGCTCTGCACCTGATTCAGGAGCCATCGACTACAGTCAGGGGCGGGAAAGCAGCACATTCTGAACGGCGGCCGCAGCTGTCAGTCCCCTGGGACTGACCTAACCCTGCAGATGGCCACAGGAGGCTGGGAGTCCCAAATCAGCCTGTCAGCAGGGTCACAGCTCCTCCGAGCCTCAAGGGGGAGGATCCTTCCTGGACTCTTCTGGCTTCTGGTGGCTTCGGTGTCCCTTGGCTTGTGGCTGCGTCCCTGGAGTCCCTGCCTCTGACTTCACGTGGCCTGTTTCTCTGCATCTCTGTCTTCTTTCCCGTCTCTTATAAGGACACTCACCATTGGATGCAGGGCTCGCCTTAATCCAAGATGATCTCATCTTGAGATCCTTATCTTCATCATACCCGCAAGCCCTTATTCCAAATAGGGTCATATTCTGAGGGTTTTTTTTTTTTTTTTTTTTTAGGAAAAAGCAGGGACAACCCATGCCCCCGCCCCCATCAGCTCTGTTACTGCCATATGACAAATAACCCCGACATTTAGTGACTTCAAACAGCAACCACCATTTTCTTCTCTGTCATGGTCATGGTTTCTTTGGGTCAGGAATTCAAGAAGGTCCTGGCTGGGCAGTTCTGGCTTGAATAGTGGATGGTGCTGGAACAGTGTGGAGCTACTGGGGGGTGGGGGTGGGGGGCAGGCAGGCATCTATCTTGCTGTCGCCAAGTCTCTGTTCTTTCAACCTGGAAAATGGGCCTGACCGAGGCCACAGCGGCCCTCCAGGATGGTTTCGGCATGATAGGGACACGGTACAGAGCAGGCCTGTGACCCGGTAGCCAGGTGACCTGGCTTGCAGCCCTGGCTCTGTTCCTCACATTTGTGTGATCTTATGTAGTTTCCTGTTCTAGAACAAAAGGGATAATGTCTGCCTGCTACTTTCATGGGTGAAAGAAGGCTAAACATGCTGGAGTGCTTGCTAAGATATTTAATGCTCTTCACATAAAAGGCATCAGGTATCTCTTGGACTCCCTCAGCCTGACACAAACATCCGAGCTGCTTCACAGGTATTCATAGATCTTATTTTTTAATTTTTTAAATGTTCTATTTTTTTACAAACTTTTTTTTTAATGTTTATTTTTGAGAGAGAGACAGAGACAGAACATGAGTGGAGGAGGGGCAGAGAGAGAGGGAGACACAGAATCCGAAGCAGGCTCCAGGCTCTGAGCTGTCAGCACCAAGCAAGAGCCGTGAGATCATGACCTGAGCCGAAGTAGGACGCTTAACCGACCCAGGCACCCCATAGTCGTTGATTTTAATGTAAAATTTTCCTACCAGCCCCAGCAAGAGCAGTGCCACCCAGCAACTGGGGGCGATGGGCAGGGAGACCGGGGGCTCAAATCATCAATGAGGGACTGTGGGCTTTGGAGCATGGAGGTTCTTGCTGCCCCGGGTCACCCATGTGTAGCTCTGGGGACGCGGGGATGAGGGGACGAATCTCTCTGAGCATGCCTATCATTACGGGCTATGTAAACAGGCCACCTCTAAATTTAGTGGCTTAAAACAATTTATTTTTATCTCTCATGGTTTTGTGGGTCAACAGGGTTCAACTGGCCAGTTCTCCGCTGGTGGCGGAATGGTCGCCAGTCTCTACGCGGCGTCTCTCCAGCAGCAGCTAGGGCTGTGGTCGTCTGAAGGCCCCACCCAGCAGCAAGTCCCGGTGGCAGTTGGAAGGACTCCTGGGGGGGTGGGGGGGGGGAGGCTCTCTCGCCAGCAGTAGGGCTTCTGGCTTCTCAAGTGGCCTTCGTGATCCCAAGGGTGGGTAGCAATCCCAGTGCTATCAAGGGCTCAGCATCTCTTCCGCCATATTCTGCTGGTCAGAGCGGTTGCAAAGCAGCCCAGATACGGGTGGGGGGCGGGTGTCAGAGGGGGATCGGAATGGACTCTACCTCTTGATGGCTTGGTACGTCCAAGGAGGGCAGAAACTGTCGGCTGTGGCCTGTGGGAGCCACAGGAACAAGGGACAGTCCCCATTCTTTTAAGCTGGGCTGCCCAGCTTAGACTGGCTGTTGCCGTGACAGCACGGAGGGCCCAGCTTTGGTTGGAGTGCAGGGACAGGCAAAGCCCCTCCACTGAAAAGCCACTAGGCAGCCCTAGTCCCTTCTCTTGGTCACCCAGGTGCTGCTGGTTTGCCCTGGGTAACAGGAATGTGGGCCAGGCCCTGGGCACCAAGGTCAAGGCTGTGATAAGGAGGCCTATACGTGGCCAGCATTCAGCCTGGCCTCCCTCCCACATCCTGACACTGCTCTGACCAAGCAGGTGGATAGCTTCATAGGGGTGGTGTTGAATCGTCCGCTGGACAGCTGGGCAGGCCCAGGCCCTGATGTGGAGGCGGGAGGGCGGCTGGAAGTGGCATGGGGGACGATCAGAGAGTCCTCTCATTGTCTCGGCTGTATTTCTAACAGAGACCTTGTCACCAGCACTGTCTGTTAGCTATTCTCAGGCACAGAGGAGATGGAGCCTTGCTCTGCCAGCCTCGTCTCTCCTGCTTAGTCTCTGACCTCACCCGCTCCCTGGCTCGGGGCAGTCACTCCCCTAAACTCCCCCTTAAGGCCAGCACACTCTCTGGCTTTTCAAACCAAGTGCAACCATCAGCTGATTCCTCCCTTCCTGCATCCTCTCTCTGCCCCTTGTCCCATCTTAATAGCTTCCTTGGGGACTCAGGGTGGCAGGCACCAGGTGACCGGGAGCCATTTGCAAAAGTTCGGAAAGGTGTGTTAATTTCCTGAGGCTGTGGTAACCCATCACCACATGCTAGGTGGCTTCAAAGAACAGAAACTGATTCTCCCCCAGCTCAGGAAGCCAGAAGTCCAAGATCAAGGTGTCGGCAGGGTTGAGGTCTTCTGAGGGAGAACCCATTCCATGCCTCTGTCCCAGCCTCTGGTGGCTACGGGCAACCCTTGGCTTGCGGAGGCGTCACTCCATCTTCAAGTGACCTCTGTCTTCAAGTGGGTTCCCACCTAAGTCCCCACATCTTCTTTTTCAGTCTTAGTAGGGACGCTGTCATTCGATTCGATGCAGTATGGTCTTATCTCAATCCTGACCTTAATTATATCTGTAAAGACCCTATTTCCAAATAAGATCACGTCCTGAGGTTCAGGAGAACATGAATTTTGGAGAGGCACCGATTAAGTCAGGACACCACCACATGGGATGTTCACCCATCAGCCCCCCAAGAACCTTCCCCCTAGGACACTTGGCTCGGCTGGGCAAGGTGGGCAGGTGCAGTAGAGATGGTGACCCAGCGGCCACAGCCCCCCTTCCTCTAGAAAGTGGAGACGGGGATTATTCCAGCTGAATCCGAGGAGCTTCCCGAGCTTCCTGGCCCACCTCCAGCCTTCTCTTCTTGGATTTGTGCTTTCACGTTGTAGCTGTGGCTGAATCTGCGAGCCTGGGGGCAAGGCATGGCTTCTCTGAGCCTCAGCTGCCTCGCCTGTAACAGGAGAATCATGGGAGCCACCTCATAGGGTCGTACTGAGTATTAAGTAGGGTTGAAGTTAGCGGTTCCTAGCACAGGCCTGACCCGCGGAAGGTGCCAGTGAGTCAGTCAGCAGCCAAAACAGCAGGTCTGGCCCCGTCCTTACACGTCAAGTGTTGTGTTCAGTGCTTTCCACGTGTTATCTGAGCTAAACCTCAGGGCTCCAGGAACCAGGTACTATTTTTATCTCCATTTTATAAAACAAGGAAACTAAAGTTTAGAGAGATTAAGTAACTTGCCCAAGGTCATTGGGTGAGTAAGTGGCGGCAGCTCTGAGCCGGAACCCTGTGTAGCCTGACCCTGAGCCCCAAGGCGAGGCACATGAGAAGGGACAGATCTGGCTCCAGGGCTGCGCTCCCCCCCCCCCGCCCCCCACCCCACCTCCCTAGGCTTCCAGTAAGTTCTCTAGACTCGCATGCCCCTAGGAATGGATCATTCTCTGTTCATCTCTGTAAGTGGCCTACATACCTCGCTGATTCACAGAGTCACAATTATGCTCACTGAGGAGATATTTGCTCATGTTTAATTTAAAATTTTTTAAATGTTTGCTTATTTTTGAGAGAGAGACAGGACTTGAGCAGGGGAGGGGTAGAGAGAGGGAGACACAGACGCTGAAGCAGACTCCAGGCTCTGAGCTGTCAGCACAGAGCCCAACGTGAGGCTCCAGCTCACAAACCACGAGATCATGACCTGAGCCGAAGTCAGATGCTTAACTGACTGAGCCACCCAGGCTCCCCCTGTTCATGTTTAATTTAAAAACTGGGCCAAGGTGAAGTGATTTACAGGGGATGGGGGTGGGAGTCCATTCAGCACACATCTGCTTCCTCTCCCCGCCTGCCCCCCGCCAAACTCCTCCTCTCCTGTGCAGTGGGGGACAGCCATGCTTGGGGAACCTGGGATACCTCACTGCAGTTCCAGAGGAGATTAGGAAAGACAGCTAACCTTACAGGCTGCTCAGACCTGCCCTGGCAGGGGTCTGGTGAATTACAGCTGGGGCAGCAAATGGCAAACGACACTCCACAGGCCGCGTCTTGCCCACTGACTGTTTTTATGAATAAAGTTTTATTGAAGCACAAGCCATGCCCATTTATTAACACATGTGTTGTCTGCTTTCACGCTACCCTGGCAGAGCTGAGTGCTTGTGATGGAGACCCTGGCCATGAAGCGGCCAAACGTTGCCATCTGGACTTTTACAGAAAACTGCCAGCCCCTGAATTAGGGAAGTGCTCTCTGTGTGAAGTGGTTTCTGTCTGGGCTTCTGTTTGGGCTGTTGGAGATGGAAGGAGATTCTTCTGAGTAAGAAAGGATGTGTTGGTGGCTTTCCCAACCTGACAAGCTGGGCTTGTTCAGGACAAGAGTGGGGCTGGGATCTGAGATGAAGAACCAAACCAGCGCCATGACAGGCTTCAGAAGGCCCCAGAGATTAGAAGACCCAAGTCTCTGAGGCCTGACTCAGCAGGCTTGAGCCACCGCCCTTCCCTGTGTCCGAACCAATCACTGGAGGTTGGGAGGTACCGGACGTTCCGGCCACTATTCTGGCCCACCTTGCTCTAAACTCACCAATCCCTCTGCGCCGTCACGACCTCTGCCGTCACCTTGTCCTATCACGTTGTAGTCCCTGTCCATCACCCCTTTCCCGCCCTAGAGTTAATAAAAACCCTACTCCTTTGTTCGGGGCTCTCAGCATGGATTCATTGCATTGGTGAGGTCTGGGAGCCCGAGCTTAAGCCCGTAATAAAGCCCTTTGCATACGTGACTCGGACTCCTTGGTGGTCTTGGGATTTTGGGGAGATCGCGATCTGGGCATAACAGAGGTAGTGCTGACTCAGGCCCTAGATCATTCTTCACCCCCACACTGAGTCCACCATTGGCCACTGAGCTCCTACAGCCTCAAGCAGAGAACCACTGTTCCCTGGTGTCCCAGGCGGAGGGGCTGAGAGCCTCTGCAACTTGAGCTCAGCTGTTAAAGTAACCTGGTTTATGCAGTTAGCTGGGGGAACTTGGGCTCCCGGCCATTCCTTCCACTCTGCCCCTTCCTCTCTCCCTCTCCCCAGAGTCATGGTCTCCTTACGTGGTTCCTTTTCCCTGAGATATCCTGGGTTCCCCACGGATTATGCCCCCCACCCCAGCCACCTTCCCAGACCTGGGAGGGGCTGCGAGCCAGGGAGGACTTCTCCTGCATGAGCTCTAAGCACATGGGGGAAGTCAGCACCCACAGTCATGGGCAAGGAGCTCCAAACACAAATAAACAAGTACAAATGCACACGGCCCCATTCTTCCTTGTTGTCCGGTGAAGGTGTGCCAGGCCCTGGCTGTGCCCTTGGCCACTGAGTACAGTTGGCCCAGGCTGGCCTCAGCATGTGCTGAGCCATCAGCACGCCCAGAACCCTAGCTACACAGGCTGGCTCCTTAGGAGGACGGTGGAGGCACCCAGTGGGTGCCTGGTGGGCTGCTGCCCCCGTGATCGATTTTCTTTTAATGTGCTCTGTGCTGACTCTGTTCTGTCCTGCAGTCTGGTGCCTCTCTCTGGCACCACGACTCCAGCCTGCAGCCTGGTCTGGCCAGATACCCAGGGAGGAACATATGTCCGTATCGGGGGTTCAGAGGAGGGAGGGAGGAGCCAACTCACAGCCAACGTGGAGCCACGCCTTCTCTTTCAGCCACCTGTCCGGAAACCCAGGTCCCCATCCTGTCTGATCTCAACGATACCCCCAGACCGGAAAGTGGCCACGCTAGGCCAGGCGACCCCACACACAGGTGTAAAAGAGTAGCCAGCAGCTCAGCAGGACTGGAAAATTCTTGAAGACCCTGCGATGTGTTATTACGTTAATGTCTTTAATCACTGCGAACATTCACAAACTTTTCTTTTTATCACAAAAGGCATTCATACTTTCACGAATTTTGAAACAAGACCAGAGTTGTTTGAACATGAAAGATACCCTGATGCCCCCCGCCCCCCTCCAACCCCATTCCAGCCCCTAGAGGAGGCAGTTTGGGCAGTAGCTTTCCAGATGTTTTCTGTGCTTGCTCATTTGTGTCTGGAAATCATTCCATGAGATGGGCAGGTCAGATAACGAAGTTGCCAGTTTACAGGCAGCAAAGTGGGGCTGGAGGAAGTCAAATTCTTGGCTGAGAGTCTAGAGACCCTCAGGGCTAGAGGGCTGCAGGGCTAGAGAACTTGGGAGCAGAGGGGCAGGAGGAGAGTGAGGTCTCCAGTCCCAGGAGGGGGAGACCAGTGGGGAGGTGTTCCAAACCTGGCACTGGTCAGATCCGTTCAACCAGGGAGTCCCGATTCCACCTTCTACTCTGCTCTTGGTTTGCTGTTGAGTCACCTGGCCTGTTCTAGAATCCAGAGTTCTGGAAGGCAGTGAGTGTATCCAGACCCAACAACCCCAGACCAAGACAAGATGAATTCCCATTCCACTTGAGAAGAAATGTGTGTGCACGTTCTGGCAAGTTCTCTGACCCTTCAAAAAACATGCTTCAAATGGATAAGTAATATCTTGCAAGCTAAGTCGGACTGTTTTGCCGTCAGAATGAACACGAGCTGGCCTCACAAGCTGGTGGAGAGCATTCATTTGCCTGTGAATCTTTTTATAAACACTTACCAACTCCGTAGTGAGTAAAAGAAAGCAAATTTGAGTTAGTCATATTCCTCAGGCAAAATACAATCTGTTCTCCCAGGAAGCGAATGAAGGGCTGTTTTCTATAAGATCAGCGTTTCTTCCTCCCTTAGAAGCTACACAAAGTCTGATCTCAGTGTCAAAGTCGTAGCTAGGACAAAGGAAGTTGGGACATCATCAAAAGTCTGTACCCGGGGCTGTAATAAGAAATATATATTTGGTCTTTGTCTCTGGTCCAGGCACAGAGCTCCTAATGCCCTTGCAATTTCCCAGGTGAGAAGAGGGGCTTTTCAAATGTAGGACAAGCCTTTGGATCACCCCTGAGTGCATGTGAAACAGGAGACTTCATGCAGGGGTCCCCACATAGCCTCTGGGTGGGGCCAGATAAGAGTCATAAGCAGGCTACAGCTTTCGGGCCCTTCCACCGATGGATGGCCAGCGGGCAGTGAGTGCTGAAGACCGAGCTCTACAAAAACTCTTGAAAAACCAGACGTGATGAGCTTCTGGCTGGTGCCAGGAGGATGGTGCAAAAGGCTTGAACAGACACTTCACTTCAGAGGACATACAGATGGGGAATAAGCCCATGAAAAGAGGGCCCACATCATTAGCCATTAGGGCAGTGTAAATTAAAAACATAACAAGATGCCTCTATACAGCTAGTATATTGGCTGACATTTTAAAAGCTGATCATCTCCAGCACGGGTGGAGATATGATGCACCTGAAACTCTCCTGCATTGTCGGTGGGAATGCAGAACGGTGAGGTCACTCTGCGAAATTCAAAAAGACAGCCTCCAGGGACGGAGAGCTTGGCGGTGGTTGCCAGGCAGGGCCCAGGAGTGGGGAGAGGGTGCCGCTCCCCGAGGGGAAGCTTGGAAGGGGGTGGGGGGTTGTCTTGTCCTGATTGCGGTGGGCGGTTATGCAAATCTAAATGCCAAAAAACCCCAAACAGATAAAAGTCAGTTTTATTCTAAGTTGATCAAATAATTTCTTTTTAAAAAATATTTTATTTATTTTTGAGAGAGCACAAGCAGGGGAGGGGCAGAGAGAGAAGGGGACAGTGGCTCCGAAGTGGGCTCCGCACTCACAGCAGTGAGCCCGATGTGGGACTTGAACTCACAAACTGTGAGATCATGACCTGAGCCAAAGTCAGACTTTCACCTGACTGAGCCACCCAGACACCCCTACTCTAGGTTAATTTTAAAAATAAAGTAGGAGCAAGGAAGGGGAGACTGAATTAAGAGGGAAATGGGTTCTTCTTATCAATGTTTGCTTCCTTGGAAGGATGGTATCAGTCTTCTACCAGGTGAGGACACCCCCAGATGCACCTGCTGTGGGCCAGGAGCAAGGCTTCTGGACAAGGACATCGTGCTGGCTGGCTGGCTCGTGGACATCCCGGCACCCAGAACGGCCAGAATCCAGACATTGCAGTGAAGTCCTCACTCCATGGGTTCTATCCGCCCAGAAGAAAGTACAGATTTGTCTTCACCCCATATTCATGTTTCCCTCCCCCCTCTTCCATGGGGCTGCTCCCGCCACCTCTGTCTAGAGAGGGCATCCCTTTTTAGTGTGCAGAGCTACCTTCCGTTGGATGTACACTTGCACTCCCTTTTAACCTTTGCAAAAAGAGCACTTCAGCCTGCGAAACTGTGAAATTGGTGGAAAGGCGCAGAGACCCTGTGGCTGTCCGTCGGCTTCGACCCACAGATGCGGGTGACTTCGCGAACAGCAGAGCAGCAAAGATGCAAAGTGCCTGGTTCCCGGAAAGACTCTGTGGAGCAGAGCAGCGCTGAGAGACAAGACTTCCCTCTTCCAGACCATTAGACGAGAGAGAGAAGCTTTTGTTTTAAAAAATGGTGGTGGTGGGGCACCTGGGTGGCTCCGTCAGCTAAGCATCCTACTTCAGTTCAGGTCATAATCTTGCGGTTTGTGGGTTCGAGCCCCACGTCGCACCCTGTGCTGACAGCTCAGAGCCTGGAGCCTGCTTCGCATTCTGTCTCCCTGTCTCTCTGTCCCTCCCCCACTCACACTCTGTCAAAAATAAACATTAAAAAAAAATTAAAGGTGGTCGTGCGGGGGCGCTATCTAGCTAAAGGCTGCGTGTTCGAACCCATTCAGCGGAGAAAGGGAGAGGAAAAATTGGCACCTAGTTGCCTTCTTCCTTCTTATTTGCCTTTTTCTGATTGATTCTAATTTCCAAAGAAGACAGGTCTGGGATATTTCACTGAGAGTGGAAGGTAGAGGGGAGAAGGGGCAGACAGCCACGCGTGGCCTCCTTTCTCTGCTAGGGAGGCTGTGCCGGGTCTCCATGCATCCCTCGGGGCTGCTGAGAGCCGGGCGGGAGCCAAGAGGTCAGGACAGGCAGGAATAGAAGCAGGGAATGAGAAAGAAACATCGGGAAGACGTGCAGGCGCACAACGCAGGCCCGATGCTGCAGGGAACACAAAATGCTTTTCTTTTTGATTTGTGCGAGATTCCTAAGAAGTGGGCGGCTCCAGGCGGGGCGGGCTCTGAGGGCCACTCTCCCGGAGAGGCGGGAAGCCTGGTCTCTTCCTACTTCCAGGGTCTTGTTCTCTCGGCACTGGGCTCATTTCATCCTCACGATAACCCTCTGACGTGGATGTGGCATTCTGGCTCCTGCTACACAGACGGAATGATGGAGAGTCAACCAAACAAGCAACTTCCCCCGCGTCACCCAGATGGGATGCGGCTGACCCAGAACTTGAGGCCCGCCTCTGACATCACAGCTTGTGCCTGAACCAGTTTGCACCGCGGCCCACGTCATGTTCTAGGGGAGATGCTCTAGGTGGGGGCGCCTGGGTGGCTCAGTCGGTTAAGTGTCCAACTTCAGCTCAGGTCTTGAGGTTCGTGAGCTGAGCCCACATCTGTGCTGTCAGAGCAGAGCCTGGATACTCTGTCTCCCTCTCTCTCTCTGCCTCTCTCTCAAAAATAAACGTTTAAAAAATGTTTAAAAAGATCTCACAGCAGTGACCTGAGTCCCCAGTACTCCCTGGCCACAAGGTGAGGTAGGAAAAGGCCTGTGAAGGGGACGCAGGAGGAAACCTGGGTGCGAGTCCTGGTTCAACCCTTTGCTGTGTGACTTCTGAGAAATCGCTTCCCCTCTCTGGGCCTCCATTTCCTCATCAGAAAGAAAGGGACTGTCCTGAGGACTGAATGCACAGCATGAATGAAGCAGTCTGTAAAATGTAACCCTCCATGTGACCATAAGACGGAATGAGAGCTCTCAGCCACCACCTCCCTCTGTCCCGGAACTTGCTGATCTCCAGAGTTAGTTCCGGGAACATTCCATTTCGTTCTGTTGCAGAGTGGGGCCACAGAGTGGCAACTGTGTTTTCTTTTTCAATAAGGAATACAGTCACAGTTCAAACATTTAAACTTACAAAAAGGTATATAATGAAAACGTTCTCTCCCATGTAACTGGTGGAAGCAATTTCTTAGGTATCCATCCAGACATCTTCTTTAACACATACCACCAGACAAGCATATGCATTGTCTTCTTTCTTTTCCTTTAAAATTTTTTTTAAAAATCTTTTATTTATTTCAGAGAGAGAGAGAGAGAAAGAGGGAGAGAGAGAGACAGAGCATGAGCGGGGGGGGGGCAGAGAGAGAGGGAGACAGAATCCGAAGCTGGCTCCAGGCTTTGAGCTGTCAGCACAGAGCCCGATGCAGGGCTCGAACCCACGAACCGTGAGATCATGACCTGAGCCGAAGTCGGATGCCTAACCAACTGAGCCACCCAGGCGCCCCATTCTTTACCTTTTTTAAAAGTTTATTTATTTATTTTGAGAGAGAAAGGGAACGTGTGCATAGGAGGGGCAGAAAGAGAGGGAGAGAGAATCCCAAGCAGGCTCTGCGCTGACAGTGCATAGCCCAATGTGGGCCTGAACTCACAAATGCAGAGCCTGATGTGGGACTTAAACTCATGAACCATGAGATCGTGACCTGAGTCAAAACCGAGTCGGAGGCTCAACCCACTGAGCCACCCAGGTGCCCCTGCACTGTTTTTCTTTTATGCTTTTTACCCAAATGGTAGCATGCCAGGTCATCCGTTCGTTCATTCGTTCATTCATTCATTCATTCATTCATTCATTCATTCATAATTGAGAATTGAAACTAGCCAGTTCTGTAGCCTGTTCTGCACCTACTTTGCTTTTCCCTCGTTTTCCCACTTTGCAACGTAACTGGGACGCGTCTCCAGATCCAGACATCAGCAGTTCCAATTCTTTGTTCCGGCTGCTGCATTCCAACGCCTGTGCATACCATCAGTGTGGAGTCCATCCCCTGCGGACCGCATCCCCAATGTCATTCCCGTAAACAATGCCTCTAGGTCGTTTCACAACGACCAGCTGCGCATGTGCGTTACTTTTCTAGAAATGGAATTGCTGGGTCGCAGAAATCATGCACTCGGTAGGTATTGCCAAATCGCCCTCCATGGAGGTTGTGCGAGTTTATGATACTGCTGGCAAAGCGTCCTTTTCCACCCTCGCCAGATGGGTGCATTGTCACACCTTTGATCTGAGCCAATCTGCTCCGTGGACAGTGGGGCCGGAGTGTCATTTTCATTTGACTCTTCTATTCTAAGGGAGGTTGAGCATCTTTTTAGTGCCTGGCCCTGGACTAGTTCATTTCCGCACACAACCAAAGGCCGTGGCCTTGCCCGCTAGCCCCTCTGCAAGATCCAGGACTAAGTTTGTGTTTTGGTCCCCTGGCTTCTTGCTGAGTCACTCAAGAAGGAAAGGGCAGCAGGCTCGGGTTATTTCTGCTGCGGGAGCCATCCGAGCTGCCAGTCCTGGGAGGACCTTGGTCTCTGGCATTCTCTGTGGGCATCTGGTACCCGTGCACACCGGATCATTGCACCTGTCAAATCCGGGCTCCCTGGTCCTCCTGGGAGAGACGGGGTGCACAGGTGGGGGTCAGGGTAGACGTATTTACAAACTAAAGTGTGGAAAGACCTCAGCTAGACTTGGAGAGGGGACATTTGGAAGGAACACATGAGCAAAGTCTTAAGCTATAAGTGACAGAGTGAGAGGGGGCCAGGCCAGGCGTAGGGGAGAGAGGATTCCATTGTTGGGAAAGGCGCTGGGTAGGGTGTGCGGAGAGCCACAGTGAAGGATTTGGGAAAAGATTCTCAGCGGGAACCTCCAAGGCATCTTGCGTGAGTTGCACCCACCCCTGGCTGCTCGGTTCACCGCTTCAGGGCTGGTGATAATTCCTGCCTGGAGTCAGAAGTAGCGATACCCCCTGGTTGCTCATGGAAGATTCAGATGACCAACGAGGGGTGCAGAGAGGCCGGGTACCCTTGCTGGCCCTCTCTGAGAGGTGGCTCAGCATCCATGGGGCAGCCCAGGTCACATTGGTGTAATTTAACCTCACTGCCGCCCTATGCATCTGGTAGCCCTTTGCTCCCCTGACAGAAGATGTCAAGAGGAGCCAGTGGCTAGATTCCTGGGCCCTGGGGAATCTGCCGCCATGATTTCCAGACTCAAACAAAATGCAAATTTGCACTGGAAATTGCTGAGGCAGAGTTGTCCTGGAGCCCTTTGAAGCACAGGGCTGCTGTGTGAGTTTATGACCTTCGGGACATCTGATCCCACAGGAGAGCTGGGCTGTGGCATCCGTGAACTATGGTAGAGTCCAGGGCCTACCCTAGGCTGCACTACCGCCCACAGTCCAGTCTATCTTCTCTGCTGGGGCTCATGATCTGGAGCTGTTCTTCTGCAACAGACCAGGGAGGGCCCCCCTTGCATCTTGGACCTTGCTACTGGCCCATTCCGGGGCCCCGGGTAATGCTGCTCTGGGCCGGAGGGAGCATCATTGGGCAGTGGCCAGGCTGCCTTGCTGCAGCGAGCTTCTCAGTCTTCGTCACATCACAAAGCAGAGTGTTGAAGAACCGCAGCTTTGGATGCTCTCCTCCCCTCCCTCCTGCCCCTCCCCAGCCTCCCTGGGGGAAACTTACAAAAGTTGAGGTTGTCCCTGAGGGCACCAAGAAATGCTTAATTGCTTTCTGAGAGAATTGTCACCTCCTTCTGGTTTCCTCCCCTCTCCAACCCCCTGCTCCACCTCGTCTCCAACCACTAGAGGCTCTTGCTTAGAGAACTAGGGCTTGTGTGCTCTCTGGCAGCGTCCCAAAGTAACCAGCAGCCGTGTGCCGGAGCCGCTCGCTTCTCCAAATATACTGCTGCACCACCTTCGCTGAAAAATAAGAACCCTATGTTTGGGGGAATAGATGTACATTTTTCTGTGAGCCAGGCCCTCACTGACAGCAGATGGATGATGGCCCGGGCCAGCTGAGTCAGCCAGACTTGGAGCAAGCAGACAGTGAGTACCAAGGCAGGGATGGGAGCCAGTCAAGGAAAGCAAAATACGGAGAGATATTTGGAGGCTTTCGCCCAGGTTAGTCAGCATCTTGTGCAACTTGATTCGAGTGGAGGGCCAAGCAGAGAGAGAAACGTGCTTTGTAAAGTGTGGGCTGAAAAGCAGTAACAGACCCCCAACTCTATAACAATCATTGAAGTTTTATATAATGGTTCAAATTATGTATAATGGCCTAATAACTCAAATACCTTCGAAATATATTTTTTACTCATATAACAGCCCAAGGCAGGTATTCCTGATAGGCCAGTGGCTTTCCTCCACACGGTGATTCAGGGACCCAAGCTCTTTCCATCTGGGTCCCCTGCCATTCCCCAGGGTCGGATTGGTGTGTACATCCAGCTGACAGAGGGGGGAGGGGCGTATGGGGAGAGGCACATCTGCTTCTTCTGGCCTTGGCTCAGAAGTGGCACACTTCTCTCCTGCTCACATTCTATTGGTGGGGGGTGAGTCACATGCCCACACCTGGTTGCAAGGGCAGCTGGGAAATGTAGTTTCTGCTCCTTAATGACAATGGCCATGAAAGGGGAGCAGGGAATTTGATGATCCATCACTGACCATCTATCTCTGCCACAAGATGAAATCAAGGCAGCTTGGTCATGTGACTGAGAGAGAGCAATTCATTCTGAGTTTTAAGGAACTGTCTGGAAGGATAGTCTGGGTCGTAAACTAGGGAGTTGTGCTTACATAACTTGCCAGAAGGGACTTTGCTGTTACCAAGGACCACAAGATCCAACAGCATCAGAACTGGGCAGAAATATAGGTGAGGGTTAGCAGAGAAGCAAACTTCTAAGAAACCTGGATAATTAGGCCTAAGATGCTGTGCTATTCACCTGCAATTGTTCTACTATAAACAGTTTGTGTCTCAACTTCCCAGCCTGCAGATTGGAGCTGGGACCTCTGGCAGACGCTATGCAGACGAAGATTTGGATGCCTCGGTGTGGAGGAGGGACACAGCCAGAGTGCAGGGTGGGGTTCTTATGCCCGAATCGTGAGTCCTCAGAGACCTCCAAGGAGCCGGCACCGATGCAAGAACAAAAGGGTCTTTATTACAAGCTCGAGCAGGGGCTCACGAGCAGGGGCTCACCTGTCTACTGGCACAGCAGCAGCAAAGTGAAGCCCCGAACAGTGGCAAGCAGGGTTTTTATGGGGGAAGGGCGGGGGTGTTACCGCGCACACATTGTACGTTTTGCATCATTACATAAGCACCAATCATAATTGTACAGCACCCATAGTAACAGCATAGTAACCGTTTTGACCATTCAGTATCTGCGAGGCGTCCGTTACATTTGGCGGGACCCAGTCATGACCTTTGAGAGTCTTTTAAAATGACCAATTATGAGGTGGGCTCAGGGAATCTACATGGGGCTCCTGCAAGCTGGGGCTCCTGCAAGCGGTGATTGATTGGCAAGTTTGTACAAAGTAACTACCTGCAGTTCCCAGCCCTGACTCGTCTCCAAGACTACAGGAATGTTACACATTTCTTTTGATTGGCAGATCCAAGGGCAGTCCAAGGGTGGCTTCAGCTGAGGCTTCTCCTGGAACTGGACTACGTGTAGCCTGAGGTTGTTTCTAACGGAGGACTTAATTTCAGGCTCCTCAGGGTTTTGGGGAAAATCAGAATGCTGCCTTTTCCTTGTCGCGTGGGCTCAACGTATACATGCTGCAGGTACCTGTGTTAGCTCTCCATTGCGTAGTAATGAATGACCACAAACTTAGAGGCTTAGCAACACCTGTTTATCAGCTCATAATTTTGTAGGTCGGAAGTCTGGGATGGGCTTGACCAGGTCTCTGCTTAGGGTCTCAAAGCCAAAATCAGGTGTTGGCCAGGCTGAGCTCTTATAATCTTCCCCCAGGGTCACTTATTTTGTTGGCAGAACCAGTTCTCTGGGGTTGCAGGATGGAGGTCCCCATTTTCTTGCTGGCTATTGGCTGGCGAGTCGTTCTCAGTCCCTAGAGCCTGCTCTCCAGTCCTTTCCAGGCATGGCCCCCATCTTCAAAGCCGGTGACGGTGCATCAAATCCTTCCCGTGCTTGGAAATCTGACTTTCCTTTTGCCACCAGAGAAAGTCTGCTTTTTTTTTTTTAAATGTTTTTTATTTATTTCTAGGGGAGAGAGAGAGAGAGAGACAGCGTGAGCAGGGGAGGGTCAGAGAGAGAAGGAGTCACAGACTGAAACAGGCTCCAGGCTCTGAGCCGGCAGTCAGCACAGAGCCCGACGCGGGGCTCGAACCCACGGACCGCGAGATCATGACCTAAGCGAAAGTCGGACGCTTAACCCACTAAGCCACCCAGGCGCCCCTGAGAAAGTCTGCTTTTTAAGGGTTCATGTGAGGAAGTCAGGCCCACCCACGTAACGGTCCTATTTGAAGGCCAGCTGATGAGTAACCTGAATTCCGCTGCAAATCCCTTTTGCCACATAATGTAATGTAACCACAGGAGCAAAACCCAGGGAAAGAGGTCATGGGGACACCTTAGAATTCTGACTTCCACAGGACCTGAGGCTTTGCGTCCAAGACCTAGAACGGGGTTCTTTGGAGTTAAAGAGACTTTTGTTTTCTGGTCAGAAAGTGGCCCCACTTGGTCCTCCCAGCCTCAAAAAGTTGACTGACAGGAGTGACCGCAGGTCTAAGAACAGAGAGGAACGCCCCCCTCCCGCCCCTGGGCCGCCCCTACGGAGCAGCTCCACACGGCCCACAGCACTGGCACCTGAGAGAAAGGAAGCTGGGGCCCGCCATCAGGGAGCTCCCCCACTAATGGCCCGACTTACCTCCCCACACCCCTGCCGCCCCGCCGCCCCACCCCCTGCATTCAGGTCTCACGCCCTAAAAAGAGCCCCGCAGCTCTCCAGCCTCCCCCACACCCCCTGTCAGAGAAGGGCAGGCCCGGGCACACTGACTTCAGGACTTGGCAGCTCCCTGGCATTTCCTGGCCCACTTCCTGGCCACCCAGATGGTGCCCAGCCTAGAGAGGCAGCTCCCAGTTTGTCCCCCGCAGATGGCCTGCCATGGGGGAGGGTAGAGGAGAGAGGAACGGGGAGGTCCTGCCCCCTGGGCCTCTTGCTGGGGACTCTCAGCACCACCCGACCACCTCACCTCCCAGCCCTGCCTCCAGCTTGTCTGCTGGCTCCCAGCTTCCCCGAGGGCCTCCCCTTAACATGTTTCCAGCACTTTCTGTAATGTGTGTCTACATCCTTTTGATGCCTTTTCCTGGTAGCAAAGACAGGTAGGGAGGCTCCCCTCCCCCCAACCTGGGGCCTGCTGCCTTCTAGCTATTCAGGAATGGAGGCGCCTGCAGCAGAAACCATAAAAACGTTTTCTTAGCTGAAGGCCCATCTCCAGGGCCCGGGGAGCAGAAGGACCCTTTGTGTGGCCCCCTGCTTCCCGCCCCGGAGCTGGAGCCTCCGCCCTACCCGATTAGACTTCAGTCTCCCTTCTTGTTGGCAAGTTCCGGGGCCTGGGGGTGGTTATCACTCCTGCACTCAGTGTGCATTCACAGAAGCCTGGAGAGTTCGGTCAACCGGCGCTTGACTGGGGCCAGGGGCGGGGTGGGGAGAGGAAGGGGTGGGAGGCTGGGAGCCTAGACTCTGAGGGCTGGCGGGTTGAGGAGTCAGGATGTCATCCTGGGGCACTGGGAAGCCACTGGAGGGCTTTGTGCAGTGACGGGTTCAGGACTGCTTGGAGAGAGAGGGCTCCGCCTACTGGGGGGGAGGGGCGGAGCCTGAGCCTGGAGGATGGAGGCCAGGGGACCCGCCAGAGAGGAGACGGGTGTGGGTCAGGCACCTCCTCTCCATAAGCACCAATAATCCACAACTGTGTCTGCCATGAAAACGATGTCAAACCTGATCGGGCACCAAGCAGCTTTGTCTCCTGGGTCCCCTGCGGCTTCCATTTGCATCCTCAAACCTCTGCTTGTTTTCTGTCTCTCCTCCTTCTGCCCAGCCCACCTGACACTTGCCTCTTTCCTTAGCTTTTCAGAGACCAAGCCCTGTGCCGGACGCCCTTCTGGAAGAAAGCAGAGAGGTGGCAGAGTCCTGACTCAGAGCCCCTGGAATGTCTACTGGCTGTGTGGAGCGTCCCTGTCCACTGCCCTCTCCCACAGTGAGTGCTCCAGAGTCAGAAGGGCTTTGGCTGGTGGCAGTGAGGGGCCAGTCCCCTCCCCCTCCCTGGGCTCAGCCTCCCCACGCAAATCCTGTGGGACATGAGCAGGTGGACTGACTCCATGGTCCCCAGGCTCTGGGACTCAGAAGTCTCAGGTTGTGAGCACACCCCTCCTGTGTGTGTGTGTGTGTGTGTGTGTGTGTGTGCGCGCGCGTGCATGTGTGTGTGTGCAGACATCAGGAAGCAGAACCAAACCCTTGGAAAAGTCAACAGCCACACCTGTTGCTCACCCCAAAGTCTCTTTCCTTCATAGGCGTGGCCCATCCACCTTGAGGTCAGAGAGGACCGGAGGCTGGAGGGGGCGGGGCCAGGACCGGTGGGAAGCACGGTGCCTCTACATTCAGGAATGATTTCTTCTGCTTCTTTCCACAGAACCAAGGAGCCACCTAGACCCACCTGACCAGCATAGCCCAGGGGAGTCGGCCTTAATCCTGGCCTCTCTCGGGCTCAAAAGAATCGCGATCACAATAGGTAGGGTTAGATTACTCGGGGCAGCAACTCACTTCACAGATGTAGAAACTGGGGCTCACAGAGGCCCAGGGCTCCGGGGCCAGAACAGGATACACACTGGCAGCCAGGTCACCTGAACTCTCCGGCCACAGCCCTTCCCCTGCAGTGAGGTTCTCCCTACACGGAAAATCCCTTCTACTGTGTAACATAAAATACTTGCAGGGCGTCTCGGTCAGGCGGGGGCTGGCAGCATGGGCGGCGAAAGAATTCCCCTAAGACAGAACAAAAGAGATCGAAGTTTATCGAATACACTGCAAAGGAGCAGCGAGCAGGACAGCAGAGGAGAGGTCTGCCACAAGGCGGTGATGAGGGGCTATGGTGATGGGGCGGAGAGAGGGAGTGTGGGGACAGGTGGAATTTTCCCTTTTTTGGTAATCGCAGGAACTCTGCCTGGCTGTCAGTAGCACATTGGTCGATTAGGGTCTATGACTTAATGAGCCTGTTCGTATCAGCTCTGTGGTGGATGTGAACCCTTTTACCTTGCTCAAGTTTCCAGTGCTCAAGCCTAAAAGTGGCCTCGACAATACTCAAGGAATAAGTCTTAAGGACAGGTTTGGGGATCATGGGGTCACCATAGAATTCTGCTGTCCTCAGGGCCTGAGGCTCCCATCCCCCGCCCCCTACCTGGCCTCACCCCAGGCCAGTTCCTGGGAGGAAGTAGCCTCCTTGAGCATCGGCTGCCCCTGTCAATCAATGACATGGCCTAGAATGCCCAGTACACTGATGAGAAGAGTGGAATGGGCGGTGGGGTGGACAGATCCGCAGGCAGACTGTTCTTGCCCCCCAGGGGCAACTGGCATGAATCCGCAACCGTGGTTTGAGGTCTAACCCAGGAGTTCACAGGATGCCAGAGGGGAGAGAGCCCGGAAGCAGGCAGTGCTCAGTGCCCGTGCCTCTCAGCCGGGACACCCCACCCTCGTTTTGCATTTCTTTCTTTTTTTTTTTTTTAATGTTTATTTATTTAGTTTTGAGAGAGAGAGAGAAAAAAACACATGCACAAGCTGGGGAGGGGCAGAGAGAAAGAGAGAGACACAGAATCCAAAGCAGGCTCCAGGCTCAGAGCTGTCAGCACAGAGCCCGACATGGGACGCAAACTGATGAATTGTGAGATCGTGACCTGAGCTGAAGTCAGATGCTTAACCAACTGAGCCACTCAGGCACCCCCGCCCTTTTTTTTTTTTAACGTTTATTCGTTTTTGAGAGGCAGCGGAAGTGGAGGTGAAGTCTTCTTTTTTATTATATATATAGAGTATTGTGTTTTTCTTTTCTTGTTTTAAAGTTTATTTATTTATTTTGAAAGAGAGAGGGCAAGGGAGGGACAGAGAGAGAACCCCAAAGCAGGCTCTGCACTGTCAGCACAGAGCCCGATGTGGGGCTCGAACTCATGAACTGTGAGATCATGATGTGAGCCAAAATCAAGAGTGGGACGCTTAACCGACTGAGCCCCCAGGTGCCCCTCCTTCCAGTCTGCCAAAGGCAAGCTTTCTGCCCCCTTGTCTTCAGCAGCTCTTACCCCAATTCTTCGAGGATGCTCTCAGTAAATGTTTATTAAATGAGCGAATACTAAATTTTATGTCAGTAAGCAATCAGACAGAAATGCAAAAAGAGGGGCGCCTGGGTGGCTCAGTCAGTTAAGCGTCAGACTCCAGCTCAGGTCATGATCTCACTGTTCGTGGGTTTGATCTCCAGGTCGGGCTCTGTGCTGACAGCTCTGAGCCTGGAGCCTGCTTCGGATTCTCTGTCTCCCTCTCTCTCTGCCCTACCCCTGCTTGCGCTCTGTCTCTCTCTGTCTCTCAAAAATGAATAAATGCTAAAAAAATTTTTTTTAATTAAAAAAAGAAGACTGGAAGGAAGAGGTTGTGCACAAAACCAGTGGGATCTTATCCAAGTTCTGAAATCTACAGTATCTGTGACAAACTGTCACCTAACTTTTCCGATTTCTGGTTTGCTTGCCTGAAAAACTGGGATGAGACTCATAGGTTGCTGGTGACAGACTGACTACACAGATGGACAATGGCCAGACCATCCATAAAAATAGAACTGTGTGACCCACAATCGGCAGCAAGCAGCTCCAGTGTCCAATCGTGATTTGTAGGACCCGGCCCAGGGAGCCAGCCTGTTAGCTGTGAGTCAGGCGGGCAGGGAATCAGACCACTATCTCTAGCAACTGCTCCCAGAAGCCAAACGACAACCCTGTAACAATCTCCCCCAAATGGCCTGGATGTGATTAATGAGTGACGGCTTCCCTGATTCTTTTCCCTGCGTAGGACCAACCAGAGCAAACCAAATCGACACCCAATCCCTCAATCACATAGGATGCCTTGTGCCTAGCTGAGCCTCCCTGCAGCTTCCCCGGACACTAACTTCCCACCAAGTCACATCTGAGGTCTTCTGCTTATTCGACTATAAGCTTTCCCACTCCCTGTCCACCTTGGGTCCCGGTCAAATCTGGGCGATGGTGGCTGACTTCCTGAACAGATGGCCTTTGCTTGTTCTCCTGTGGGCTGGCTTTCATTTATTCCCATTCTGGGGTCAAAGAAGTTAGGGGAGGGGCGCCAGGGTGGCTCAGTCGGGTAAGTATCCGATTTTTGATTTCGGCTCAGGGCATGATCTCACGGTTTGTGAGTTCAGCTCCAAGTCGGGCTCTGTGTCTGCCTGGGATTCTCTCCCTCTCCCTCTCTCTCTACCCCTCACCCCCCTTAAAATAAACACTCAAAAAAGAAGAAGACGAAGTTAGGGGATATGGGAGTTGGTTAATTGCCCAGAACTCTAGAAACGTGAGATGGAAAGACTCCAGGTCGAAAGGTTCCCAGCTAGAACCAGAGGAGGTATTCGGAGAAGGGTAGCAGCTGGAGCCTCTAGACCTTGACCATCTGAACTTGCTCCAGGCCATTGATCTGAACTCTGAGGTGGGCGGTATTTGGGGGCCAGCCTCCTCCAGGCCTGTTCTCCTCACATGCAGCCACGTAAGTGCTTTGAGGACAGTCCCAGTGTCCTTGGCACCAGAAGAGCCGGCTGTGGCAAAATGAGGAAGCAAGAAATGAGGGGGGCGAGGCCAGGCTACATGGGCACGTGGCTTTCTGCGCCCATCCCCCGGCTGTCCTTTCCCTTCAGATGACCTCTGGGGACATTTCAACGCCTGAGTGCCTGGAGCATGATCAGTAGGGAAGGGAGAGCTGAAGCCCCCAGTTCGGGCAGTGGTGGACACCGACCCGTGATGGGAGGGTCATCTAGGGGGTTATGTCATGACACAGGAGGAACGGGTCCTTTTCTCTCTCCATGTACAGCTCCTTTCACAACCTTCTCTCTCCCCAGGGGCCACAGAGGGGGTGAGCGTTCCCTCCCTCTGTCCCGAGGCCCCCTCCAAACTCAGCAGATCCCGTAGAAGCATCATTTATCTGTCTCCTCCCCCACCTCCCCCCGCCGACCTCTCACCTTCTCCCTCCTAGACTATCTCACTGGTCTAAAAGGTTTCTTTCCAGCTTCTTGAGTCAATCCATTCTCCCTCCGCACAACACAGTCTCCAGAACCCCCTTCAGAAGCTCAGCCAGCCAGGGGCGCCTGGGTGGCTTAGTCGGTTAAGCGTCCAACTTTCGCTTAGGTCATGATCTCGCGGTTCGTGGGTTCGAGCCCCGCGTCGGGCTCTGTGCTGACTGCCAGCTCGGAGCCTGGAGCCTGTTTCAGTCTGTGACTCCCTCTCTCTCTGACCCTCCCCTGCTCACGCTGTCTCTCTCTCTC
>NW_024080671.1:5340864-5386287 GCF_003009895.1 Hyaena hyaena | reverse complement strand
AAAAAAAAAAAAAAAAATTAAAAAAAAAAAAAAAGAAGCTCAGCCAGCCATACAGAGAGGCCTTTCCAACTTTACACCCAACTACTCCCTGTTCGGTCTGCCGAATGCCAGACGATGCTCACTGACCCTCTTGCTTGTCCCCACCTGCAACCCAGCTGGGTGGGTGCCCAGATCGGGAGACGCACCCTGGCACAGATATGCGGTTCCCAGGCCCCAGGGCTATTTCAGCCGGTGGTCGAAGGAGCTCTCCCAGCAGCCCCGCCCACCGATTCCAGCTCTGTTCCCCAACAATCGTCCCATGTCACTCTGTCCTCCTCCCACAGAAAAGGCCCCACCAGGGCCTCGAACGCCCTCCACGAGACCACAGCCTTCCATTCCAAACCAACTCACACATCGCTGCCCCCTTCGACCAGAGAACCCTCTCCCCTTCCACCCTCCCATCCCCACAGCTCCCGGCCGCACCCCCAGCTTCCGAGGGGTGCTGCTGCGAATCAGGGGGCTGTAGTGCCAGGGCATCAGGGGCATTCCTAGCTCTGCCTGCTGAATATACATCCAGGTGAGTCCGGGATGGAAACCCCACAGACCAGTTAACTCTTTCACCTCCAGCAGCCATGAGAGGGCAGGCATGCGGCGGTGCCCAAAGAGCCTCTGCCCAGGCTTAGCTGGAGGGCAGGAGGGTGTCCCCTCACAGCAGGCCAGAGGGATGGGGTCTTGGGGTCAGGGTCCAGGAGGGCCTAGAGGAAGGGGACCACCTGTACCTTCCCCGCCCCTCCATGCTCCTGCCCGGAAGGAGGAAAAGGAAGGCAGGTGGGGGCTCCCTTGCTCAAATCTCATGGTGGCCTGGGGCTTAAGTCAGGCCCTAACCCACTCAGCACTCCTTTTACAGAGAAGGCGAGGGAGGGCATGGGAGGAGGCCCACCTTCCCCTAGGCACGGGGTTAGGGGGTCCCCTTTCTAGGCTACTTGAACAGAGATGTAGAGGCCTGGGAGCAGCCTCAGACAGGAGGCAGTGGGAGTCCCACAGGAAGCTGGCCCTTCTTCCCTAAATGGTGGGCAAACAGCCCAGCATGGCACCCTCAGCCTAGGTCTGCCTTCCTGCCTGCCCTGAGCCTCACCAGGCCGTCCCAGCTAGGAACGGGGGTGGGGGCTGCGGGGGGTGCGGGCTGGCGAGGTCGGGGGAGTGGGGACTAAGGTGGGCCTGCAATAGACTCTCCCTCTTGCTTTGTGGCCAGAAAGAGGAACTCAGCAGCCGCTCTAGGGAAGGTTCCAGGCATGGTGGGAACCACCCTGGTCCCACCTCTGCTCATGACTCACGGCAGGCTTTCTCAGTCTCCGCCCTCCTCACCTCCCGGGCCCCTTTCCCTCCAGCCTGTCATGTGGGGCCTCTGCCAAGGCTCAAACTCCCTTGGATGCCCAAAGGGCTGCCACAGCCAGGACCCGCTGGCCAGGGGGTGGGTCCAGGTGGACAGTGGGGAGGGGTGAGTGGGACCCCACTGATCAAGGCCCTGGGGCTCTGAACTCAGGCAAGCTTCTTTGAATCTGAGGCCAGCGGGAGGGGCCGGCCGGACCCTGCCATGGAGGGTGGAGGGAGGAGGCCAATGAAAGGGCCCTTCACTCAGTGCCATGCACAGGAAACCATTCCAGCCTCCAGAATGATCTGAGAAAATTACAGTGACCTGTGGGCTGCCTGGGCTAACCAACCCCAGCGTGGCAGCTGGCGTGGCTTCAGGGTGGAGGAGAGTGACAAGGGGAACAGCTGACTCCTCCCACCCCACCACTGGGTGGCTCTGGGCCCCAAGGCAGGCACGCTTTCCTTGCAGCATCTTGGATCTTCCCGTAAATCTGGCTTAAAGCCCTGCCTTAAATCTGGCCACCAGTCCTGCAGCGCCCCCTGCTGTCTGAGTCCATAGCGACAGGCAAAAGCAGGAGTTGTCCCCAAGACCCTCCCCAGAGCTCAAGCTTCACCCTTGACAAAGGAGGCCGGCATGGGGAAAGCCCCTATCCCCAAGACTCCCGTGTCACAGGCCATCCCTTGTCCCTTGTCTCTGCCAGCACATCTACAACCCGGCTGACCAAAGGGCTCAATGCTTAATTCAGTAAGTCTTGCTCTCTTGGGGCCCCCTCCCCAGCCTGGTTGCCGAAAATAGCAGGTCCTCTAAGAAGCCTCTCTCCTTGTCCCCATCAAGCCCTTTCCCAATCCCCACCCCGGTCGGGGACAGCCACGCACCCCCCTTTACCCAGCCAGCGTGCCTTCTTTATTGGATAAAAAGAAAAAGGAGAAAGAGCAGGTGGTTGAGCCCCTCAAGGGGAAAGCTCCAGGGCGCCCGACATAAAACAGCAGAGGCTGCCAGGGGCTGGGGGAGGGATCCTGTCCTGGGAGCCCCGAGTGCTGACACCCACCCAGAGAACCCAGCAAGCGAGCAGGGAGTGGTGGGCTGTGCTGGAAAGCTGTGCAAGCGTCTGAGCCCTGGACGAAGGATGGAAGAGCTCTGTTGGCCAAGGAAGTGACAAAGGGGACCCAGGAAACCTGGGCAACAGCACATGTGCTCTCCTGCCTGAGAACAAAGGAAAAGGGAGGCAGGGGGAGCATCTTAATCAGGAAACTAAGGAGAGCTTTTCTGAACTAAAAGGTACTCTCAGGACGCCTGGGTGGCTCAGCTGAGGCTCCCACTTCCGCTGAGGTCGTGATCTCACAGTCCGTGGGTTCGAGCCCCGCATCGGGCTCTGTGCTGACAGCTCAGAGCCTGGAGCCTGCTTCAGATTTTGCGTCTCCCTCTCTCTCTGTCCCTCCCCCACTCACACACTCTCTCTCTCTCAAAAGTAAATAAACATTAAAAAAAAAAGTACACTCAGTGTGGAATTGAAACGGTCTATAGCTGACTCTGGGAAACGAAGATATTTCAGCAGATGGCTTGGCGAAGAAGAGAAGGAGGGAAATCACACCACTGCCATTTTGTTCTCCTACCAGGAGCCAGTGAGAGTTTATAATAAAGATGCACGAAGGGAGCCGTGAGACCAGTCAGTAGTCATAATAATACTTTCCATTTACATTTCAGCGATGAGATCGTCTTGTTAAAGGTTACAAACATGGTTAAAAGGGTGTTGCCTAATAATACATCTTATTCAGAAAATATGACAGTGGCTTCCGAATCTGGTCAGTGCAGGACCCAGAAGCCATGTGATGCAAAGCATCCCTGAAGCTGCCCTTCCCTTAATCGGCTGTACCAAAAGCCACTAGGAGGAATAGAACAAGTCCAGGAACTGGCAGACTTGCTCTGCCCCAGCGGAGAGCCCTGGGCTGCATCATTTAACCTCCCTCTGCTCCTGCTTCCTCAGTCCGTACGATGGTTACCACACTCAGGATATGGGCTTGATTGGAAAAACTGATGGTGTCCCCTCCTGTGGGTACACCTGAAGTCGCATTAATATCAACACCCTGGCGGGGCTCCTGGGTGGCGCAGTCGGGTAAGTGTCCGACTTCGGCTCAGGTCATGATCTTGCAGTTCATGAGTTTGAGCCATGAGTCAGGCTCTGTGCTGACAGCTCAGAACCTGGAGCCTGCTTCGAATTCTGTGTCTTCCTCTCTCTGTGCCCCTCTCCTGCTCGGCCTCTCTCTCTCTCTCTCTCAAAATAAATGAACATTAAAAAAAATATATGAATACCCTGGTTCCCGTGCCTTCTAGCCCCTACCTGTGCAAAGCTCCACCTGCCTGCCCAGAGCCTCCCCACCTGTTTCTGAAAGTCCCTGGTTTCCCCAGTGTTCAGGAAGAGGTGAGCGGGTCGGTCTTCTCGAGGACAGCCCACCAGCCGGTAGGGAGAGCATCGTGTCCTTGGGTCTTGCCTCGGCCACCGTAGCCGTCCATATGAGAATGCTCTTTTCTGATACTGGGCGGCTTGCTCCTGGGTTTCTTACAGACTGGGAAGAAGGTCGCTTCTCCGCGGTGTTCCACTTGGTTTTGCATCAAAAAGCCACCTTTTTCTCCTTCTGTAGAGCAGACGTGGCCTCTCCAGGGGGCTGGGGAGGTATCGTCTTGTCCTTCAGAGCTGGCTCTTCCTTGAAGTACCTGCACTTGCACCCGTTCCTCCTTAAGCAAGGCAGCTCTGTGCATGCAGGGGGAGCCCTCTGTGCCCCACCCGCACCCAGGGTCAGCCCGGACCATGCTGTGCCAGCAGTGGTGGGGCTTGCGGGTCCCCCTTCATTTCTCTGAACTCACGGGACCAGATGTGTCCCAGGATTTGGAACTTTTCAGAACAGAGAAAGGTCATGTGTGGCCTCTCCTCTGCGTTGGGTGTAACCACACCCCAGAGGGTCTGCAGGGAACCCCAGCACCAACAGCCCGTCGTCCTGCGTCAGGTCGGGTTTTGCCACAAAATGTGTCTGTGGCGAACTCAAGAGTTCTTTAGAATTATGGAGAGGGGGGCTCTTGGGTGGCTCGGCTGGTGAAGCGTCCAACTTCAGCTCAGGTCATGACCTCACAGTTCATGACTTTAAGCCCCGCGTCGGGCTCTGTGCTGACAGCTCAGAGCCTGGAGCCTGCCTCGGATTCTGTGTCTCCCTCTCTCTCTCTGTCCCTCGCTCACTTGTGCTCTCTCTCTCAAAAATAAATAAATAAACTTAAAAAATAGAATTATGGATAAAGTTTGTAATTATGGATAAAGGATGGAGGGCCTGCTTTTTTCCCCTTTGGATGTGACTGAGAGTCCCTTCCTGGACACCTGTTCTGGGGAGAAGAGGAAAGGGGGGAAACCTGAGCACTTATTCTGCACTGATGGTGTGCATTTCTGACTCTTGCCCAGACCATCCCATTAAGAGGTTAGGTGCTGGTGGGCCCCCTGCCTGGACCTCCCATTCAGGGGAAAGTTCAGCTCCGCCAGACTGACTTGTAAAGCAGAAAGCAGCCGCTAATGTGTTTACCCAAAGCCCGAGCAGGTGGGAGGTCCATCTGCTAATCTCTCCCAGCTGCCTCTCGCAGCTGGGAGGGGCCAGGCAGAGCCCTAGGGACCCAATCCGCTGGGCCACCTCCTCCCTCCCCGTGGTGGAGAAAGAGGCTTTCCTGCAAGTGGAATGAGCTCGGTCCTCCCATCCCCCTGCCCAGGGCTGAGGGGGAACTTCCTTTCTCAGCAGCAACAATGAAAACCCTAGGGCTATTCTGGGCCCCTCAACCTTTTCTGGCTCCAGGGCAGGGAGTTAAGTGGAATCCCACCAGGATGCTTGAGACTCAAGTCTGTCGCCCCAGGGCTGGACATCTAATCTGCTTTAAGATCACCCCCTTTCCCAAGCAAAACATTTGGTTTCCCCAGCCAGAATACACTGGAATCCTACGGATAACTTCCTTTCACCCTGGCCACTGGAAGCCAGAGAGGTGATTGACTCAGGGAGGGAGATGTAGGTTCTGAGGAAGGGGGGAGGGGGTGGTTGTAGCTGGAAATGATTCATACTTGTCTGTCCATCCGTCCATCCATCCATCTTGCCTTTCATTCATTCATTCATTCATTCATTCATTCATTCAATCAACGTTAATCTAGCCTTCATAACGTGCCAGGTGAAATGTGCCTCACAAAGGAATGCCTTGGCAGCTGACGCTATCAGCCTGTGACTGGCAAAGCCCTCTCCTTGTCCCAGAAAGTGGGAGTTGCTGGTTAGCTAATGGGAAAGTTGGAAAAATTGTACTCCCCTGCACGTGGGGAGCCGCCCCCACAGGAAGGAGCCTTTCCCCGGCCCCTAGATTGCAAAGTAGGGGGTTGATAAAGTTTTGTGGGCACACCACGAAGGCAGCAGTTTATCTGGCCCTGAGCCACGCCCAAGCACCCTGGCTGGGGCCCTCCTCTACAATCCTGCCCCTTTGGGAAGTCCTGGGGGCTTTAACACAGGGTCCACCACCATGCCCTCTGGCCGTGACCCCAGGATGCAGGGCAGGTGGGCATCATGGAAGACTTCTCGGACGGTGGCCCGGAAAGTCTTGCTGACAAAACAGTAGAGGCTGAAGTTGACTGCTGTGTTGAGCATGGCCGCCATGTTGGCCACGTCCAAGGCCAGGTGGACCCTCCAGTCCCGGTGGACAGGGGCCACATACAGGTGGTAGAGCATGACAAAGATCCGGGGTGCCCAAAGGAGGGTGAAGAGCGTGGTGACGCCCAGGAGGATGGCTGTACCCTTGCCCACCCGGGGCCTCAGCCCACTCTGGCTCCTCCGCCGCAGCCGGCAGATGATGGCCGAGTTGGTGACCAGGAAAACGCCGCAAGGGATGAAGTAGACAATGAGGCAGTGAGCCCACTTGAGGGCCTCATCCAGCACGCTGGGGGGTTCCGCGTCCTTCCACACATCCAGCCACCAGTAGAAGGGGATGCCAGTCAGCAGGGCAGCACCGAGGACAGCGATGATGGCCCGGCGGGTCCTGCCTGGGGAGGAGGCGGCCCGGTGGTGCAGGGGATGGCACAGGGCACTGTACCGGTCGACCGTGAGCAGGACAGCAATCCAGACGGAGGCATGGTTGGCAGCAAACTCCAGGATGTTAGCCGTGCGCACCACAGCCCGGGGCACCTCCCGGGCCAGCACGGCGCCCTGCAGGAGGAAACCCACGAACACGATGACCACCTGGGTGACGACATCCGAGGCTGTGAGCGCCAGAAGGTAGTAGTAGGAGGGCTTCCTGGTCCTGGCGGCCAGCCGGGCCAGGGCCACTGTGGTCAGGAGGTTGACTGATGGCGACAGAAGTCACAGGGGGCAGAGGGCAGAGGTGTTAGAAGGAAAGGCTACTCAGACCGTGTTTCCAAGGTGTTACCATCTCCCTCTCTGCTGCCTGCTCGCCCTGCCTTCTTTCTTCCTCTTTCCAGGCTCATCTTAAAATTCACTTTAGGGCACCTGGGTGGCTTAGTCGGTTAAGTGACCGACTCTTGACCTGGGCTCAGGTTATGATCTCATAGTTTGTGAGTTCGAGCCCCACATGGGGCTCTGTGCTATTAGCAGAGTTGGCCTGGGATTCTCTCTCTCTCCCTCTCCCTCTCTCTCTCTAAAAATACATAAACTAAAAAACAAAACAAAACAAAACAAAACCAACACCTCACTTTATCAGAGAGGCTAACCAGATTAGCCCTGCCCTATCCATCCATACACCACTGGCCATTGACTTCGCCCCAGGGCAAGGCCTCTGCCTTACACATGGGCAGGGGTGGGTAATTCCCCAAGGCCGAGACTTCCTGTTCTTTCCTACATCCACTTCCCCACCTGCCCCCAGCTCTGCTGCTCTCAGAAACAGTGGAAGTTACGGGAAGCTTTAGACCAAGCTGAGAGCAGTCCTATGTGAACTTAGTCATCTACAACATTGCCCGCTGGTGGGTGGAGAAAGGGGCTTCCGTTCTGGTGAGAACTTGGCTTTAGCCATTGAGCACCCCAAATCCTGGCCCCTCTTTTACTCCCCGCTATGCTTTGCTCTCCAGTGACCCAGATCACCATATAAAGTCAAAGGGTGTCCTGAGAGTCTATAATCCTGGGTCTCAGGGGTCAGTATAGAGGATGGGTACTCATCGAAGGAGAGCCCCCATTTCGGCCCACCCCCAACTTCCAGACCCCAGCTTCCCACTCACCAGGTAGCCCCAGGCCCAGCAGGATGCTGTAGTAGATGACAGGGATAACACCAGCCACACATGGGGACCTCTCCGGAATTTCCGGCCAATGGCCTTCCAACTCCTGGCTTGGCTCACTGCCATTGGCTGTGGGAAGCAGGGTGGTTCGGGGCTGGCCAGCTAGGGAGGGTGGAAGGATACAGTCAGAGCTTTAGATTTTTCTCTGCAGCCTGACCCTGACCCTGAGATCTTTATTCACCCCTACTCTGTGCAGACACCCTGGTCGGCCGGGCCAAATGGCAGTCCCAATTGCCAGGCACCCCCCTCCCCACCCCTCCGTGGCCTGGCCCCTTCGTTAAAGGGAAGAGTTCTCCATGGCATTTCTTGTTCCCATGGACGCTATTTCTCGATTGCATTGCTCGAAGTGCATCTTCTGCCTGGAAGGCAGGGCCCCGGAACGGGCTGTGCAGCACAGAAGGGTGGGGGTGGGGCACCTTTTGAAAACAGGTTCCTGGGCCTTGCTCCTGGTGGTCTGAGCCAGGGGGCTGGGAGCGGGGCTTGGGCAGCTGTGTTTCTGGTGAGCACCCTGGGTGATTCTCACTGACAATGACTCAACAGCTCCCCCCATCCCCCTAAGGAGTGACATTACTGGAAGGAGAAGCCCCCATCACAGGTTGGCACTATTGGAGCTGGGGTGGCCCTGGTTTTCAGATGGGGAAACTGAGTCCAGAAGAGTAAAGTGACTACATACTCTGGTCCTTGCTCTCCTCAGCCCACACTTTAGGTCTTTAGGTTTCAGGGTCCAGCTTTTGATTTCCTGTGGAGGCACCCCTCCAGTGTTCCCCCCCTCCCCTCTCACTACCCATCCCCCCCAGCTAAACCTAGTTTCCCGGCCCACCGCTCAGCTCACTCGGGATCAGTTTCAAGCTGCTAGATTCCTCACCTGTTTCTCACCTGCCGGCCACTGTCCTCTCCCTTCCTACCCCCGTTCTGGATACTTTACCTGCCTCTCGCCCCTCAAGCGTCATGCTCCTGGGTCCTGAGTCCTAGGTCACCTCATGGATTTTCAGGGGCCCCCCTGGCAGCTTCCGGCATCGCCAGCTCTCCAAGAGATGGTTTGCCCCACGATTCTTCCCGTGGCACTGAGACCGAGCTGGTCAATACAGAGAGGTGGGGTGGTGGGGGGAGGGAGGAGGAGGAAGGAAAGGGTGGGGCTGAGGCTCCAGGGGGGGAAGGGCATGAGTCTATACAGTGGATGCTTCTGGGAGCAAACCGGGATCCCCGAGGTGCAGGCAGGGAAGGGGTCAGGCTGGGAGGGAGACCTTGTGGAGGGGGCCGGATTGGGACTCCAGATAGGCTGCTCATGCTCCAGGGCACTCTGGGGGCAGGACATTCACATGCTGGGGGTAAGGACTTCAGGGCAGAAGGAAGGATTCTGCCTTCAAGGTGGGGAGGGACGGGTACAGGACAGGGAGGGGTGAGGCCACCATGGGCAGGGCCCAGATCTAGAGTGCAGGGCCCCTTTGAAGGAGTGAGTCCAGCAGCGACAGCAGGCAGTGGGACGAGGAGGAGGCCATCTGGGGGCCACCAGCCTGGAAGGTCGGCAGGAAGACGTGTGCAGCGGTGGCAGTGACCTCCAGGGGAACACAGACCCAGCGCCCCCTGCAAGCTGTTGTTTTCCCGGCCTTGGTGAAACAGACCATCCCCCGCCCCCGCCCCAGGATTGGCAAATAAACACCAGCAGGTGCAGAGAGCACTCTGGAGAGGCTGGAATCTGTACCCACAGGCTCCCCCTACCCCCTTGGGCAAGTGACTAGTGCAGCCCCAGAGGAGCTGAGGCCAAGCCAGGAATCACTGCCCATGCCCGCCTCTGGGAATGTAGCGGTGCTGGCTCCCTAAGGCAGCTCCCGCATCTGGGGCTGAGGCTACCTGGACCCTCACCCCCGCTTCCACCTCCACACCCACTCTGGGCCATCACAGAAGACTTGCTGCCCCCTGGTGGCCGTGTCCTGACCCTGCAGGCCTCCCGAGAGTCCAAGGGCTTGGCCAGGTCCTCTGGGTGGGGCACAGCAGGACCAGAGCATGCGCTACCCACTCAGGGGCCCAGCCCGTGTCCCAGCCCCCAGCCCCAGAGAGTGCAAGAAGCACAGATAATTCCCCAACCCACCACCTCCCTGCACCACGAGGCTGTGGGTGAACAAGGAGCTGCTTACAGTCCGTTGAAAAGACCAACATGTGTGAGGGCCTCCGGCAGTATTTCCTGAGCACTGACTCTTTTTTTATTTTTATTTTTTAATGTTTATTTATTTTTGAGAAAGAGACAGAGCGTGAGTAGGGGAGGGGCAGAGAGAGAGGGAGATACAGAATGTGAAGCAGGCCCCAGGCTCTGAGCTAGCTGTCAGCACAGAGCCCGACGCGGGGATCGAACCCACGAACCGTGAGATCATGACCTGAGCAGAAGTCAGACGCTTAACTGACTGAGCCCCCCAGGCGACCTTGAGCGCTTACTCTTGTCCCTACACTCTTCACCCTCATGGCAGCCCCCAGGCTACCGCTGGTGACCTCCATTTCACACGAGAGGGGTCTGAGGCTCAGAGAAGTTAGGCAACCAGGCTAGGACCACAGAGCAACTAGGTGGTGGTTGGAATTTGAACTCGGGTTTGTTCCTCCCCCAGAGCTGTTCACCTGTCACTCCCTCACAGAGAAGAATAGGCGCTTGGGCAGGAAGAGGCCTCTGTGAGCTCAGGCTGTATGGAGAGGAGGATGCAGTTCAGACAGGGAAGGGCATTGCAGTTCAGGGAACAGCGAGGTAGTGGGTACTGGGGCAGGAAAACAGTATGTCAACATGACAGCAGAGCCTGGCTTCCGGGAAGCTTCCAGTAGCTTTAGAGAAAGATTCTTTCTTGTTTATTATTAGTGTTCCCCTCTGAGCACACAGGTGGGGGTGGGGGTCGGGGGTGGGCTGGAACCTATACTGATCCCGTGCTCCCGAGTCTAAGTTGGACGCTCCCTAGCTCCGGAAGGGAGATGTTACAGATGGAAGGAAGTCTGTACTCTCGATACAGCTGGGTCCGGGCGCCCATCCCCCCAGGGCTGGGTAATTACTCCCATCCAGTGTCTGATCACCCACTCTGCAGCTTCAGAAAAATCATGGTGCCTCAAGCTTGCAAGAGTTTTCCGTTGCTTTTACAGTACTAGAGATTCCTTGTCCAACAGGGAGCATTTCTGTCTGGAATAGCTTCCCAGAAAAGACATCATAGGGTCATGGGGGGAAAAATCAAGCAGAAAAGCGGCACTGGAATCCTGGCTGGCCGTGAAATCTTAGGCAAGTCACTTAGGTTATAAACACTCTTTGTCTCAGGCAGGAAGTAGCACTTGTCTGGGAATTGTTGTAGCCTATGCGCTCATCAGATTTGCTCTCAAGGCATCATGGAGTTTCCAGATCCACAGAAACTCTGTGGAAAGAAAATGGAGTGTCCCAGATCCTCTATCTCGACGGCTGTGTGGGGCAAATGCCCTCTTTTTTCTCTCCTGCTCCCAGACTCTCACACGCTATGCACATACATGCACACACACCACACATGAACATGCATGCAAACAGTCGAGCAAGTGTCAAGGCTAAGAAACTGAGGATAGAGGGTGCCTGTTTCTGGAAAGCAAATTTCTTTCTCCCTTCCTCCCTTCCTCCCTTCCTCCCTTCCTTCCTTCCTCCCTTCCTTCCTTCCCTCCCTCCTTTAAATTTTTTTCTCTTTGTCTCTGAGAGAGAGAGAGAGAGAGAGAGAGAGAGAGAGACAGAGCATGAGCAGGGGAGGGGCAAAAAAAGAGGGAGACAACAGAATCCAAAGCAGGCTCCAGGCTCTGAGCTGTCAGCACAGAGCTCGGCGCAGGGCTTGAACCCACAAACCATGAGATCATGACCTGAGCCGAAGCCAGACGCCACCCAGGTGCCCCTGGAAAGCCAATTTCTAAATCATTCGAGGAGGTTTAGAAACAAAGAAGTCAGAATTGTAGGAGGTGGGGCCTCTCAGAGGTGGGGGGGCGGGGCAGAGGTGACCCTTCTGAGTGTTCTTGGTAATCTGGGGCCTCCCGATCCCTGTACCCTTGAAATGGCATCCATCTAACTCTGAGAGATAAATCTTAGCTTGGAGTGTGCATGACAATCACCCAGCATGCTTAGCAAATACAAGTGTCCTGACTTCTGCGTAGAGCATGGGAGATTCCCACGAAGGTTGGCTGTGCTTCTTGAAAGACACATGCAGCCTCGGTGAGTCTGCAGTTAGGAAACGTGTTTCTGGAAAGCCGGTTTTCTGTGTAAGTTGGGTTCTCTTACCATCAGTAACATTCCTGCCAAAAAGCACTGCGTGTGGACGCAGGCATGCTCTCAGAGGCCAGGACCCCACCACACTGAGGGTCTGTCTTGCTGGGCTGGGCTGGGGAGGTGGTGCGGTCCACAGGAAGGGCAGGCAGGCAGCCAGGGGATGGTGGATCT
This sequence comes from Hyaena hyaena, assembly GCF_003009895.1. NCBI lineage: Eukaryota > Metazoa > Chordata > Mammalia > Carnivora > Hyaenidae > Hyaena > Hyaena hyaena. The sequence continues at coordinate 5,374,236 of NW_024080671.1, read as the reverse complement.
GGGTGAGGGGAGCCAGGCGTGAAGGTCAGGGCAGCCGGGAGGGGTTTCCGCTGGGCTGGATGGCTCCATCTCTGCCAACCCGGAAGAGGCAGGTGCCAGCCCCAATTCTTGCTCTCTCTGCGGCGCTGGAGAGGGGGTGCAGCCTGTCAGAGTCTGTGTGCCAGCCCGGAGCAGAAATCAATGCATGGAGCTGGTGCCTGGGATCCAGACAGTGAGGGAGGGCAGGCTCCATCCCCAGGCAAGGATTCAGCCTTGGGGGAAACTGAGCTGGATCTATCCGGAGCCCCCCGCCCCCACTTTCAGTTCATCAACCCTGAAGGAGTCCCTCTTCGGAAGAGCTGGGCCTGGCCCCACTTGCTTCCCGAAAAGGTGAGGTCTCCACAGGACACAGGACACACCCACTGTCCTTGAGTTCTAGACCCCACCCACCTCTCCCTCTTCCTTTGGATTTGGAAGAGGACTCCTGTACACCAACCCAACCGAGACTGCGTTCTAGCTATCTGCCTCAGTTCCTCCCACAGCTGGGGTGGGATGCTGGGTCTGCCATGTGTCTCCTTGGAACTGTGGGAAGGGAAAAATTACATTTGGAAGTTAGACAGAAGCTAGTAAAAGAAGCCTCCCAAGAGACAGGAAGTACTCAGGGAAGGGGTAGGCAGACAGATGTCCAACTCAGCATCTCCCGTCCCTATGCCCAGCTTTGTGCTGGTTGGGCAGGTGCGGGCTGTCTGCCGAGGGCCAGCCCTGCTCTGGACAGAGGGCCTCCCGTGCAGTGGTGCTCAGTACAGGGTGCTTCTGCTCTGTGCCCAGCCCTGCCGTCTTAGCTCACCTTGATCCTGGGGGATGGTGGTCACAGTCCCCCGGGGGCCTCTCTAAAGGCCCATCACCCTTCCCAGAGCATGCTGGGAGCAGGCTTCGACAGGGAACACGAAAGTGGTAGGAGTTTTCCCAAGGTCCCTATCTGAGACCCTAGCCCTCCTCTGTGAAGAGCTAGCCCACCCCAAAATGGAAGAAGGGGAGGGGGCGGGGGCCCAAGCAGCTTCTCTCTCCTCTTCCGGGGGCCTTCCTTTGCAGCCCTCTCACCACGGTGCTTTAGCCAAGATGCTGCCAAGCGCTCTCCGTGCCAGGACGGAGATTGCGCCTGGGGATTGGGGGAGGGGACTGGGACCCTCTGGGCCAGCAGCTGCCAGAGGTCCTGGAGCCCCTTGGCTGCCCTTTGGAGAGCCTAAAACCTCCCAGGAGAGAAAGGACCAGCTCTGCTGGGTGGTAGAAGATGTGGGGGAGGGGGCCGGATCTGTCCCCCTCGGGCCCTCGGGCAGCACAATAGCCCCAGGCTGCCACTCTCTGGCTTAAGTGGTTGCCTGGGCAACAGCTGGGGCCAGTTTCCACCAATCCACAGCAGAGGCTGGGTGGGGGGAGGGAAGCTGGCCCGGAAGGGGGGGTGCCATCCCCTTGTGCTGAATCCTATATAAGGAGGAGGGATGTGAGCACAGTGGTCTGGGCTTCAAGCTCCCTCCAGTGAGCTCAGGGGAGGGGCACAAAGATGCTTCGGTTGGGCTATGCCAAGCCGGGGTCCTGGGCCAGCTTCTGGGCCATTCTGACCTTGGTGGGTCTGGCCACTCGAGCAGGTGAGTGGGCAGTGGGTGGGGTGGGGGTGGAGGGCTGTTGGGCCCTAGCTGCTCGAGGCCGAAGGGAGGCGATGTCCAGCCAGGATGATTTGATCACTGCCGACTCCGTGGAGGAGGGAAAAGTGTAGGGTGGACAGATAGGGGTCTTACACTTTCCCAGACAAGTGGGCCCAGGCAGCAGCCAAGTATAATGCCATCAGCAGTCAAGTCCTTTAAAGTGACAGCTTGGGGAGGTGGGGCTGGGAAATTAATGGCCCATCCACCTCTCAGCCTCCCCTTCTCCCTCTGTCTCCCTTTCTCTGACACACAGATGCTCTGCTCTCCTGTGAGCCTTCTCTCCCATAGCCCACATGGGCCACGGACCTGTGTGTGTGTGTGTGTGTGTGTGTCTGTGTGTGTGTTGGGGCGGGTGTTCATCTCCTGCTGTCAGACACCCACCTTGTCTCCCTCTCAGGCTCCTCACTCTGTTCTCTGCTTGGGGAAGCTGCTGCCTGCCTTTTCTGTCACTGGGTTTTCTGTAACTGAGTGCATGTCCCCATCTGACCCTCACAGCATCCCCAGAAACCCAGCAGAAGGGTCAGATGGGACCGTGAGAGTCCCTTTCCAGCCGCAGCTCGACCTCTGTATTTTCTCTGGTCCCCCACAAGCCACCTCCTGCAAGTGGACTTCAGTCTCAGAGGTCAGGACCCAAGAGGGCAGCTGGACCTGGAAAGATCTTCCCCTCCTGGCTACGGCCTCCTCCCGTGCTGTCCCTCAGGCCTAGTGCTCTGGTGCCCCGAGCCCTCCCTCTGCTCCCGGCACCCCGAGCCCATCCTTCTCAAGGCGCTTTGCAGGGCTGGTGCCAGCCTCCGGGCTGGCTCCTTCTGGTCACTTCTGCTGGGAGCCATCCCTGATTTCTGCACCTCAAGGATCCTTACTTACCCTGACTCCTACCACTTCCCTCATGTATCACAGTCCTTGACTAGAGTCCTTATTTGTGTATGTAATGCCCGTCTAATCAGCTGGTTTGTGCTTCCATCAGGAGGTGAGAGGGGTGGGGACGCAGTGGCTCCTCAACCCTTGTGTAGGGGCCTGGTATCATGGAGATCAGTTCTGGGCATTTTGTCCCACGCCGGTTCCCGGCCTCTCCTCGCCAGGAATCTACCCTCCTTGCAAGAGCATCATCTCAGGGTCTTCTCAGGGTCAGGTTCACAAGCTTCCTCGCCTACGATGCACTTGTGGGTACATACACGCATCTGAGCTCTGTGGGTGCAAACAGGTGTGCACACGGCCTCCCCAGGCCCTCCTGCCCTCTGCCCGCACCCAAGCACACGCATCCCCAGCTGGTCCCTCTGCGACCCTAGACTGAACCCCGGGCCCAGGTGCCTTCTCAGCTGTGCCATGTTCCTTCCTGCAGCTCAGAGAGCTGATGTTGGCGGGGAATCCACGGGCACCTCCATCAACCACTCCCAGCTTCTGCTCCAACGGCTGCAAGAGCTGCTGCGGCAGGGCAACGCCAGCGACGTGGTCCTGCGGGTGCAGGCCGCCGGTACCGACGAGGTCCGAGTCTTCCACGCCCACCGCCTGCTGCTGGGCTTGCACAGTGAGCTGTTCCGGGAGCTGCTGAGTAACCAGAGTGAGGCGGTGCTTCAGGAGCCCAGGGACTGTGCTGCCGTCTTTGACAAGTTCATCAGGTGTGGAAGCACTGGGCCGGGGGGAGACCTCATCCCTTTCCAAGGCCCTGTCTTCTCGGCTCCCAGAGTCACAGAAGCCCTGGCCCCTTGGAGGACACGATGTCCACCCATCCCCTGGAGGTCATCGGGATGGCAGTGCAACCGCCCCCTCCAGCCCTTCTCCCTCTGCCCTCTTGCGAAATGCAGTGTGACCGTGTGCCCTTGCCTGCAAGCTCTGTGCGGTTTGATGTCAATTACCAATGCCGGCAGAGCTGTTTCCAAACCTGGCCTTGGGAGCTTTTCAAAACTGCAGATTCCTGGACCCCACTCTGGATCATCGGCTCCAGGTCTGGGGTTGGGCCCAGCTATCATTTTTTGTTGTTGTTTTAAAGCCTCCATGTGGTTTTCATGTCTGGCCGAGGTTTGAAGCTCAGGGCCAGGGAGATAAGCCAGCTGTCTCTCCCATCTCCTGCTCCCTTCCGGTGCGCTGCACAAGTGTGCCATTCACACTAGAGTCAGAGAAAGTAACTCTGCTTTAATAGTTTAGACAAGAGGGCTGCAGAATTCCAGGCGATAGGAACGGGGGTGACACAGAAGGGTTCCCACCACCTCCAATCCCATAAAGCGCCTTTGCGGATAGCTGATTGGCTAGAATTCAGTCACATGGCCACGCCCACTGGAAGGGGAGCTGAGAAACCATCTTTTATTCCCAGAAGCAAACATGTGGAGCTAAAATGCAGCAGAAAGAAGAGACGTGGGTATTGGTGCAGCATTCGGCAGTTGTCACCACACCCCTCCCGCCCCCCCAGAGCGCATGCCAGCGGGGACCTGGCCGGAAGGGTGGTCAGGGGCATGGGAGCCACAGGGACAGGGAGTGAGCAAGACCGACGACAGGAAACATGCAGTGAGAAAGAGGAGCTTGCAAGCAAAGGGGGAGGGTAGAGGGAATTAACCTGTGTTGATGGCCTTCCCTGCAGCAAGTCCCTGTTCCTTCCCCCCAAAGCTGTCACAGCGGCCCTGTTACCCGCATTCCTAGCTGATCAGCATAAGGTTCAATAAAGTTAAATGACTTCCCCACTTGCGAATAGGGTATGGCTCTGAACCCAGCTTGTAAACCCCACAGTGGCAGGAGCCTCGTCTGTAGTGCGGCACAGAGCTGGGCCCCTGATACATGCTTCATAACTGCATGCTATTTCCATGTCCCCCGAGAAATGGAAAGAAATGGAAGCAGGATGGGCGAGGAGGGTCCTTGAGAGAAAGACAGGAAGCCTCAGGGTCCACTGCTCTGCTTGCACCCTGACCACACTGCCTGCACCCAAGGCGGGGTCCCCTTTGGGGTGTGTGTGTGTGTGTGTGTGTGTGCGCGCGCGCGCGCGTGTGTGGCAGAGCCAGCCCTGCCCTGACCCTGCGGCATCTCTGCGCCTCTCTCGCAGGTACCTCTACTGCGGCGAGCTGACCGTGCTGCTGGCGCAGGCCATACCCCTGCACAGGCTGGCCACCAAGTACGGCGTGGCGTCCCTGCAGCGCGGCGTGGCCGACTACATGCGCGCGCACCTGGCGGGCGGCGCGGGCCCGGCGGTGGGCTGGTACCACTACGCGGTGAGCACCGGGGACGAGGCCCTGCGGCAGAGCTGCCTGCAGTTCCTGGCCTGGAACCTGTCGGCCGTGGCGGGGAGCGCAGAGTGGGGCGCCGTGAGCCCTGAGCTGCTGGCGCAGCTGCTGCCGCGCTCGGACCTGGTGCTGCAGGACGAGCTGGAGCTGTTCCACGCGCTGGAGACGTGGCTGGGCCGCGCCCGGCCGCCCCCCGCCGTGGCCGAGCGCGCGCTGCGGGCCATCCGCTACCCCATGATCCCGCCGGCGCAGCTGTTCCAGCTGCAGGCGCGCTCGGCCGCCCTGGCGCGCCACGGCGACGCGGTGGCCGATCTCCTGCTGCAGGCCTATCAGTTCCACGCCGCCTCGCCGCTGCACTTCGCCAAGTTCTTCGACGTCAACGGCAGCGCCTTCCTGCCCCGCAACTACCTCGCGCCCTCCTGGGGCGCCCCGTGGGTCATCAACAACCCGGCCCGCGACGACCGCAGCACCAGCTTCCAGACGCAACTGGGCCCCAGCGGCCACGACGCGGGCCGCCGGGTCACGTGGAACGTGCTCTTCTCGCCGCGCTGGCTGCCCGTCAGCCTGCGGCCCGTCTACGCCGACGCCGCGGGCACCGCGCTGCCCGCCGCTAGGCCGGAGGACGGCCGGCCGCGCCTGGTGGTCACGCCGGCCAGCAGCGGCGGCGACGCGGCGGGGGTGAGCTTCCAGAAGACCGTGCTGGTGGGGGCGCGCCAGCACGGCCGCCTGCTGGTGCGCCACGTCTACAGTTTCCACCAGAGCAGCGAGGAGGCGGGCGACTTCCTGGCGCACGCAGACCTGCAGCGCCGCAACTCCGAGTACCTGGTGGAGAACGCCCTGCATCTGCACCTCATCGTCAAGCCGGTCTACCACACCCTCATCCGGACCCCCAAGTAGCCGAGGGGGCCGGGCCGGGGCTGCCTCTGGAGCCGGGAAATAGAAGCCTGGCATTGATGGCCTTCGGGGTCTGGGAGGCGAGCGGCGAATGGAGGCGCCTACATTGGGCCCCGGGGCGCAGGTGCTGGTGGCCTTGGAGCTGAGGTGGAGTCCCGGCGAGGGGTGGCAGAGCAGGTGCCTGGTTTCCGGAATGGATTTCACAGCTGCCTTGAAGGCAGTGCTCTTGGTTGAATAAACCGATGCTCTGCGAGCCAAAGGGATCATTGAACTACCCAGCTCCCGGGTAAAAACAGCCCCAGGAGGGTTCCACAGGTGTGGGTTCTTCAAGAGGCTTAGCTGGGCGGTTTCTGAGCCCTGACTTCCAGGGGGCACCTCCCTCCCCTCAGTTTGGGTAATTAGGCTCTGTATGGTCTCGTTCACGCCAAGTCTCCTGGGAAAGACCCTGGGCAGGGGTGAAGGCTGGGGGGAGGGGGGCACAAATGGACCCTGCTAGCCCCACCCTTCCTGGGGCGGGTGTAGAGAAAAACTTTCAACCAGGTATTTGTAAGCTGATGTAGTGTAACCGGCCAGATGGAGATGGGGTGCTGAGGAGGGAGGAGGGGGGAGTTGGGTTGCCTCTTAGTCACGAGCACCCCACATTCCAGACAAGGTCTGGATTCCAGCACAACCATCAAGACCCAAATGGGGTTTTATTGGTACACTGCTGAGTAACAGCCCCAGATTCCCACCTCTGCCCCAATCATCCAGGAGGGCCTTGCCCCGCTCACAGCTCCCTTCACCTCCCGGCCCTTCCGTGCCCAGGGCCGAGTCTGGCCGCAGGTTTCTGCAGGGTTTTGGCAACAGGGTTCTATTCAGGGAGGGGAGGCCAGGAAGTCTGTCATCCTGGCCGTGCCTCCTGGGCTCACCTCCCTTCCCCAGTGGTACTGAAAGCATGGGGGGGTTGGGTGGGCACCCTCATAATTCCTGGGCCTCGGGAGCCCCAGCCTCCTGAGCTCCTGCTCGCAGGTCACCCCCATCTGCCCCAGCTTCCATCTCCTACGTTCCGCTGCATTCCATCCAGTCTCGGGGGCAGGAGGGCCGGTTCCAGGCAGGGCCCCTCAGGTATGCGGGAAGTGTCCGTCTTTGCCATGGGTGCTTGTGCCGTGAGGCAGGCGGGGCCCACGGGCCGCCCGTAGGGAAATGCCAGCTGGGTTGGAGGGGACAGTGAGGGGTGAGGAGTCCCCTGGGCCTGCAACAGGGGAGGGGCCAGGAGCAGGTAGTTAGGAATTCCTCCCACCCCCTATCCAGTCATCCGGTGGCCTTGAACTCCTCAGGGGCCCAACCCCAAGATGCCAGTCCCACAGATATTCTGGGAGAACCCGGTTTCCGACACTGGGCAGCCATAGGTACAGGGAAATCAACAACCCTCCTTCCTGGGCTGGCCCAGGGCTCCCCTTCCCCATCCCTGCCTCTCGGGTACTGACCCGTGCTCTGGCTCGGAGGGAGTTTGACCTTGGCCAAAGGCAGCGTCACCTTTCCCAGATGCCGGATACCAGGTGCTGGGTGTCTGCACCCGGGCACCTTGTGGTCCGAGACGTTCTCTGTGGGACGGGGCCCCAGGAGGTGTGTCTTGGGGCGGGAGAGCTGTGGGGGTTGGAGAACAGTGAGGTGAGTCGGAGCTGTATGGTTTCTGCTACAGGGGTCTGCCCCGTATGGCAGCCCTGTACATCCCCACGCCAGCCCGGAGGTCAGAGGCACGGAGGGTGGTGCTGGAGGTGCCCTGCGGCCTCCGGAGGGATCCAGGCTCTCATCTACAATGAAGGGGTGCAGACACCCCACGCCCTGTCTTTCGCCTCACCCCTTGGCCCGTGACCTCAAACGACCGGGACCTCCGCTTCCTCTTCTTGGCCTCCAGGGACTCCTCCCGCTTCTTGCCCAGGCTTTTCTTCTGGCCACGCATCCAGGGCCCGGGGCCGTCGCCGACGGGCCCTACTGCCTGGGATGGGGCCTCGCCTGTGCTGCTGGACAGGTTGTCCTCACTGGCAGCGTGCTGCAGCGTGGGGCTGGGTGGCCGCTTGCAGGCCAGGGGGCCGGGTGGCTGCGAATCGTCAGCCTCACTCAGCGAGTGCAGAGACAGGCTGCTGCGCTGCATCGCAGGTGCCAGCAGGTGGCGCCCCTCGGCGCCCAAAGCCCGCGAGCGCCTTTTGGCCGCCTTCACGGAGATGCACTTGGTGCCTGTCAGTATCTCCTTCTTCTCTGGGGGGTGGGGTGGGGGTGGGGGGAGAATCCAACCTGGGGTCAGGACCACATATTCCTCCCCCTCCCTCACCCCCCGTGCCCCTCTGCCAAGGTGGGACTGTAGAGCCAGAAGGCCAGCTGTCCTCCTTGCTTGCTGGTTAAGAAAACTGGGACAAGTTTCCGAACCTTACTTTCATCTGTAAAGTGGGGATGGTGACATTAACCCCACAGGGTCACGTGAGGATTAAGTGAGAAGATGGGCTTAGCCATCTATATTTGCTATTATAGTTATTACTGGTGGGAAGTGGGGGACATGATCCTAAGTGCCATGTGCTCCCTATTCTAACTTCTGATTGTGTGGTCAGCTCTCTGTGTGTCCTGGAGTTGGTGGATAACCCTCTCTGGGCATTGGTGCCTCTATAGAATGGGTAGCACCAAAGTTTAGATGATGCCAGGCTCAGGCGGACAGGGCTGGCAGGCGGCACACCTTTGTAGGACAAGGGGATCTCTGATAGGTTCTCGCTGCTGTCGGGGGAAGAGTTGAGCCGGCTGCTCCTGCTGGCCACGCCGTCCTGCGGAGGTGCCTGCAGGGGAAGTGGTTGGAAAGAGGAAGGCATTAGACGCCCCACCCAGCAGAGACAGCGGGGCCTTGCGGGTGATGGCTCTTTTGGGAAGGCTCCATCCCAACCACTGGCTGTCCACCCTGTGCCCCCGCCCCCCAGCAGTGGGGCCTGGGGCCAGTGCTCAGCGCTCACCTCCTGGGTCACCAGGCCGCCGATCTGGATGGGGGGTGGAGTGGGCACAGAGGAGCTCTTCACATGCCAAGCCCGGGGACTGGCTTTGAACACGCGGTTGGCTTCACTGAGGTTGGCAGAGGAGGACGGGCAGCTGTTGGCCAGGCTGGTCCCCCTGAGGGCCCACCCCCACCCCAGGGGAGAGGGAACCCAAGAATTCTGGCCCCAGACATGTGCCGCTGCCCTCCTTTCGTTCCTGCTCCATCTCCCCCAATTAGCCCTATTCTGAGTTGGCATCCCGGGGCCACTGTCCAGCAGGTGGAGGCTCAGGGCGGCAGGTCTGGCTGGAAGTGGCCTCTGGCCTCACCTCTCCGTGCTGAGGGGCGGGAGGATGATGTTTTGCAGGTGCTGGACTTCAGAGCTCAGCGTCTTCACGCTCTCCGGGTCAGAATCCGGTGTCAGCGAGGTTCCTGCTGGGGCGATTTTGGGCAAGGAGCTGTCCTGGGGAAGGAAGGTGGAGGCGGGGGAGGGCAATCAGAAGACTTGATCCTGTACTGGGTGACAGCACAGGGTGACAAAGGCATACAAGGTGACCAGGAGTCACCAGGGTGGCCCGAGCAGTGGGTTTGCGTTCTGGCTCCCAAGGGATAAACTGTGGTCTTCTGGTCATCTCCGGTGGCACTGCCCGATGGCCTGGTCTCTTGGGAGGGCTTCAGGGGCCCGCTGCGCTACCTCAGATAGTTAACCCTGACCCTCAGACTCTGGGTAGGGACAAGTGCCAGAGAAGAATGTGTTGGGACAGGGACCTTACTCAGGCTGGGCACAGCTTTGGTTGGGGTAGGAAGGAAAGGGAGTTAACTCCCTGGGGTGCCAGCCAGTCTGGTCCCATCCGCACCCCAGCTACCTGCAGGCATTGCCTTGGGCATGAGCCCCTCCGCCTGTACATGAGCTCGTGCGCATGCGCAGTGCGGCTTGCCCACGCGCCCACCTGCAGCGCCCTCGAGGCCACGCGGTCCATGATGGTGGCCCGCTCCAGGCTGCCTTCCTCCAGCTCCCGCAGGTACACTTCATATAGCTCCTCCAGGTGCTGCGGGACGGCCAGGTTGTAGTCTGCAGGGGGCGGGGGGGAGGGGTGCTCAGCGCGCGCCCTCGGACACTCCGCGGGTCGCGGGGGGGGCCCCCTGGGTGGCTCGGAGGCGAGGCGCCTACCGTCGATGATCTGCCGCTGGCCTTGGATGATCTCGTCGCAGAGGCTGCGGTGCTGCTCCAGGCGGCGCACCGCCTCGCGGCGGTGGCGGAGCGCGCCGTCCCGGAGCAGCGCGTGCGACTGCATCTCCGTGTTCTCCACCTCCAGCTCGTGCACGCGGCACAGCAGGCTGAGCACCTCGCGCTGCTCCTCGGAGCCGATGCGCCGCGGCAGCGTCTCCTCCAGGCGCCGGCCCCGCGTCCGCAGCTCGCGGCAGCGCTGCTCCAGCGCCAGCTGGGGGCGCCTGGGGGTCAGCGCCGGGCGGCAGGCCCGCAGGCGCCCCGCCGCACCCTGAGCTCCATGCTGAGGCTAACCCTGGAAGCCGTGCTTGCGCCTTGCCACCAGGGGCTGCTGCTAAATGGCCCCTCCGTGCCCCCCTTCTTGCCACCCTGACCACAGCCTGCCCCTGGGACCAGCTCCATAGCTCTCCGCCCAACTCCGGCCCATCTGATGCCATCTCATGGCACCCGTGAAGCCCCTGGTTAGAGTATTGCTCCAGAACAGAAGGAAAAGATCTGTTATCTGGAAAACCCTACTTCAAACACTGATGACCATTTCTTGAGTCTTCTGGATGCCAAAGGCATTGATTTGATCTCCCCAACAACCCCCCTAGGACCTAACCGTGACTACTCCCGTTTTACAGATGAGGAAGTGAGGCACAAAGGAGGAATTCAGCAAGGTCACAGAGGGGCAAAGGCCTGAGCTCCCTGGTCTCCCTCCTAACCGCCCCCCTCGCCCCAGCCCCTCTGGCTTGAGCCTCTCAAACCACTCTCCCTGCCCCTCTGCCCCCCAGCCTCAGACACCTTCTGCTTCCGCAGCTTCTTCTGCTCGCCCACCAGGGCAGCAATGCTCTCCCGGGCTGAGGCCACTTCCGGGGGCTCCAGGGTGTCGGGCTGCTCATCACCCGTGTCTGAGTCCTTCTCGCTGTCGTCCTTGGAGTAGGATTCCTTCCGCTGCTCCTCCCGCCATTTGAGCGCCCTGCGGGACTTCTCGTGCTCCCAGCTGCGCAGACCCCACCCCAAGGAAATGGGGGCAGTCAGAGCATAGGGGGTGGGGAGGATACAGCCCCCAGCCCCCAGCCGCTCTGTCCCAGGCCTCGTGTAGGACTGGATGGCGCCAGGGCAGAGGGTGCTCACCCAGCAATGGTGAGCAGGTGGCGGGAGGTGTCGATCTGGACTTCCATGGCGTGGTTCTCCAGCTCCAGCAGGCGCCTCCGCACATCCATCTGCTCCTGGAAGGCGCTGATGAGCTGCTCCCGCAGCTGTCCCATCTCAGCCTGGTCACTCTGCTCACTGTGCAGTCGGACCTCGGCTGCCCAGAGGATGGGGGGCAGAGGAAGTGAGTGGAGGAGGGAGGTCAGTCCGGGAAAGTCTGGGCCTGTGTGGGGCCCTCCCTCATCCCTTTCTTCCCCAGTCTCTTCCTGTCCAACCACCTCCTCCCAAAAGACCTCCTAGATTGCTACCTCCTCCCTCACCATCACCCCACACATTGAGCCTTCAGCTGTGGCCCAAAGGTGATTCTCAACTCCTCTGTGTGAACTGGGCTTCTGCGAGTCTCTCCAGCACCTTCGTGTCAACTATAAAAAGGTGCCCCTTAGACATTTTACTGCCATCTATTCGAAAGCCATCAGAACAAATACACAAAGCTACAAGAGGTGGCTGTCCAAGTGATGCTGGGCACGGCCTCACGGCCCTCGGCTGTAGCCCGGGAGTGGTGCCCCGCGCAGCTAACTGCTCACGTGTCTTTCACTTGTGTGATCTCACCCAGTCTTAATTACTGCCAAGTCTCTGAAACGGAGATCAGGATTCTACCTGACAGTTGCAGGATGGAAGGCTCAGAGCAGTTGAGTGATTAGCCCAAGGCCGCCCAGCGAGAAAAGGCCCGAGTCTGGATTTGAACCCAGCGCCGCCAGACCTCCCCCCAGCCCCGAGAAATTTGAAACAGGCTGGGAGGGCTGCCTGAGCTGGGCTTGCACGCACACACCTTGGATGTGGCGGATGTCACCCCGCTCCGACCGGCCCTGGGCCTGGCCCCGCCCCCCCTGCTCATCAATCTTGCGCTTGAGCCTCTGGATCTCCCCGCGCAGGTCCGCGATGATGCTGGTGTACTGGGCGATGTGGTAGGAGACGTTGAGCAAGTTCTGTTTCACCTGTGGAGAGCACAGAATGGGGCAGACTGGGCATAGTCACCCCAGACGCTGGGGCCTGCCTGCAGGGTCTTCCTTTCTCTCTCTCCCCCTAGTCCTCCTGGATGATAGTGGCCTCGCCCTTGCTTCCAGCCCCCAAACTACCCCACTCCCTGGCTCTGCCAGACCCTTACTCCTAAAACGCTGCTTCTGCTCATTAACCTTCAGTGGCTCCCTACTGCTCCAGAGCAACACTCTGGTTCCTTCACCTGGGCTCTCCACTGTCTCGATTTTTTTTTTTTTTTTGATCACTGCTGCATGAACATTCTGCTCTGACTGAGGAACTGTCCTAATGTCCTCACCTCTACCACAGACACCATTTCCTTCCTGCCCTTGACACCTTTACTATTACTGCTACCTGCCCCTCTGGAATGTCCTCCCCATCCTTCAGAATCCCACTCACAGTGCCCAGAGTGCTCCACTGAGTCCCACCAGCCCACCCCCACCTCCTCCCTCCCTCACTGCCTCAGCACGTACTGTAGGCATCATTTGCCAGCTCTTACTAATATTCTGAACTATCAGTGAGCTTTTTCAAGGACACGCCTCCTCCTCCCAATAAGTTCCTTGAGGGTTGGAAAAAAAACGAGAGCCTGTGGACAGCAGCTGGCAACGTGTGGTGTCTGGGGAGCCTTCGCTAAGTTCTGCTCACAGGCGTCCATTCCCACCCTTACACACGCATGGGCAGAGTGAGACTTCCCGGGCATCCGGGTGGCTCACTGGGTTGAGCATCCGACTCTTGATTTCGGCTCAGGTTCGTGAGTTCGAGCCCCGAGTCAGGCTCTGCGCTGACAGCTCGCTGTCTGTTTGGGATTCTGTTTCCCTCTCTCCCTGCCCCTCCCCTCACTTGTGCTCTCTCAAAATAAGTAAACCTTCATACATATTAAAAAAAAAAGAAAGGCACTTCCTATAGCAGGCGGCGGGGACTCTAATGCATTTGCCAGAGGGTCGCTGTGGACCAGGAAACAAGGCCGGGCCACTTCTCGCCCCAGTGCCCAGCTGGGAAGTCACTTAACTTCCCTCAGCCTCATTTCCCTAGACCAGGGGATGGGGGCATCGTAGACTGTCCTCACTTGAGGAGGTGACGCGTGAAAACGCTCAGATGGGCTGTGTCTGCTGACCCGACTGTTCTATTAGGGGCTTTGAAAATGTAAACGTCTGAACGGGTATCTGAGCACGAAAATGGAGATGGAAGGGAATGGGGCAGGGGCCACATGACCTTGAGCAAGGAGAAGGGGGTCCTCGGCAGGCACGCAGGCGTTGAGGGTGCCGGGAAGGGCACAGGGCGACATTGGACTAGGGAACGAGGCCATTGCCACGGTGGCTGGCTCCAGAGAGAGTGGGGGGGGGCGGCAGGGAGCCCTCCAGGCAGGGCCCTTACCCTGGTCTTGATGTTCTTGGCCCTGCTGGCGTAGGTCAGGGTGTTCCGGGACTCCTCAAAGGCGCTGCTCGCGGGACTGATGTGGGCGATCATCACCGTGCGGCTGTTCCCGCCCAGGGAATCCTGGATGGCAGGGAGGGGGGCTGCGGTCAGCCGGGGACCAGCCCCCTGGGACCCTGCTTCTGCTAGCCTGCGCACGATGCCTTCCACGAGCCGTGTTCTCCCTTGCTCGCTCTGTCACACGCACACTTACAGACGCTCGCACTCACCCACAGGGGCTGGTGTTGGGCATCACGTGGTCTCCCCTGGGTCCAGGTATTTCCCACCCCTCTGCTGTCTCTCCTTCCCATTTCCAGCTTCTCTCCAAATTCCCATTTGCAGATTTCAAGTATCTGATCCGGGCCAGGGCCTCCTGGCTTTCCCTTTCCCTCCCCTCATACAAGAGAATGAGGAAAGGCAGCAAGAAGTGCCCCCTCCCCCTCCTTCCCACCACCTCTGGCCTTTCAAGGGGCCCCCAGGCCCCCCATTTCTGACTGCTGATGGCACTGCTGTTTCAGCTGGAGTCCGAGATGAGGGGATGGGGACCCCTGTATAAAGGTTGAATGTGGCCTATGGCCACCCCTTCCCTTGCTCTAGGTAAACAGCCCTGGGGGGGCGGGGTAAGGGGTTGGGGAGAAAGCCTCGGTGGGCTTGGCTAACACTGCAGTTACGATATTAGACCACAGACTGTGTCTGGATCGTACTTCCAGCCTGTATTATCCTGGGCCCTCGGGAAGGTTACTTAACCCCTTTGTGCCTCGATTTTCTCATCTGCAAATGAAAAGAGTATTCCCACAATGACCAGGTTGCTTCAGGAAGAAAGAAGCTAGTGGAGTGAAGCACCGAACACGGCCCAGCCAGGGGCGGGCCCCCAAACAGCAGACACTGTGAGTCCTGGCGCTGATGTGCACCTGAACCCCCAAATCCAGGCAGCTCTTGGTTCTCTTCAGGCCTGCAGCCCAGTGTTGGGGGGGGGTGTCAAGTGCAGGGCCTTTCCCTCTCTGACGCCCACTCTTTGGTTAAGCTCACCAGGTAAAATACACGACACCCGATTACATCTGAATTTCAGATAAACAATGAATGATTTTTTTATTTTTTATTTTTATTTTTTTATTTATTTATTTTTTAAATGTTTTATTTATTTCTAGGAGAGAGAGAGAGAGACAGCGTGAGCAGGGGAGGGTCAGACAGAGAGGGAGTCACAGACTGAAACAGGCTCCAGGCTCTGAGCTGGCAGTCAGCACAGAGCCCGACGCGGGGCCCGAACCCACGAACCGCGAGATCATGACCTAAGCGAAAGTCGGACGCTTAACCGACTAAGCCACCCAGGCGCCCCTGAATGATTTTTTTTAAAGTATAAGTATATCCCAAATGCTGCATGGGATGTACTTATACTAAAACAAATTTTGTTGTTTATCTGAAATTCAAATGCAGCTGGGCGTCCTGTATTTTTACTTGTTATATCTGGTGGCCTTGCTCTGGGGGCTCCAGTGCCCGGGCCCGGCTGCAGCCCCTACCTTCAGGAGCCGCGTGAGCTTGCTGTCGCGATAGTTGATGTACTTGTTGCTGCTCTTGTCGCTCAGTGCGTTGATGCAGTTGCCCAGGGCCAGCAGGGAGCGGTTGATGTGGGCCCCCTCCTTCATGCGCTGCCCACGGTTCTGTGTCTGGGGGGTGAGCAAGTGGGCACAACCAGGGCCCTCGTGGGGCAGGAGGCTGGGCTTCACCAGCATCCTGGCTGGTCCTGGGTCACAAGCCTCTCCTCTCCCTCGGGGCCCTGGAGTGTGGAGGTGACCCAGGGCCTGGACTCGCCAGGTCTCAAGAAGGTGAGAGAACAGGATGGCGTCGGGAGAGAGTGACCCGCTGGAGGCTTCTGAGGAGGGCTGAGAGCCTGGCTCTTTGTCTCCCCCAAGGGCTGGCCCCATGGCACCAAGAATGGCATGGAGGGGGGCTGGGGTTCCCTGGCAGCTCAGCCGAGAGCTGGCAAGACCACAGGCATGTGGCTCTAGAGGACGCCCCAGGCTTCAGGGGTGGGGGAGGAGGAAGTGTGTGTATGTGTGTGAGTGTGTGGGGTCCCCCTCCTCTCCCTGGGTCTGCGGGGACACTGTCAAGGTTGAGGAGGCCCTGCTCAAAGCTGCCCAACCCTCCAAAGCTAGGAGCTCAGGGCACACCCCCCTCCCTGGCTGCACCCCTCCCCTGGGTCCCTCCGGGAAGCCCTCAGGTCTTCCTGGGAGAGAAGGGTGTGTTTCTTAAACTGTCCCCCTGTTTAAGCCCAATTCCACATGTGCAAACCTGAAATCCTTTAAATTCTCCCTGGGCCAGTGTCTTGGCCGTTGCATCTGCTAGCAGTGACACCACCTGGCCTCATCACTTGGGTGACTGTGAAGCCTCCCTGTTTGCCTGAAGGAGGGGGGCCTGGCCTACCTACTGGGCGCTGGGTGCCGTCGGGCCGAGGCCGTAGAGCCAGGCAGGCAGGGTGAGGACAGGTGTTCATAGAAAGGGTAATAGACCTTCCTCTCTCCCCAGCATGGTGGGCAGGGCCCCCCCAGTCCAGGGATGTGTCTCCCCGGCCCCAGCCCCTCACTCATTCCCACTGCCTCCCCTGGCAGCCGGTCTCATTGCCTGGGACTACCCTCCTCATCCCTCGTCCTTCCCCGCAAACAGCCGGGATACCCCCCCTCACGTACCTCTGTGACATTCCTCAATTCCTTACCCAGGGGGACCCCTCATCCCCACCGTCCCTAGGATGGCCTCCCCACCACCTCCCGGGGAGCTGGGAGTTCGGCCTCCCTGCCCTCTCCCCTGCTCCCCCAAAACATCCTCCCCAGTCCTGGGGGAGCTGACCTCACCTGGGAGGCACGCTCAGAGCCGGCCAGGTCGATCATGAACAAGCGGCCTTGCCGCACCTCCTGCAGCACATCCTTGACCCGGCTGCGCTGGCGCACGGCCACCTGGAGCACGGCGTGGGAGCGGGAGGACGTCTGGTTGGCCGCCGTGGGCTCCTGGGTCCTTTGTCGGTTGCCCTTCATCAGCAGCTGCATGATCTGCGTGGAGGGGGGAAGGGCGCCACTCCTGGGGATCGGGGCCGTTGCCCCCACTTCCTCCCTCTTGGAGGTTGGGAAGGGGCCCGGGTGGGGTGGGCTGGCTGGAGGCGTCCTGCCTGGTTAGGCCCCCAGGGTCAGCGCCGCCAGGAGGAGCGTGAAGGGAGGCGCGAGAGCCCCCTGCTCCCGCGCGGTCATACAAGCTTCTCTGTGTCTGCCCTGGCGCCAGCTGAGCCGTCCCCTGTCCCCTCCTGCCCACACGGGTGAATGTCCCTCTCCACTGCCCCGAGGGTGGCATGAGACTCGCCTCTTTGGCATTGATGGTGGAGACCTCTGTGATTCCAGCCACCTGGATCACCCCTTTAGAGTCCTCCCTCAGCTCTAGGTACCCCAGGGCGGGGTTCAGCAGGTCGCGGATCATCTCATTGTAGATCTGACGGGGCAGGTGGGGGAGGGGCGGGGGACAGTGTTAATGGAGACTAATGGCGGGAGGTCCAGGCAAGGAGCAGCTTCCCCATCCGTCCCGAGCAAGAAGGGGACAGGAGCTCGCACAGTCTGAGCCCCCACCTGGGAAACTGGTTAAGGAGAAAGACCCCTGGGGCACCTGGGTGGCTCAGTCGGTTGAGCATCTGACTCATGATTTCTGCTCAGGTCATGATCTCACGGCTGTGAGATGGAGCCTCACATCAGGCTCTGTGCTCAGCTCAGAGCCTGCTTGGGATTCTCTCTCACGCTCTCTCTCTGCCCCTCCCCTGCTTGTGCGCTCTCTCTCTCTCTCTCTCAAAATAAATAATTTTTTTTTTTAAAGGAGAAAGACCCCTTCCTTTCTATGGGGTGGGGATAGGTGAGCTTCAGTGTCCACAGGGAAATATCCAGCTGTCAGAACCTCGGACAGAGAAACCCTCAGAAACAAGTGGGATCCCCTTTACGATGGGCTGGGCACCGGGCTGGGGACCTGATCGATGGCCAGGCCTGCCTGTTGCTAGGCAACCCTTATGCAACTTCCCCCTGCACCGCCCACCGCCCCCGCCAAGTGCATCTTGCTGGCTGAGTCAACACCACGCTGGCTGGAACAGGGCTGGCAGCAATGCCTCACTGCCCGTCCTGAGCTGTCACCCAGGAGATTATCAGCTCCCGAAGGGAGCCAGGGTGGCTGGGAGCCAGGTGGAGTGCAGCCCACTGGCTCTTCTGCCTCTGCTGGCCTCTGCATGCTCTCACCACTGCTGTCCCATCGCTGCCTGGCAGATGCACTCCTGCGGGGTGGGCACTGGGGGCTGTGGCCGGGTAACCCAGGCCAGGGGGCTCAAGCCTGTCCGTGCACACGGGTCTCACCTGTACCCATGCACACAGAGTTCTCGGAGGTGGATTACCACTTGAAGGCAGGTGTCCTTGATGATGCTGAAGTTTTGCCTCAGGGACAAGGCTACTTTGGATTGTGGCAAAATAGGCAGGGCTTGGCTTTAAAGCTCCAGGATCCTGAACTTGAATCCCCACTCCCTCACTTACTGTGTGATGTTGACCTGGTTGCACAACCTCTCTGAACCTCGGGTTTTTGCAAAGTGGGGCCAACGATATGCGTGTGGCTGCCCTATGGGCCACTCGCTTAAGCTGGGGTCAGGGGAGGGCTCACCTCCAGGTAGGACATGGACACCTCATATTCCATGTCATTGCTGGTCTCCTCAATGGCACGGAAGAGGTCATTGAGGGTCCGAACGTAGATGCCAGGCTCACGGTCTGTGCCCAGCATAGTGTAGGTTTTCCCACAGCCTGGGGCGGAACAAAGTGGTGACTAAGCAGGCTGGGGGCCGGAAGTGCGGCTCTGCTGGACTGGGGCTCCTCCTGCCACACCTGAGTCTGTCCCCAAAGCCTGGGGCCAGAGGGCCCTGCGGGCATTTGGATCAAGCCACATCCTTGATTCCTGCCTCAGCTGAGCCCAGGGGGACAAAAGGGGCACCAGGTCCTGTCCCAGGGTCTCGCCCCTCCCTCACCTGTGGGGCCATAAGCAAAGACAGTGGCATTGTAGCCTGAGATGACGCCTTCGATGAGGCTCTTGGTGGTGGCCTGATACACCATGTCCTGCAGGGAAGAGGAGAGTGTCAGGGGCGTGGGGCACAGGCAGGGCCCAGGTCTCCACCGGCGTGTCCCGGCCCACAGCAGGAGCAGGCTCTGTTTCTGGGGCTCTCAGCCTGAGAAGTAGGGGCAGGGAGTGGGGGGTGGGTGTCTCTGCTTTCATCCCTTTCAGCCCATGGGGGACACCAACCTGAAACAGAGCTCAGGACACCTGAGACGCCTGCCCCCACTGCGGGCTCCTGGCCCCCCGCCCCGAGGACGCATTACAGCTGCTCCTGGGAGGCATCCCCCAGATGGGCAAGAACCGGGGTCCCTGGGAGGGTGTCACCTTCCCGGAGACTCTCCTCCCAGCACCAGATGGGCTCCAAGCACTTTCCTCCGGCTCCTGGGGCGGTGGGGGGGGCGGCTGGGGGTGTGCCGTGTGGGAGCCTGGCGAGGGTGGTGTCTGTGCACTGACTCAGGTGTGTCCATGCAGGGGGCTGCGCACAAGCCATGAGGCACATGCACATTTGCATGCACGGGGACAAGGTATACTGGAGGCCAGGGAGCAAGTGGCGGGGGGAAGGCTGAGGGTCCATGGCCGGGTCCCCTGAGGGCTCCCTTCCATGTGGGGCAAAGGTTGGAGAGGGGCTCTTGCATGTCCCTAGGCCCAGGCCCTCCCTTACCTGGGTGGCGGTGAAGTCAAAGGCCACATCAAACAGGTAGGACTTCTCCCGGGAGCGGTGTGCTCGAAGGATGTCATCAGGGTCCTCCATTGGGTCCATGAGAACCACCATCTGCAAAGGTCCCCGAGGAAGGCAGTCACCCGAGAGCCCCAGGCCCACACCAATGTCAACCTCAGCTCTCCTTGCCCAGGACGCGGGGTAGGCAGTGGGAGGCAGTGGGTAGGCAGTGGGAGGGGTCCTGCTGGAAGTCCTGGGGCTGCATGGCCCCGGGCCCCTGAGCCCCAGGCCCAGCCCCTTCCTCCTCAGCCCCCTGGGTGTCTGATCTGGATGCCCAAAGGGGAAGCCTCCCTAACAACCGACAATGCACCAAAGTAGCCAAGAGCGCCGTGATGCCCCAGACCGGGTGCCCCGTGCCCCTCTACTGGAGGGCGACCAGTAACGACCACTTGCATTTATTGTGCATTTGTTTTGTGTTAGGACCTGTTTCATGCACTTTAGGTGCAGGGACTCGCTTAACCCTCCACTCCGAGGCCAGGCGGTAAGGCCCATAATTATTCCCACTCTACAGATGAGGAAACCGTGGCCTGGAGGAGTAACTTGTCCAAGCTCAGCTACCACCACCAGGAGGGGGAGCCCTGGACTCAACCCTGGGATCCGGGTTCAAAGCCTGCAGCCCCTTCATTGCCTCTGTGTGGCACCTGAGACCCTGCCCTGCCTCACCCCTTTGCACCCTGCCCTCAGCCAGTGGGGAGACCCAGGGGTAGAGCAAAGGGCCACTGGCTGCTGGGTGGCAGGGGTGAGGGAAGTGGGCTAGGCTTGAGGACTGTCTACTTGTGTCAGAGAGGGAGGTTTGGGGTGACTTATCAATGGCCCCTGCAGCCTTGAGCCTGAGCTGAGGGTGGAAGGAGAGACCCAGGGTTGGAGGCTAGAATGCAGGTACAGGTTGGCCATTTCAGGCTCCCTCCCTGCAGGGTAGGGGTGTCTGTGCTCTGTATGTGTGTGTGGGGGGGGGGGGGTGAGGAGGCTGGGGGATACACAAGGGGCCTCACCAGGTTCTTCTTCTGCTCCAAAGGTGATCAAGGGACCCATTTTCCAGAACAGTCTCCAAGCCCACGCCACACCCAGCCCCACTCTGCCCCTCCCCTGGCCCAGGTGTCCTGGGGGCGCTAAGCCTGGTCCTGGACTCTGAGGAAAGGTGCAGAGGAAGCAAACTGGGTCTTGGCCAGAGGTTCTTGGCTAAGGTAGCAGTGGGGAGAGACAGTTTCCAGACTCATAGAAATGCCAGAAGACATTCAAAGATGCGTGGGAGGGCAGGGGTCAGGGGGGATTTAAGACGAGGCAGGAGAGGTAAGTCAAGGCAAGGCCTGCATGCCCACCCTACGACTTGTCAGCAGAGTGGCCTTGTGTGAACACTTGAATCTGCCTGGGCCTGGGTCACCTCCTCCACCAGACGGGACAGGAATATTACCTGCCTACAGGACTATGAAGACCCCATGCGATAATGTGTGTGGCGTATGTGGGCACAGCACCAGACATATACTAAGTGCTCAGGGGTCTTCATTCAAGGGGATGTGAGGAGGGACAGGGTGAGCGACACATGTAATGGGCCACCCCACCCCCACCATGGAGGGGGCCACCAGGGTGCCACTGGCTCTGCGCCTGCCTGGGTCCCTCCAGGATCTGAGCCTCCAGATCGGGTCCCTGTCCTCAGCCCCGGCCGCTCCATCAAGGTGCCCCCTGAGAGGCAGCTCTGTGTTCGGGAGCACCTCGGCTTGGGAGGAACATCCAGGGGAGAATGAGTATCAGTTGTGCTCCAGGGCCGGACGGATGTTGCAGCCAGCAGCCCACATGACAGTCCCACGGCGCTCTTTAGTCCCGCCAGGAGGGCAGGTGGTAAAGAGGGACAGTGTGGGCACCTTCACACCCAGCCCCTCCTCCTGGTACATTATAATAGTGGCCCATCTTCAGTGAGCCCTTTGCATGAATTCATAATTATCATTCTCAGATGGGGGCATCGAGGCCCAAAGTCGCATAGCTAAGGTGGGGCCAGGACGGGAGCCCTGGCGGTCTGGGCCCCTGTGCACCCTTGTGAACCTGTTCTCTCACACGCCCTCTGCTCCCTCGGGGGCCTTGCCGGGTGGGGAGGGCTTCCCCCGGCCAGTGAGGCCCCAGCACCGCCACTGTGCGCATCAGCCCTACCTAACCCGACTCTGGTGATGAGATGCTGACCGAGGAGGTAAACTGAGCCCTAACACAGGACAAGGCACTGAGGAGATGGGCTGTCCTAGGGCCATCCCAGGTTGTGCGGCAACTGAGCTCCCTTCCTGGGTCAGCAGGAGAGAAAGGGCCGCTGCCAGCCCTGAAAAGGGCTTGAGAACAGACAAGGCATGGGTGGGGGTGGAGGGGTTACTCTGAAGGACAGAGGGAGCCCACCCCAGAGCCCAGCCCAGCTCCGTGGATTTGGGAGACTCACAGTGGGTCCCTCTGGGTGCAGCCCCTTCAAACACCAGGATTTAGGAGGCCCAGTCCTGGGAAGGCCACAGCCTGGGACTCCTGCCGACTCCTATCAGCACGTAGGTGGGCGCTGATGTTACCCCCGTGCTTCACCACCTGGATTCCTGCGGTAGGTACACACCTGTGCTCACCGCATGCAGACCGGTCTAAGACCCTCGGGGTCGCAGCAGGGCCCTCTCTTGGGAGTCTCCCGGAGGAGGGAGGAGGGGGAGGGGAGGGCAGGTCCCCAGGAGGCCCGGCCCCAGGAGTCTCACCTGGAAGTCTCATCCAACCAGGTAATTTCAGGTAAGCCAGTTGGGGAGGGGGTGGGGACAGCTCCAGACAGGCTGGGTAGGGGCTTTGTGCAGGGTAGGAATGGGGCCGCTGACTTGGCCCCCTGACAGCTTGCCAAAGCCGGGGTGGCCACAGCGAGCTGAGTGTGGGGTGTCTGGGCCTGCGCTGTTACTGGGGTGCCCCACCTGTCCCTAGCCACCCCCTCAGGGCTTCAGCCCAAATGCCCTAGCAGCCTCCTTCAGGATCCAGTTCCTGTCTGAGGCCCTAAAGCCAGCAGCATGAGCCCTGATCAGGTTTCAGATCCAAATGAAGATAAAGCCGCCTCTGAGTCCCCTGGCACGGGTCCCAGGGGGATGCAACAGGAATCTGAACGAGATCTCACCCCTCGGGCGCCAGCCCTCCTGCTGATGCAGGCAGGGCCCCCAGCCCAAGGGGCGCCCTCCTCATCGGTGCTGGGGAGGGTGAGCAGCACACTCCGATGCTCCTCACCCACTGCTCACCTCCAAACAATCTCCGGGCATGGCCAAGTTCACGGGCACCCTGGACATTTGGTTCCTTTGATATTCAGCCTCCTGAATCAGTTCATTGTCAGCACAGCTGCCGTGACCCCTCTTAAAGAGGTCTTTGTCTGGGTCTCCCTCTGCCCAGGGCCCAGCCCACACCCCACCCTCCCGAGCGTTGCCCCAATTCCTGTCCACTCTGCCATATAAGGGAGCCCTTGTGCCCCTCAGCCAGGTGAGCTGGAGCGGAGGCATGGGGAGGGCTGGGGAGGGGCGCTCGTGGCCATCGCCCCAGAGAGCAGCACCGGGAGTGTGGGTCAGGGGAAGCTTCTATGTGCCAGGCAGTTTTAAACAAGGCCCCGGGAGAGAGAAAGTGATATGTGGCTCCCCCATGTCTCACTTTACAGGAGGCAGTCGGAGCATACAGAGGGGCACTGGTCCAGCCTTACCACTACGGGAAGGCTTCCTGGAAGAGGTGATGCCAGCATGGAGTTTTAAAGAATGGGCAGGTGGGGCGCCTAGGTGAGTCAGTCTGTTAAGCATCCGACTCTTGGTTTCTGCTCAGGTCACCATCTCCCGGTTCGTGAGTTCTGGCTCCACGCTGGGCTCGGCGCGGACAGTGCAGAGCCTGCTTGGGATTCTCTCTCTCTGCCCCTCCCCCGCTCACTTTGTCTCTCTCAAAATAAATCAACTTTTAAAATGATAAAGGATGAGCAGGAGTTGGCAGAGAGATGGGAGGTGAGGGGAGCATTCTAGAGAAAAGCGTGAGCAAGGCTATGGGGTGAGAGGTGAGCTGTGGGTAGTGGTTCTCAGCTCAGAATCCCTGGGGCGGGGTTGGGGGGGTAGTTCTTGTGAGAACTGCAGGGTTGGGGAGAGAGCTCAGGAATTTTCCTTCCTGTCTTCATTCCTAGAGCCTCCAAAGCACAGATCCAAGATGGCCACGGAGGTGAGCTGTCTGGGCCCCTGTGAGCACACGCAGTCTGTCCCTGGCTCTGAGAGGCTCCTGTGTGGCCCCTAAATGTCATCCTGGCCGGCACCCAGCATAGGCCCAAGGAATGTTTGCTGCATAAAGCGGCCTTTCCGAGGAGCTCTGTGTGTATTAGGCTCAGTGCTGAGTGCTTTGCACACATTTTCTCAGACACTCCTATGATTCCTCCGTCGTAACAAGGAATCAGATTGGTTAAGGTACCGAGCGGCACCTGCCAAGGGCAGAGGTGGTTTGACTGAGAGCCGTTTGGTCCCAGAATCCAGGCTCCCAACCACCAGGCCACCTACTGCTGCCCCTTGGTGCACGGGCCCCCCAAAAGCAGCCTGGCTGGGCGAATGCCCGCCTCATATGGGTTGAATGGTGTCTTCCCCCAAATTCAAGTGCTGAAGTTCTAACACCCTGGAGCCTCAGACTGTGCTTTATTTGGAAACAGGCTCACTGCAGATGTCATTAGTTCAGATGAGGTCCCTCTGGAGTAGAGTGGGCCCTAAATCCAGGAGAACTGGTGTTCTGCAATGGGGGAGGTTTGGACATAGACACACATCGAAACAGATGACGTGAGGAGACACAGGGACAAGATGGCCGTCTGCAAGCCGGGGAGAGAGACCTGGACAGACCCTTCCCTCGGGGCCTCAGAAGGAGCCAACCCCTTGGACCTCTGACCTCCAGGACTGTGGAAGGATCCACTTCTGTGGTTAAATTCGCCCAGTCCATGGAACTTCATTACAGCAGCCTTGCGAACCACACTCCAGCCAACCAGACTCACCGGGTGCAGGCAGCGGGGTGCGGGCTGCCGGACCCCGAGTGGGCCCTCCCGCAGCACCGAGGTGGTGGGCTCGGCATCGGCGCTCCCTTTCATAATTCCCGGGGCATAAATGTTCATGCCCACGGCACGCTGGGCACCTGCCTCTGGGAGGCGTCAATGGGGACATTGAGCATACGGTGCACACAGGGGCCTCCCAACACTGGGGAGAGACAGGAGGCTGGGCCAGGAGCGGGGAAGGTGGGCACTGCCCCCCGCAGGTCCGGATCCCCTAACTCAGCAGAGGCCCCCGCTGCCTCCCTCCCAAACCTGCTCTTAATTCAGTGCAGATTTTGACCTTTCCATTGTTGCAGACTTCGAGCCCAGAAACACACGATCCATGGGGACGTAGGGGGCCTCGGGCTGGGTCGAGGGTGCCTAATCTGTAAACTATGTCCCCATGAAGAAGCAGACTCCTCCCCAGCATCTCCTAGGTGAGAAATACCTCGAACAAAGCATAACAGGGATTTTCTTCCTGCTACAAACCACTAAGCTGCTGGTGCTCTGATCAGCTTTGCAGTTTTATTTTCATTTATTTATTTATTTTTTGAGAGAGAGAGAGAAAGAGAGAAGTGGGGCTCACCCAAAGTGGGGCTCAAGCTCACCTAAGGCGGACTCAAACTCACAAACCCTGAAATCATGTCCTGAGCTTTGCAGTTTTAACTGGCTCCTTTCTGGCCTCTAAATGGCACGACCCAGACCGGGGTTCCTCAGTCTCACCACTGTTGACACTCTCGGCTGGATCACGATGACAGGACTTGTCCTGTGCCCTCCAGGCTGCTTAGCAGTATCACTGGCCATTAGATGCCAGTGACATGACCTTCTCCTGGTTGTGACATTGCCAGATTGTCCCCTGGAGGGCAAAAGTAGCCCCAGTTGACAACCTCTGATCTAGACGGTTCCTCCTTAAGCCTCCAAGGCTGGCACTAAAGATCAAGGGAAGGGGTGCCCCAAATTGGGTTTAGGGGTGACACTGCAGTATGACGTTGAGAAAGCTGCGTCACCTCTCTGGGCCTCAAGTTCCTCCCAGGTGGAAGTCGGTGAAGGCCAACAGGGCCATCGCCTTGAAACAAGAAACCATACCAGTACTGCCAGCCTGCTCGGGAAGCCCCGGCAGAGAACCGGAGTCTGGGAAGGCCCCCAGGTGGAGGGCCCATCTCCCTTCCAGGGAGCCCAGCGTGCATCCCCTTTATTCTCAGGGCATCAACAAGGCAGAGTGAACAAAAGCCTGACTCCAGGTAGGTATTACCCCTGTAAGGCTGTTTCTGGGTTAGTGTTTGCTTTTCCTTTAAGAAGGAGGATTTGTTGCCGGTCATATTTCCAGTGGTAAATGTACCATCCTTTGAGGCCTCAAGAAAGGACACTTGGATCCCAAGAAGGGTGTCCCCTTCAGGCTAGACAGAAAAGGCCAGAAAGGAGCCTGCTGAGCTCATAAAGCCACCAAGGCCCAGTGGGCTGTTTAGGCCAGGCCGCCACCTGCTGTGGAACTCTGAGAGCCCTGAGGCCCAGGGTGAAGGGAGCCATGACCTATGGGTACAGATAGGGCTGCATCTCTCGAAGGTCTGCAAACACCCTCATCAGAGTCCCTCAGCAAGCGTCCAAGAGGCAGACTCCCAGGCACTCCCCAGAGTCAGCGTCTGTGGGGAAACGGGCCCACATCTCAGTCTTTTGACCTAGCACACCTGCCTGGCACCCACACGGTGGCTACATGTGAGCACCGTTACATGCAGGCGGCCTCGTTCACATTGGCCGAGAGGTGGGAAACAACCCAAACGCCTACCAGCTGATGAGGGGCCAAAAAATGTGGTGCATCCATCCCACGGACGGTTATTCAGCCACAGAAAGGAAGGAGATGCCGACACCTGGGGCAGCAGGGACCACCCTTGAAAACACGGTGCTCAGAGACAGAGGCCAGACACAAAGGACCACAGAGTACAAGATTCCATTTATATGAAATGTCCAGGACAGACGGATCCATAGAGATGGAGAGTAGATTAGTGGCTGCGGGGGTGGGGAGGGGGTGGAGAGGGGCGGGGAGAGACCTTGGGGTGGGAGGGGGGGCACGGCAGAGGGCAGAGAACCCTCAGACACTCTCCCAGTCATCCCCCACCAGGCTCAACTCTTTGGGGCAACGGGGCTAAGAAGCATCTGGAAGGTGGGTGTGTAGGGAAGTGGGCAGAAGGCCCTTGGCATCTGTCACCCTATACTTTCTTTCTCTTGCACAGCAGCTGTGCGTGGCTGGGGCCCTCCCTTACATGATCTCCTGCAAGCCTCTCTACAGCTCTTACGGGGGGTGGGGCAGGTTCTTAATTCCCTGTCTTCTGATGAGGCCCAGGTGTGGCCCCTCAGACAGGACCCCAGGAGCACAGGGGTGACATGGGGCTTGGAGCAGATAAAGGCTAATTATGGGATTACACATATTTTCAGGTGACTGGAATCCTGCAGGTAAACAGCCTGGAGGGCCAGGAGGAGAGTCAGCAGGCTGAGGGCTTGGTTGGGGGCAGGGAGTGGAAGGGAGGAGGTGGAGCTTCCAGCCCCTTCCCTCTCCCCCCCTCCATGGCCTCTCAGCCTGCACTTGCTCTTCCTCTGTGGTCATTCATGGCATCCCCAGTGGGTCTGGCATCAGGATCCAGTCTCACCTCTGTGGTACTAGGAGTGTGGGCAGGTGACCATTTGGGGACCCCTGGGCTGAGAGCTCTGTCTGGCACAGGAGGCGGGGATGCAAGGGGTGGGCCATGTGTCACTTGCTTCTAGGCTGGGAACCATCCTGTACTTCAGCCCTTACATACACTGACATGTGCTAAACCCCTAATATGTGCCTGGCGCTGGGGAAGCCCTGTGCGTCCAGCAGCCCACAAATTCCTCCAAAGAAGGTGTTATGATCTGGGTCCTGGATTGAAAAGGGGGCCTTAAAACCACAAGCCTGTCAGGGCACCCAGACCATCCCCTTTACAAATCTACACCCACAGCCTAGCTTCCCCAGAATCCAGGCCCACGGGCCTCTGGTCCCCGAGAACAGTCTGCCTATGGGAGCGTCCCTATTGCAGATCCTCATTGCTGCAAACTCCCAAGTCTCCCGGAGGCCTCGGACCCCGCATAGCGGCCCAAGCCAGCGGGTGACGGAGTCCTCGGACCACCTCCCCCAACTCAGGACCCACTGGCGGGTGGGCCTCCCTGCCGGCCACCAGGAGGCAGGGCTCTCAACAGTGACCTCTGGGCTGCCCCACTCAGCGGCTCCCTGTCCCCAGGCCTGTGGCCTCACCAGCAGGGGAAGAGCCACCCACCCAACACGGAGGGGATGCAGAGCCCAGAACCCCAGGCCAGAAGAAGCCGAGCTGGGGAGCCCCTCTGTAGGGCCAGGCCACGCAGGCCATGATGGCCACCAGCAAGGGAGCGATGGAGAGCAGCGGGTGCAGGGGGACTCCGTATCCCAGCTGCATGTCTGCTTTCGAGGAGGCAGGGCACTGGGAGGCCGCCTGGACCTTTGCTGGGAAGAGACTCCCTGGCCATGGTGTCCTGGTGCTCCCCCAAGTCACCCCACTCGCAAGCCAGCCTCCAGAACTCAGGAGGAATGGACAGCGCTAAACTGACCCACCGGCCCATTGGAGAAGCTGATGGAGCTGCGTCCCCGAACCTCCCTCAGGGCCTGGCAGACAGACCGTGGAGGGGTCACTGGACAGGGACAAAGGTCTGGGGGTGGGAGACAGGTCCAAGTAGGAGGCAAGGGAAGAGGGCCATCCGTTTTGCTTCTTGGACTCCCGGGTTTTCACCTCCTCCTTGCAAGGGTCTTCGTCGTCAGCTGAGGGATGGCTGGGTTCTACGACGTCCCCGGCCTGCCGATTGCTTGGCTACGCCCAAACCACAGGCCAGGCGAGCCACCTTTGAACCCGATGCGGACAGAAGGAGCTCGAGGCCAGAGGCCCAGCGCTCTCTCTACAGGACCCAGAGCCTGCGTGGACAGCCCTGAGCCCACGCCACTCAGACGACCCTCCCTGCATCTCTAAGCTCACAAAAGGGTTTCCCTGTTAGGACGGCCCAGCCCAGAACCTTCTCAGAGACACAGCTTGGCCAGATGGGGCCGGACCCTCCTTCTCCACTTGCAGGGACAGAAAGGAGCCAGTGTTTGCTGGGTGTGGGCACACAATGGGCCGTTCCCTAGACCAGAGCCTTTCCATCAGCATCAGTTAATATCTATCAGCCCCCACTCCGGCGGGGAGCCAGGAGCAGCAGAGAAAAAGAGCCATCATTGTCCCAGCCCCGAGGACCTGATATTCCTGGGGACAAGTTGAGCACCCAGGGAGTGGCCCCTGCCTGGAAGGAGGCTTCTGGCTCATCAGGCTGGGCCCTTTCATCAGCTGGTCCAGCAGCTCAGGGGAGATTGTCAGTCGCTGATTGATGATGTTAACTTACAGCTATTAAGCCCCTACTGTGTACCAGGCACCAGGAAAGCACAGAGCACACCTGAACCCACAACGACCCCCTAGAGAGGGCATCATGGTTGCTGCCCCCCACTCAACAGACGAGACAACTGAGGCTCCGAGAAGCAACCCGACCGAGGCAACACAGTTGGCAAATGGTGGAGCCTACGCAGTGTAACTGTTGGGTATGTTCATCCTTCTCCCACCGGGCCTCCTCAGACAGATGGCATTCTAGTCATCCTCTGCTGTGCCCATCAGAGCTGAAGGAAGAGGCTGGAGCAGGCGCCTGTCCCTAGGGGAGCCCAGAGGCCATATGGTCTGCCTCCAGCTCACTTCTCATGGCCCTTGGGCTTCCTGAGCCCTCACCTGCCCCCCTAAACAGACATCCTGGCCATGGTCTGGCCCCTACCACGTCCCCTGCCTCACCTCACACCTGTCGGCCTTCTCTCTCCTGCTTGAGCCACATGGGCCTCTCCTGTTACCCAAGTGCATCACAATCCCTCTTGCCACAGGGCCTTTGCACAGGCAAGTCCCTCTGACTGAAATGTCTCCCTCATGCACATCCTAAGTATCCTTCTCCACCGCTCTTGTTTAACCTCAAGCACCATCTCCTACAGGAGCCCTTCCTGACCCCTATGCTGGGTCAAGTGCCCCCCTCACAGCACTACGCATTTCTCTGAAGCCCTTGCTGGGGTTAATTCTTTGATCTCATCTCCCTGTACCAGACTGTAAAGTAACAGAGCAAGGGCAGGGTCTTTTCTGCTCACCGTGGTTTCCAGCTCCGAGCACTGTCCCCAGTGTGTTGTGGGACGTGGTAAATATTTACTGCCTCTTGTGCAGATGGACGTGGGGCCTGCCCTGCCCACCTCATCACAGTAACATGAGGGCCAGGAGAACAAGCAGACATCTGAGGACTTGGCTAAACATGAACCAGAGGCGGGCTTTAGCCCTAGACCATGTAAATATGTGCTGTATGGGGAGCAGGCATGTTGAGGGGGGGAAGTCATGTCACAGGCACGCGGAAAGTGTGTGACATTTTTACCGCAGGACTGAGGAGCTCAGGGCCCACCCAGGCTAGGGGAGCTTTCAGCTCTCCTTGGATCAATCTGAAAAGGATTTTTGGAAGAACAACCCTGGTTTGCTTGACGATGTCATCCGTGAACAATGGAGAGCTCAGCGGATGGAGGATGGAGGCTGCCGCAAGCCATGGGGACCCTTCTTGCCCCCCACCCCATGAGCAGACACCTGCCCCGCCAGGTATGAGCAGCCCTCTGCCCTGCCCTGCAGCTCCTGGCCACGGCCCTGGGTACCTGCTCGTCCACCTTATGGGCGATGAGGGTGGCTCCTTCCTCCAGCTCTGCAATGCTGATGGGCCGGACCCGGAGCGCCACCTATGAGGGAAGGCCAGACCCCTGAGGTTAGATGGAGGGAGCTGGCTGGACAGACAAGATGAGAGGACCCCAGGATCCCCCTGGGCAAGCCCCCTGGGTTCTCCCCTGTGCAGCCATCTCAGGCCTCCTTGGTCTTAAGGGAAACTCTGTGGTTCAAGGCCACCACCTGGGTGGAGGGGAGCAGGACCACAGCATCCGGGCTGCATCTGAGTCTATGAATTTCCCCGGGGAGCCCGGGCCTCAGGGAGAGCCCCAGGGGAGAGAGCAGTCTGCTCCTGCAGCCTGCATCAGTCACACACCCAAATTAAGCACCTGCAACTCCCCAAGGCTTTGAACTTGGAGCCTTGGCGCTGGAGCAGCCTGTCTGCATCTGCGAATGATGCGCGGCAACTAAAGGCACAGGGCTGGCTGGTGGGGAGGATGGGGCTGGGCCCAGGGAACATCCTAACAACCTCGGCCACATTCCTACTAAGCACAGCACCGTGGGGGGCTTCATCCTCTCTCTGTTCTCCAGCCAGTGGGTCTTTATCCTGTGCATGGGTCTCCCCCAAAGTACAAGGGGGTGCATTTCTTCTGCTGACCAAGGGAAATGCCTGCTGAATGTGTGGATATTGCTAATGGACCCTCATGGCGAGTAGGACCCTCATGGCGAGTAAATCCCTCTGAGGGACTTCTGCTGTCAGGTCATCCCTATCGGCCTCCTCAGCCAGCCTCCCCCCACGGTGGTGGTGGGGGGATCAGGAGGCTCCCCATCGCTGCCCTGGGGGCACATCATCCATGCAGGCCAAGGCAGCCATTTTCAAAGAGACACATTCTAAACCGCCAGAGAGAATATTCCAGAGCCTGGGGCTTTCTTGGGGCTGGGGTCGAGCTCCCCTTTGAAGCCACGAGCTCACTCTGCAGAGACAGGGTGCCGGGGGGGTGGTGGTGACATTATCCTCTGGTTCCATAACCACCCACCTGTTGGTGACAAAGGCCTCCCTCCCCAGACCTCAGAAGTTAGGGGATGGAGAGTGGGGTGGAAGGGGCGGTGGCCTTGGGGTCACCGAGCCTCCCCCTCATCACTTCGACACAGAACCACTGATTATCAGGGGTCTGTCTTCCGTCTCTACCTGCCCCCCCGCCCAGACACCTGCTCACACCTCTTCATCTGCCCCAGACCCCAGGGCTTGGGGAACAGGTGCATCTTGGGTGTGTCCAGCACGTCTATGAAATGTTGGACGGCATCTGTGTTGCAAGCCGCTCCCAACCCCGTGCCAGCTCCTCGGGTACGAGGGGGCTCTTTGCCCACCTGTGATTCCCAGCCCCTTTAAATTCCCAGCCCCACGAGGCCGGGGTACAGCCCTGGGTCACTGGGAAACTCCCCCTTTTCCTTCTCCGGGCAGGTGGATCAAGCCCTGGCTCTTCTAGACCAGAGAACAGTGTTGCTCCAAAGACCCATCTGGACAAGCTTTGGGGATGGGGGGGTGTCCCCTGGCGGGAAGGTGTAAAGGGGGAGGGGGACTGAAGCTAGGCTGACTTTCAGGCCTCCGCGGGATGGCCAGGACCCCTTCTTCTGCCGTCCAGGACTTGGGGAAAGTTGCTCAGGACAGTCTTACCCTGGTCTTCAGTGTCTTCTTAGTGGTGGTGAGGGTACAGGTGGTGAGGCCAAGTCAGAGTCTGGGTTTCGGGGCGTGGGGGGTGCTACGGATGGGGGCCAAGAGGAGGGTGTCGGGGTCTCACCATGAGTTGCTGGTCCTTGGAGTCCCCGCTGTCCTTCATGCTTGCGGCAGGTG
This sequence comes from Hyaena hyaena, assembly GCF_003009895.1. Lineage (NCBI taxonomy): Eukaryota > Metazoa > Chordata > Mammalia > Carnivora > Hyaenidae > Hyaena > Hyaena hyaena. Next base: position 5,342,218 of record NW_024080671.1, on the reverse strand, counting down.
GAGGGGCTCAGGCCGCGACAGCGGGCATGGCCGAGCCGCACCCCCACCGCCGCCGGGTCCCTCACAGCCTCCCTGCGCTGCTGCTGTCGCTGCCTGACAACCCGAAACCAACAACGCGCCCGCGGCCAAGGGCGCTGACCTGACCGGGAGGCGGGGCAAGGGGAGGGCCTCGGCGCCCCCGCCCCTCCCCCGCTGCAGGCGAGAGCTGACGGCCTCCGCCGGGGAGGCGCCCGAGCCTGCGTGCGTCGCTTTCAGGGCGATTGCCCGCCTGTGTGTCCCTCCAGCCTTCAGGGCGCCGCCGCGTCCGTTTGGTAGCCCCTCGGCTCCTCCTGCGGCTCCCGGCTCGCGCCCAGAGCCCCCTCTCCCTGCTGCCTCCAGGGGGCGCCCTGCGGGCTCCCGCTGGCAGCTGCGGTTCCTGCCCCTCGGGGCCCTGAGCACCTGCTGCCTGGTGTCTGTCTGGGCGTCTGGGGCGGCGGCTGGCTGCCTGGTGTTTCCAAAGGCACAGCGTGCATCGCGGCTGTGGCTGGGGTCTCTGGCGCAGGGTCTTCACCCAGTGTCCAGAGCCAGAGGGGGTGCAGAGTTGTCTGTCTGCCCAGGCCGTCCACCTGGGGAACACCTATGTACGACTTGGGGTGTTTCACCTTAGAGCCCGCCGCAGTGTACCCCACTAGCAAACAAGGCCTTGGGGGCAAACCAGAATCCAGGTCAAGTCGGCCGCGAGCCCTTGTGACTCCCCGCCTGCGGAAAGAGCCACAATCCTGGGCAAGCAAGTGTCAGTTGAAGGCTGCCATCCCCACTGCTGGCGAGCATGACAGCAATTACATGCCGGGCGGAGCACCGTGGATAGATTCCTGGCCTCAGGAGGCCCTAGGAAAACAGGGCTCCGGTGCCAGGTCTGCATCCAACTTGCTGGCCCACGACGTGGAGCCAGTGCTTCCTGTCTCGGCTCTGGGCCTTGCTTTCCTGATGGTGACAGTAGAGCCTCCTCCGGGTCCTCAGGGTTCTCTTCCTTGTCTCCTTCTGTCCCTGGTGAGGGTGAGGCAGGCCGTGCACCCCTGCAAGACACGGTGAGGGAGGCACCCTGGGCATCTCTTCCCATGGGAGGAGCTGGGTGAGGAAGAGCCGCTCATCCCCCCAGGGCCACCTCAGATGGCCTGGCGCACGTCCGCGGGGACAGCATGATGCCAGCCTGCGCCCTGGGACTGGTTTCCCTGACTGTCCCCAAGGGGCTCGTGTTAGGTGCAGTTATTAATAAACAGCGGCAGGAAGCCACCCGTGGCCTTGGATCTGATACAGAGACAAACCGAGTGAAGCTTGGTGGAAACAAAACACTTCTGCGGGGGGGGGGGGGGGG
>NW_024080671.1:5245546-5340806 GCF_003009895.1 Hyaena hyaena | reverse complement strand
GGGTGGGCGGGCGGGGCGTGGCGCACGGTTTTGGTCCGTTCTCAGGTCCAGGTCACCTCCCCAAGGCTTGCGCACCAAGTCTGGCTGGTTTGCAAGTGAGAGTCAGGTTAAGTGTGAGGATAGATAGTTATTCTATGGAAAACACCCCCTGGCTTGCATATCAGACCCTGAATCTAATCTATTGGGATCAGCCTCTAGAGAGCCCTGGTCGTTTGACTTATAGCTGTTTTTCTTTTTCTTTTCTGTTCCTCCAGGTGCGTAAATCTCACCCAGGATGGCCCATGGAGCTCAAAATACGAGAAGCTCTGAGCAGGAGGCCACAGCGCATCTTACTCGGAGTCTCGTCCCAAAGTCGTCTCTGTTCTCAAACTGAGGTCTCTGCTCGCCTTCCGTGTTTCCTGTCGAGGACACTGCTAAGCCGTCATTCACTTTTCCTTTCCCTCATCCTCTCTATTCAAGCCCTGGGGCTTTGACTTCTGTAGGTGTTTCTCCCCTTTGTCCACACCCCTGGCTCTGGCTTTTACCTCTTCTCACCTGGGCAACACGTGGCATCTCGCGGCACGCGCTGCCCACGGTTTTCCCCACTTTCAGGGGGCACAGCTCTAATGCACTGGCAAATGCAAATACGTCTCTCTCCACACCTCCTCCCGCCTCCTGCCTGGCGTCACCTCCCGGGTCCCCAGACACAGACTCAGGGGCCCCCCTGCGCTGACTGCTTGTCTGTTCCCGAACACACACTGGCGCTGGGTCCTTTGCACAGTCTGGTCCCTCTGCCTGGTGCACCCTTGCCAACTTCTGTCAAATTTCTTTTCCTCCGCCATATCAGACCCCTCCTCTCCTCCATAAAACTCTGATGTATGCCCTTAAAGACCCATCAGAGTAGGCTCCAGGAGGGCAGGGACCAGGCCTCTGTTGCACGCTCGGTACGTACCCTCCACAGGCTAGTACCGCCCTGGAGTCTGGTTACTCATCCGGTCCCATCGCTTCTGTCCTTCAGCTGCACACCCTCCCCGCCCCCCACCACTGCCCACAGGCCGGGACCTCACCGCGTCCCATCTGGATGGCCACAGCAGCCCGCAGGGGCCGCCTGCCTTCCAATCCACCATCACGTTTCTTTTTTTTTCTTTTTTCTTTTTTTTAATATTTCTTATTTATTTCTAGGAGAAAGAGAGAAAGACAGCATGAGCAGGGGAGGGTCAGAGAGAGAGGGAGTCACAGACTCTGAAACAGGCTCCAGGCTCTGAGCTGGCAGTCAGCACAGAGCCCGACGCGGGGCTCGAACCCACGAACCGCGAGATCATGACCTAAGCGAAAGTCGGACGCTCAACCGACTAAGCCACCCAGGCGCCCCCCACCATCACGTTTCCAAAAGTCAGATCAGCATCACACCCCACTTGTTCCCCACTGTCTTCCACACACAGCGTGCCCCTTGGCCCGGAGTCCCAGCCTTCCCTGCCTCTTCTTTGGCCCGTCTCCTCCCCTCACCCCTGCTCTGGCCGTGCTCCGCCGTGGGCAGTGCTCTCACTGGGCCACCCCCTTCAGTTGTCCCTGGCTTCGTTCCGGCCTGTGTGTCCTAGAGGCCCATCCTCGAATTCTCTGGCTAGCACAGACCCATGGCTTCTTCAGAACCTGTTTCACAGTCCCTCCCCCCTTTTCTGAGCTCTTGAGATCTTCATTCACATTCCTGAAGCTTCCGGTGGGCAAAAGCTCCCTTTTAAAAAGGCTGCTGGTTAGGGGCGCCTGGGTGGCTCAGTGGGTTAAGTGTCTGACTTCAGCTCAGGTCGTGATCTCGCAGTTTGTGGGTTCGAGCCCCGCATCGGGCTCTGTGCTGACAGCTCAGAGCCTGTCTTTGGATTCTGTGTCTCCCTCTCTCTCTCTGTCCCTACCCAACTCACACTCTCTCCCTCAAAAATAAATAAAAATTTAAAAAAAACATTAGAAAAATTAAAAAATAAAATAAGAAGGCTGCGGCTGCTCTCCTGAGTGTTGACGCCCTCAGTGAGCATTGTTCTCATGATTTCCACCCTGTTTTCTAACACAGATATGTGACATTCTCCACCCCCCTCCAAACCCGCCTACAGTTGGAATCCACTGGTCTCAGTGAGCCCTGAGCACTTTCTAAAGCCCTGTGACACTCCAGCGCCCGCGGGACCAAAGTCCACCCCTACTACTTACAGCGTGGGGGAGGGGAAACGAATGGGCTGCTAGGAAACACCCATGGAAGATTGTCCTTTTCAAATTTTTTAAATGTTTTTTATTTATTTCTGAGAGAGAGAGAGAGAGAGAGAGAGAGAGAGAGAGAGAGAGAGAGAGACAGCTTGAACAGGGGAGGGTCAGAGAAAGAGGGAGATATAGAATCTGAAGCAGGCTCCAGGCTCTGAGCTGTCAGCACAGAGCCCGACGCGGGGCTTGAACCCACGAACTATGAGATCATGACCTGAGCTGAAGTTGGACGCTTAACCGACTGAGCCACCCAGGTGCCCCTAGATTGTCCTTTTCAGAAGTCCATCCCGCTAGGATCGCTCTCAGAGCCCCCACCCCCACCCCCGTGCTTCCCATAAGATGTCACTTTGTGCAACTGTCATTCTGCATGCATTTGTCAGTGCAGGGCTCTCCCATTGGCGTACAAGGCCCAAGACAGCCGAGTCCCTGTCCGGCTCACGCGCTGCTCTGTGGTTGGTACCTGGCACGGTGCCGAGTGGCGGCAATGGTACCCAGATGGGCAAGTGCCTGATAGAATGCAGACTTCAGAGCCCAGTCCATTCCGCCTTCCCAGCGCCATAATACACGGCCTCTGTCCACCATTCCGTTTCCATCCCGCAGGCCCTTAGCACCCAGAGGTGCTGGCTCTTGGGCCTCTGCTTTGGGGAGTCAGGGAAGGGCCAAAGGGGTGGTGGTCTGGCCCTGGGGGTTACCGGCAGTCACCTGGGCCTCGCCTGTCAGTGTCATCCCAGGGGCCTCTAACAAAGGGCCGGGGAGTCCATAGTCCCCCATGGTAGCCAGAGAATGTGGGACAATGACTCCCCCGCCAGCTTCTTGGGCCGTTGCAGCTGCAGGCTGAAGCTTCGTCAGCCGGGAGCCTCTATACTTATCAGTCGGGTCAGCTGAGCAGAACAGAACCCGGAGAAGGGGTACATTCTCCCGCAGGTGCGCACAGACAGAAGGGGCCTGTCCTGTGGTCCCTGGGGCCCGGTCGCTGCTTCTGCCACTCTCTGACCCTGATCGGCTGTGTTCCTGCACCCAGGCCCCGCTAAACTGACATTTCGCATTCCGCGCGCAAGGGAGAGGTGGGTTTTCCCAGGAGCCTCTGGTTTTCCAGTGATGCTTCGTGGTTTTGTTTGGCTCCTCTTGGAAGAGGCTAAACAGCAGATGAAGCTGATTTACGAGGAGGTGAAGGTCATGGCTGTAAGGGCGGGCAGTGCCGGGCATCACATCCACAGGACTCCCACCGCCCTTTGCCCAGCGATGTTGGGGGCCCTCCTCTCCCGCTCCCCATCCCTGCGGGGGGGTGGCTCTCTGTACCCACAGCAGGTCCCAGCAGGACCTGGGCATGCCTACATCAAAGGCCCAAAGTCTGCTAGACCAAAAGAATGTTCTCCCTTGGGGCTGATTGTCCCAGCCACGCATCAAGGGTCCGTCAGTGTGCCCGGGCTGAGGCCACAGAGTGCTGTGACTTTCTCCTGCAACATTTCATTTGAATTGTTTTTTTTTTTTCCTCTAAGCCAGGGTTTCTCGAACTCAGCACTATTGACATTCTTTGTAATGAGGCCCGTCCTGTGCACTGTAGGATGCTGGGAAACATGGCTGGCCTCCACCCTCCGGATACCAGGAGCACCCCCAACCACTTATGTCAATCCAGAATGTGCCTAGACATTGCCCAATGTCACATCGGGGGCAAAATCACCCCCAGATGAAACCACCGCTCTGCAGGCAGCTCCGGGACTCCCCGTGTCCTCACATAGACAGGCACTGATCACGGGAGACTGTACAGAAGGAGGCGTGTGATGTGCCCTGGGCTCAGAGGGCAGTGCTGGGCAGGGAGCAGAAACATGGCCGGCTCGCCCCTCTTGCTGGGACTCAGGCATCGCTCCCTCCCTCTGTCTCATGTGGCACATCAGTGACTTGGGAATCGAAGATGGGGACAGCACTCCTTCTGGGGCTCTTGTGAAGGTCAAGCACCAATGAATATGTCCCTCGATGATTATTTTATCAAAGTCCAGCCGCCGTGTAACTTCATGTTTTTCCTTTAGTCACTAAGGATGGCTGGCCCTGGGCCCCTTCCCAATAAGATTCTTTTTTTCTTTTTTGTAATGTTTGTTTTTGAGAGAGAGAGACAGAGCACAAGCAGGGGAGGGGGAGAGAGAGAGAGAGAGAGAGAGAGAGAGAGGGAATCTGAAGCAGGCTCCAGGCTCTGAGCTGTCAGCACAGAGCCTGACGTGGGGCTTGAACCCACAAATGGTGAGATCATGACCTGAGCTGAAGTCAGATGCCTAACCGACTGAGCCCTCCAGGTGCCCCCCCCCCCCTCCGGGTGGGAACCTTATTAAGAAATAAGATTCTTAACACAGGCAATTTTTAGAAGGGCACTTTGGGTCCCTGTTAGGACCATCCAACACCTACAGAATGAACAGTGGCTGAGGGATCTCGGAGGTGCTCTCTTGCTTACAGGCATTTCCGGCAACGGTTGCTGAAAACTCAGTTGTGCCAGAGCCACTGCCCTTCCTGGAGCCCCCATGGGCCCTGCACGTGCCTGGCTTACTGTCGATGGCCATGCAGGGTGGGGACCGAGCTGCCGGGGCTCCTGTCCCTGCTCTGCCCTGCGTTAGCTCTGTGACCCACACCTCCCCCAGGATCAGACTATTCCTCTGCAGAGTAAGGGCCATCAGACGACAGACCTTCTGGGGATTTTGTAAAAGGAATTAGATGAGGTAACACGGAAAGCGCTCGGCACAGGATATACAATAAGCGCTGTTAGCATCATTATTATTAATTTAATTTTCTAAGAATGAAGCCAGTAGACAGCTTGCAGGTGTACAGGAATGAGCAGACTCGTTCGTCCATTGGCTCTGGGAGATAAACGTGTCCCGGCGTGGCGCTCAAAGACATTTTAGAAGGGGACAGACTGCGTTTCTCAGTTGTGTGTGGAGGGGAGGGTCAGGAAGGGAGGAGAAGCCCCTCCCCGCCCCAACGGGTCTTTGCGAGGCTGAAGCAAGCCCTTTGGAGGCTTTGAAGGAAAATGATTGCTAGGAAAACCCCGGGGAAGCAGAACCCAAGGGAAAGAGGCAGGGCCAGGCGGGAAGGCGATGTGGAGCCCGTCGGGGTGCGCTGGGGCGGCAGAGAGGAGGGGTACCCACTCACGCACCAGCCCTGCCCCTTCCCTCCCTCCAGGGGGTCCCTTGGGACTGGGCTCAGTGAGTCAGTGGGGGGTCAGCACTTGTTGGGTGTCTGGGTCGGGTCGGGTCAGGGCCCCTCTGCTCGCCCAGCCCTCCCTCCCTCCTGTGACACTTTAAGGGAGGAGCTCAGCGCCACGGGCAAAGCCAGGGCAGTGCCAGGGGATGCGAGACAGAGGCGCGGCTGGAGAGGGGCTGCGGGCAAGGCTGGCCTGGTCCTTCTAGGTCGGAGACTGGGCACTGTCGCCTTCTTCCTCCCCACGGTCCTCTCCTTCCACTTCCTCGTCTGCCTCCAGGCCCCACCGTTTCTGCCAAAGAGAGACAGTGCGGACTCGTTGGTGGGGCCAGGCCTCCCCTGCGCCCTGGGAAGGTAATTCCCTGAGGCCAAAGCCAGCCAACCGGTGGAGGCCCGGGAGACCCTGCTGCCGGCTCTGTGGCCCTGAGGGCCTAGTGGGGGCTCAGAGCGAGCATGGACGGTGGGCACGGCCTCGGGCATCTCACAGACTCCGGTACAAGTGCTGCTTCTGTCGCTTTGCTGCCTGGGTGACCTCGGGCTAAAGCTCTTCCTGAGTCTCCTTGGTCCCCTTGCCCGTGACGTGGACATGATTAGAGACAAGGGGTGTAAGGACTCGGCGCTGCTTTCCCAGCTCTGACCCCGGAAGTTCTGGCCAAACTGCAGAAAACTAAGGTTAAGCAGGCTGTTGTGTGCTCCTTAGTCTCTTCTGAGGCCTGGCTTCTCCATCTGGAGTGTTCAAGCGGGGAGAGGTGGGGGAGCGCTTTTCGGGACCCGCAGCCCCAGGCCGGGTGTGTTCCAGGAGCACTGCACAATGGTCACTGCCAGCACTGCCTTCTGGGGGGGGGGGGCTCAGGAAGCTGGGACTCTGGTCCCGCCTTTGCCATAAGCAGAGGGAGGTCTCTGCCCCACCTTGCCACATGGACAACGGTGTGAGAACAAGGCCACTCCTATCCAGGTGCTTCCAAATGCAATACGAGGGGCCGATGTCACAGCCTGTGACCTGCCCCAGTGAGGGGAGGCAGAGGGGGGAGAGCTTTTGGGACGGAACCAGTTACCCCCCCACCATGTGCTTGCCCGTCTTCCACCAGCATGTCTGCGAGGTTGGCATCCGGGAGCCACGCACACAGCTCTCACCAGTGGGCCTGGCTTCACGAGCGGGTGCCCTGCACTTCCAGGCCTCACGTTTTCATTCCTCACCGCCCCACACCCTCGAATCATGTTGACACACTTGCTCCCGGGGTTAGATCCTGGCACACACTCGCCAGGGCTTTTCCCCACTGTGCTGTTCTTTGACACCTCGGCCTCTCATCTGGGGGTCCCTGAAGGCAATGACCCATGGCACCGATGTCTCCTTCCTCTGTCTATGGGTACAGAAGAGGGCCCGGAAGGTGACCATCTTTGTAACTCAACCTTCTTCTTTTCCAGATGAAAATGAAGGCGCCAAGAAGTGAAGTGACTGGCCCAGGTGATACCTCTAGAAAGTGCCCTAAAGCTGGGGAGCACGGATGGGTGAGCTGTGCACAAATCACACCCCCGCGAAACCAGGCGGGGTCAGCAGCTGGCCTCCATGCCTCCCTCGGACCTCCCAGGCCCTCTCCCTGGGCTTCGGGGCTCACTCTGAGCTGCTAGCCCACGCAGCCCTGGGTCCTTGTTGCAGTGGCTACAGATGTGTCCCGGTGCAGGCCGTGTGTGGGGAGGAGGATCAGAAGAAGCATGGAGTGTGTCCCCTGCCCTCAAGCAGCCTGCCGTCCACGTGGAGACTTAGGATATTTCTCAGGAGGAAGGGAGTAATTGCTCCCATTGGGCGGATGGAACAAGTTAAGGTCCACTTGCTGAGGCCACGTGCCCGAGGTCACCCAGGAGGTCAGCGAGCAGGTGGAACAGAGGTGCCTGGGCTCCCACCCGGCCCACCCGAGCCCCCGTTCGGGACCCTACAGGCTTTGTCTTGTTCTTCATGGCTTCCGTCTCCTTCTTCCTCAGCTCTGAGTAGATGATGTCGAAGAACTCATGCTCAGCCTTGGTGACCAGCTCCTCTAGGTTGAAGGTGGGCTCCTCCTCTCTCAGGTCATCATCCTTGCCCTCCACCTTGCCTTTCTCCTTCAGGCGCATCTCCCGGTGCCTCGCCTCCAGAATCTTCTCCCGCCGGGTCTCCCGCTCAAATATCTGGGGTACACGGGGACAAGGAGGCCCGTGGAGGGCAGGGCTGAGTGCCCTTGCTCTGCTCACAGTACAAGACAGGGGTCTATTCTCAGCCTTAACGGCAAGAGAGCTGGACATTGAGGCCAGGAGGCAGGAGCAGAGCCACCCTGTCACCCAGTTCTGAGGGGTCCCCAGAACATAGAAGACATGGAACGGAACAGCCACACAGCTGTGCACCACGGGGCCCTGGGCCGAGGGGAGCACACGCTCCGTGGTGGGCCCACGACCTCGGGTAGGGCCTCGGCACCAGGGGATTCAGTGCCACGGTGTGCCCCCAGTGCTGGGGGTGGGGCGTTGTGATGGCTCCCAGTCCCCCAGCCCCCCTAACCCCCTGCCCCAGGGTAGCCATCTTCTCTCTGTCTTCTCTACTGTCATCTGCTAACCCTTCGTTTAACAAGTTCTGCTGCAAAGAATGTGACCTCTGAGACCAGACAAACTGACCTAGTCAGTCTGCTTGGACAGTGGGAAAGCCGAAGCCTGCGGAGGTGACGTGACTTGCCCAGGGCGGCTTGGCTACCGGGTGGGTAAGCCGGGGCCGATTCGGACACTGCTGATCCCACTTTACCGCACTCATTTCGGGACAGCACGCCGCCTCCCCAAAGCTCCACGCCTCTCTCTCTCTCTGCCTAGCCTGCTGGGCCACGGGGTCGGGGCCGCGGCATGCACTTACAGAAGAAGCCGTGTTCTTCTCGTTCCTCTGGAGGGTGCACAGCCCATTAGAGACCTCCAGCAGCGTGGTCGTCCCCAGCTGGGAGCCGCAGGCGATGAAACATCCGTTGTCCTGCACCCGGAGGCAGAAGAGGGCCTCGTCACATACCTGTTGGGGGGGCCAGGCAGGTCTGGTTGGGTTGGAGAGAGGAGTGAAGCAGCTTGTCTTGAGCCCCTGGCCCCCAGGGACGGGGGCGCGTGGCCAAGCTCTGTGATGGAATACCCTCGGCGACTCCCCTGACTCACAAGATGAAGTTCATGCTCTGAGATTGGCTGTCAAGACCCTTTGCCCCCCACCCCGCCCCCACCCCCAGCCTCATCTTCCACCACACCTGACCTCTCTCACCACACCTCACCCCTTCAGTCCAGCCCACATCCATGCTGCAGCTTCCCAAAGCCATGCCCTTCCATGGCGCAAGCCAGCGGGGCTCAGGTGTAGCTACGCAAATGTGACGTTAGCTTAGGCTGGAAGGGTCAGCTGCCAGGAGCCCACGCCGGAGCTGCCAAAGGAATAGGCCTGGCGGGAGGAGAGGGCAGGCTTTCTGCTTTTCTCTTCTAAATCTCCCCCAGGTGATTCTGCTGGGCCACCAAGGGCCTGAGGGCCTGGATGCATGGGCAGTGGGATACACGTGACCTTGAGGCTGAGGGCAGGGTCACACTGCTTGAACACAAAGTCCCAGATGTCCAGGGTCCCGTCCATTTTGGTGGTGAAGAACACCGCCGGCCTTACTGGGCTCCAGGCGCCATCGGTGAGGTAAGCCATGTGGTACCTGTGGGGGGCCGGGTGCCAGCGGTCAAGGACCACTGTGGGTGGGAGGGGCAGAGAGGCTGCTGAGCCTCCGCTCTGCTCATCCAGGCCCCTTGGGGTCCAGGGTCTCGTTGCTGGGCAGGAAGTTCTTCCCTGTGTCTAGCTTCTAGCCATGCCAGCTTCACGCACCAGCGGTTGACAGTATGCATTTTGAAGGCTCTGGTTCTTCCCAGGGGCTGAGCCCCTAGACTTTCTCTACAGCTAACTCCAGGGGACAGACACATGCTTCCGGGTCTGGGCCCAGTCTCCCAGCCATGGGACTCACCGAAAGGAGTCAGAGGAAGAATGTGCCCCGAAAAGTTCCTAATATCAACATTAGAAGAGCGTTGTACTTCTTACTTGGTAGGATCTAGGTTTTTGAAGATTTCTGCCGTGAGGAATGAAATCAGACCCTTATCTTACACCATATATGAAAATCAACTCAAAATGGATGAAAGACTTAAACATCAGACCCAAAACCATAAAATTCCTAGAAGAAAACATAGGGGAAACCTCCTTGACCTTGGTTTTGGTGGCCATTTAGCGGATATAATGCCAGAAACACAAGCCAAAAAGCAAAAATAAACAAGTGGGGTACATTGACATAAAAAATTTCTGCACAGCAAAGTCAAAAACTGAAAAAGCAAAATAATAATAACAAAATAAAGAAAAGAAGAAAGAAAAGAGAAAAAGCAACCTATGGAATGGGAGAAAATATTTGCAAATCATATGTGTAATAAAGGGTTAATATCCAAAATACACAAAGTATATAAAGATTTCATGCCAAAAAACCCAGTAGCAAAAAAACAAATCACCCAATTAAAAAATGGGCAATGGACTCCATCTCTCTCTTGGCCCCTCCCTGGCTTGCACTGTCTCTCTCTCAAAAATAAATAAACATTAAAAAAATTTTTTAAATGGACGATGGACATGAACAGATGTTTCTCCAAAGGAAACATACCAATGGCCAATGGGTACATGAAAAAGTGCTCAACACCACTCATCATCAGGGAAATGCAAATCAAGAACCCAGAGAGATAGCTCCTCACACCTGCTAGAGTGGCTATTCTTAAAAAGACAAAAGGGGGCATCTGGGTGGCTCAGTCGGTTAAGCGTCTGACTTCGGCTCAGGTCATGATCTCACAGTCTGTGGGTTCAAGCCCCACGTCGGGTTCTGTGCTGACAGCTCAGAGCCTGGAGCCTGCTTCGGATTCTGTACCTCCCTCTCTCTCTTCCCCTCCCCCACTCATGCTCTGTCTCTCTCTGTCTCTCAAAAATATATAAACGTTAAAAAAAGAGACATAACAAATGTTGGCGAGGATGTGGAAGAAAGTGAGCCATTGTGCACTGTAGGTGGGATTGCGAGCTGGTGCAGCTGCTGAGGGAAACAGTAAGGAGGAACCTCAAAAAACTAAAACTAGAACTACCGTATGATCCTGCCATTCCCCTTCTGGGTTCTTATTCAAATCAGAATCTCAAAGAGGTATCTGTACCCTCAGGTACACTGCAGCATTATTGACAACAGCCAAGATATGAAAACAACCTAACTGTCCATCAGCAGATGAATAAATAAAGGAAATGTGGGATAGATATTCCACGGACTATTATTCAGCCTTAAAAAAGGAAGTCCCACCATGTGCAGTGACATGGATGGACCCTGGAGGACATTCTGCTAAGTGTAATAAGCCAGACACAGAAAAGACAAATACTGCATGATCTCACTTATATGTGGAATCTAAAAAAGTCAAACTTACAGCAGCAGAGAGTGGAACAGTGGTTGCCAGGGGCTGGGGGGAGGGGGAAACGGAAGGTCATGGTCGAAGGATACAAACAGTCATTATGCAAGACAGGTCAGTTCCAGAGATCTAGCATGCAACACAGTGCCTCTAGCCAACAATACTAGACCAAATAGTAAAATTTGCTAAGAGAGTAGATCTCAAGTGAAGTGTTCTTAACCCCCGCCCCCGCATACAAGAATAATTACAATAAAGGGTGTAGAAGAGAGGTGATCGAAATGTTTATGGCTTTGATGGTAGTGATGGCTTCACAGGTGTGACTTAGCCCCCAACTCACAGAGCTGTATGCATTAACGATGTATAGCCTTTTCTATGTCAATGACACCTCAACAAAATGGTTAAACGTGTGTATGTGTGTGTGTGTGTGTGTGTGTGTATGTATATATATATATATTTATTTATTTATTTATTTTTTAAGTAACTCCTCCCAGGAGATCCTGATGCAACCAGATTCAGGAGCCACTGGAATAGAAGATGCTCATTAGGGTCCACAGCAGCACCAACATTGCAGGAGTCTGTGACAGCGTGAGCTAGAGAGGAACCCCAGATTCACCCACATGAAGGCTGAGAGGGCATCAGTCCCCCCACCTGACGCCTGCACTCTGGTCTCTTGGCTCTGCCTGCATTGCAGCATCTCTGTGGATGTGGCACTCCCTGGCTCACCCAGGAGCAGTGGGACCATCCTGAGGGGCTCAATCTCACAGCCTCCCCTTGGCCTCTCCTCTGGGAAGACTGGGCAAGCCCACAAGCTTCTCTGATCCAACTACAGTGCTCACAGCTCTGTCCCTCTCTGCTCCTATGTGCCCAGCCTCGCAGGAGAGGAGACCCACCAAGCTGTCCTGATGAGGTGCCCAGATTCTCAGCCCAAGCTTCCTGGGTTCAAGCCCCACCTCAACTCCTTACCAGCTGAGAGACCAGAAGCAAGTGGCTTTGCCTCCTCGTGACTCTGTCCCCTAACACACACAATGAGGGACCAGAGGAGCAATGCTACCTGCTTGTAGGGTGATCCTAAGGGTCATGAAAATTAACCCAAGGCTGTTATTATGACTAATACAGGCTGTTGGAAGCACATTCCTTTGTGAAGTGGCTCGATTGGGCTCAGGTGTGCATGGAGGGGTGTTCTCTCCATTGCATGGGCTGGCTCCCTCTGTCCCTCTCACCCTCCTACATCGCCCTCCTGCCCCAACATCCGTCTTACTTGGTCCACATGATGGACGACTCGCGGCTGTCTTCTGACCAGATGCGGGCGGTCCAGTCGCCGACAGTCAGGAAGTTCTTAGGGTAGAACGGATTTCTCTGGAGGGCATAGATGGGGCCGTGGTGTCCTGAGAAGGTGCACACAATCTTCTCAGCTGACGTTTTGGCTTTGCGGTTGCAGGAGATGACAATGCCCTGCTCAGTGCCCACCATGAACTTGGTTGGCTGTGGAAGGGGTGACACAGGAGTGGAAGGCTCCATGAAATGGCAGCTCAAAGTTTCATTGTCACGGTGAGCAGCCTTCTGGGGTCAGAGTAGATGAGTCTACTCTGGAAGGTGCTGGAAGGGACTTTGGTGAAAGCTTCTGCTCAGTCTGTTGTCTAGCCCCTCCTAAGGAGGTGCCCTTGCCTTTCCTGGGTTCATTAGACCCCACCCTCTGTTAGAACCTGCTCAGGGGCACCATGCTTAATGAAGTCCTCTTGACTCTTCTAGACCTTGGAGAGATTCAGCAGCAGCTACATGACAAACACTTCTTCATGTAGCATCATTGTGTCTATTAGACATTTTGCCATAAAGATCCTGAATGTCTGTTCATGGAAAACATGAATGACTGAATGAATAAATAATGTAAAACAGGAGTCTAGAAAGCCCCTTCACCCAGCTTCCAGCTACTCCCTACGAAACTGGGCTATCCTGTATACCCATGTTCATACCATCTTTATTCACAACAGCTAAGAGGTACGAAGCAACTTGAGTGTCCCAACCCAAGTGAAGTGGATGGATCAACAACGTGTGGTCTATACCTACGGTGGAATACAAAGAAAGGAAACTCATGGCTTTGAAAATGAAGAACATTCTGACACGCACAACAATGCAGGTGTATCTTGAGGACATGATGCACGGTGATATAAACCAGTCACGGAAGGATGAATACCAGAAGAGTAGAGATGGAAAGTAGAGGGGCTGGGAGAGGGGAAGTGGGAGCTGTTTAATAGGCACAGAGTTTCAGTTTTGTAAGATAATAGAGCTCTGAAGATGATGTGCAACAAGGCGCAGATACTTAACCCTACTGAATGTACACTGAGGAAAGGTTAAGACGGTAAAATTTTCAAGGTGGTAAATTTAATGTTATGTGGGTTTTACTACAACTTAAAACCGGACTACAAGTTGGGAGGTCAAAGGAATGTGAAGAGAGACAGCTCGAAAGACCCAGGAAAGCGAATAATGAAGTGAAACTCAGGGCTCTTGCAAGCTAGCGAGGGAGAGAAGTACCCAGATCCGGATGGCCCGCCGTGCCTCCAGCCTTGGACTTCTCGGTGGGGTTGGAATGGTCAGCCTGGACCTGGAGTTGGAGCCCTGGGTTTGAGCCCCAGTTGTAGCATGTTCTACAGGACATGACTTACCACGCTAAGACTCATTTGTTTGTCTGGAAAGGAGGGATAATAACATTACGGTACAAGGTGGTTGTACATGATTACGCAAGCTCATCTTTCAAGGGAGTTATAAGTGTCCAGCACACAGAGTGTGCTCAGCGACAGGCGTAGGAGAGCTGGGGACTAATGGTGGCATCATCATCACACCCAGCACTTGCTCTAGAAGTCCCTGATTTCAGGACAGAATGCTTTTCTGCATCTTCCCCAAGCTGCCTACCACCTCCAGGGTTGGGGGGCAGTTAAATTGTCTTCCACCTGACTTCCTCAGCATTCCTTCCCCAGCCTTGGGTAGGGACTCCCAGGGCAGGGGCAAGGCCAGAGCATCTCCACCTCCCAAGGGCCTGGGAATGATGTCACATGACCTGAAAGCAAACAAGTGATAATCCCAAAGGGGAGCTGGCCTGGGGTTCAGTGAGACACAAGCCTGGAATGAGCCCAAGCCAAGAGTCATTTGGGAAAGTTGTTTTTTTGCTTTGGAAGGAATCTTCATTTGCTGCTTCTAGAAGCTTCCATCCTTTGACACATTCACGTTACTGCTCAACTTTGATCTTTCTTTACCATTCCTTCCCACTGCTAGATGCTCTAATCTTGCCTGTGTCCTGGTTTTCCAAGGAGCTTCCTCTGACCTCATTTCCCTCTCCAATACCTCTTCCTTCCCCTCAGACAGTGAAGCAACCCACACTAGGCAGAGGCAGGGCCTGGCCTTTCAATGTCAGTCCTGGACGGGGCTCTTCCTACGGAATGGGGCCCTTCTGGAATCCTGTCCTCTGCGAAAGCTTGCCTTCTGTTCAGCACAGCCGCTAGTCAAGCGGTGTCTTTGCGTGAATGAGATGGATTGGCTTCCTTCTGCAAGAAGCTCTGCTGCCCCCTGCTGGAAAGTTCTTGGAAAGACCGCACACGAGCAGGATGACCACAGGAGGGAGGGAGTTCCTGGGGTGCATGTGGTAGACCCTGACTGAGCTCTGGCTGCCCACCCCAACGTTGAAAGTTGGGGAAGGGAGAGCCGGGAACACTCACCAAAGTGGATTCGAACTCCAGGGAGATGGCCCCCAAGGCATTCTCCAACTGCTCCTTTCTGGCAATGTCCAGGATCACCACTTCGGTGGGCTCGCTCATCTTTCGGATATCCCACCACATGACCTGATGGGAGGGCGGGGCAACTTTGAGACTGGAGGTCCTTTGAGTCTCCTGGCTTTTGCCTTCCCTGCCTTCCTGGGGTCAATCGCTGGGGCCAAAGGGGCATGTGTTAGAGGCGACTGGCTATCTAGGACAAACACATGGTGAGAACCACTGCTCTGGCTGCACAGTCCCAAACCTGGCTGCTCACCAGGGGCGCAGGCAAGCTTCACACAATCCAGATGCTGGGGTCTTACCCCCAACCTACTGCATCAAAACTGTCTGATGTGGACTCTGGAATCTGAATTCTTTTTTTTTTTTTTTTAAGTGTATTTATTCATTTTGAGAGAGAGAGAGAATCTCAATCAGGTTTCACATTGTTATCGTGGAGCCCGATGCAGCGGCTCAACCTCACGAATCGTGAGATCATGACCTGAGCCGAAATCAAGACTCAGACGCTTAACCAACTGAGCCACCCAGGTGCCCCTGGAACCTGAATTCTTAAACTCTCCCATAATATAGTAATATATAGAAACATTATAAATGCCCATATGCTTTGATCGAGAAGTCCCACTGTACCGCTGGAGATGTATCTTCACATGTGTGCAAAAACTTATATACAAATATACCCTTTGCTACATTAAATTTTTTTTAATGTTTTATTTATTTTTGAGAGAGAGAGAGAGACAGAGTATGAGTGGGGGAGGGGCAGAGAGAGAGAGAGAGAAAATCCATGAAGCAGGCTCCAGGCTCTGAGCTGTCAGATGCAGGGCCTAAACCCGTGAACCACGAGATCATGACCTGAGCCACCCAGACGGGCCCACTCTTTGCTACATTATCATGACAACACATTAAAATCCACTTAAATAAATTATGGCATACCGAATGCAGTTTCTAACAGGTACAGGCAGTGCTTTATGAAATATGATATCATCTTCAAGATATACTAAATGAAAAACGTCAAGTGCAGACCAATGTACAAGGTATGCAGAAAGAGTCAAGAAGGCAGATGTATCTGCTTCTGTGTACAGAGGCCGTCCCTGAAGGCAGCCATGGGAAACAGAGGCAGGCAGGCGGGTATGGGAAGGGGGGCTGGGAGGTTTGTGGGCAGAGGTGGGAGGAAGGTACTTCTCCATCTGCCCTTTTGTGCTTTCTGGACTTTGTTCCATGTGCATGTATTACCCACTCTTCAATTTAAAAATAAAATGTAAAAGGAGATGCTTCGCCAGGGGATTCTGGGGAAGTATCACTGCTCCTCACACTGTGGCCAGCCGGTACCTGCCCATCCGTGGATGCTGAGAAGCACTCAGTGCCCGTCTTCGACTGTAGCCAGATGGTGCCGTACACGGGGTCTCGATGGCTGAACTCAATAGTGGACAGCTCCGCCACCAGACTGCCCTTCCGGGTGTCCCAACAGGCTGGCAGGGAGGAAAGTGAGGGCAAGGTGAACAGAAGCCTAAGCTTCTTCCTTTGTGCAGAAAGCAGGGGGTGGAGGGATGCTACTTCTCTTGGTTTGGCAGGCATGTGGTTTGTTTATTTCTAGAAGCAGGGCTCTATCCTAACCTGCCTGAGTTTCCTCCCAACCCCTGAAGTTCCCACACAATCTCTATGGAAAGACTACCCGAGTGCAAGCTTCACTCATTCCTTTGAGCCCCTACCAAGTGTTGAGCACCACCCTAGGCCCTAGGGGAAGCCACTGGAAATAAGACCATCCCTGTTCCTGAGAGCAGGAAGAGGGGGCCTGCTGTGATTTTCCTGGTGGGGACACGTGGGAGTGGTCAGGGAGAGCCTCCTAGAAGGAGTGAGAAAGAGCACAGACTGAGGAGGAGCCTGGGATGATGGGGGGAAGGGGGACCAGCCAGAGAGAAAAGCGTCTCTACCCCAAAGAAAGCCTCTTGAAAGTAAAAACACTGCAGCAAATCTCTCCTGCTACATAAACTCCTTTTTATCCTCTGTACCTAGGCTGCCCTGGATGGGAATGCAACTCACAGACCCTTTATTCAGATCTATTACTAGAGCTTCACCTCTTCACCAAGAAAGCCTTGAAACATATCTCATTTTTCTCCTGACAGATTTTTTATTTGAGACAGAGAGAGAGAGCAGGGGAGGAGCAGACAGAGAGTGAGAAAAAGAATCCCAAGCAGGCTCTGCACTGTTAGCACAGAGCCCGAGGCAGGGCTCTAACTCACAACTGTGAGATCATGACCTGAGACGAAATCAAGAGTCAGATGCGTGACTGACTGAGCCACCCAGGTGCCCCAGAAAAGCTAGTTTTGATCTCAAAAATAAATAAAACAAAAAATTTTTTAAAGAAGGCCGGGGTGGGGGGGCACCTGGGTTGTTCAGTCGGTTAAGCGTCCGACTTCGCCTTAGGTCATGATCTCATGGTTTGTGGGTTCGAGCCCCGCGTCGGGTTCTGGGCTGACAGCTCAGAGCCTGGAGCCCGTTTCAGATTCTGTTTCCTTCTCTCTCTGCCCCTCCCCCACTTGTGCTCTGTCTCTCTCTGCCTCAAAAATAATAAAGAAAGAAAGAAAAGAAAGGAAAGAAAGAAGAAAGAAAGAAAGAAAGAAAGAAAGAAAGAAAGAAAGAAAGAAAGAAAGAAAGAAAGAAAGAAAGAAAGAAAGAAAGAAAGAAAAGAAAAGCTAGTTTTGTAGGTGGCTCCGCTCCAGGCTTCTAGAGTCCTGGCACCCAGGTAATTTGGCAGGGATATTTGTGGGAGCCCAGGTCTATTCCCAGGGAGGAGGTGGCAGATCTGAGAGGGGGTTCAGAGGCATCGGAAGAGTGTCTGTCTAAGAAGTTTCCCAGCCATCCAGCTCCTACTCTGGGAGGAAGAAGAGGAAATAAGACAACATGGGAGGGTAAGATGGGAGGGGGCCCTTTTCACACCAGAGGTCAAGTCAAGTCTGGGATGCAGTCACGCTGAGCGTCTGCTGCTTGGGCGCCAGATGTGGTGGGTAGGCAGACAGGGCCCATGTGGGCAGCTGCCTTCCAAGCTCCCTAGGGATCCGAACCCCTGTTTTCTAGGCATCCCATCAGCAAAAGCAGCAGAGCAAGGGCCTCTGAAAATCTTCTGCATAAAAGCAATGAGAAAACCAGCAACAGCTGTCGGCCAACTTTTTCAGAACAAATGAGCCAAAGGCTTGCAGCCATCCAGAGCACACTGCAGGAAACACAGCTGAATGTTGCTAAGACAGGGAGTTTTGCGGCGTTTTTAACTTGCCCTGGTTAAGACCCCACACTCTCAAGTCCCACGGTAGCCTTGAGGAATAACATTCTGCCTTCCCGTTGAAAACCCGCAGCCTCATAGCTACAGGAGGGGTAATGGGGCTGGAGTTCATTCCGTCTCCCTTTCAAAGAACGGTGACTGTATGAACTGTCTGGTGGTTCCCTGGATGACCATAAACTCCTCCCCCTGCAAGTTATCTGTATTTAACCTGACTCAGAGCTTGCTCCATGAACAGGAGAAGGCAACTTTTGAAAATAATGATAATTATAGGCAACTGGTTAACTTTGCAGCTTCCTGAACTGGTGGGTAACAGGTGGGCAAACAGCAAACTAACCAAAAAACTTAAAAGGCAAGACTTGAGGGGAACCTGGGTGGCTTGGTTGGTTGAGCGTCTGACTCTTAGCTTCAGGTCAGGTCTGATCTCATGGTTCATGGGTTTGAGCCCTGCATCAGGCTCCATGCTGACAATGTGGAGTCTGCTTGGGATTCTCCCTCTCTCTCTCTCTGCCCCTTTCCTACGCTCACTCTCTCTCCCCCACCCTCCCTCTCTCTCTTTCAAAATAAATAAATCAACTTAAAAAAAAAAAAAAGGACTGGCCTGGAGAACAAGATGTCCATTGAGATGTCTACTGGGACTTTGGAAAGCTCCATCATTTTCCTGGAGATCTGGAAGGCCACATGCCTGGGTAGGGTTGTGTGTGTGTGCCCAGAGCTGTACACATGCTCAGGAAAGAACTGAGGAGGCCCTAAGCTCTCGCCTCTGGCTGACCCTGAGGCTCTGCCTGGCAGAGGGTCGCAGGCATGCTCAAAAAGGCATAAGAGGCTCTCAGCAAAGATTGGTTGCCCACAGGTGCTTCAGGAAATCTCTGTCCATCCACTAAGCTAACCAAGCAGAAACCATGGTAGGCATACATGATAGAGCACAGACTTCCCAGAATTAGCTCAGAAAATTCACTGAAGAAACAACAGAGCAAATAGCAGTGAACACAAACCCTGCAGAGTTACGAGCACCTGATTTCCAAAGCTGTCACTTTATATTATGTAAAGAGAGAAAGTTTCAACAAAAAAGTTACAAGATGAACAACGAAATGAGCAAGTATGGCCTCATGCACAGGACAAAAGGCAATAAGCAGATTGTCCCCAAGGGAGCTGAGCTGTTGGACTTACTAGACAAAGACTTTAAATCATTGATTTTTAAGTATGTTCAAAGAACCCCAGAGAACCATTTCTAGACCGAGAAAGCATGAGAATGGTCTCTTGCTTAATTGAAATATCAACAAAGAGATAGGAATTATTTTTAAAAGGGTGAAATAAAAATCTGGAGTTGAAAAATACATGAACAGAAATGAAAATTCAGTAGAGGACTCGAAGCATACTTGAGCAGGCAGAAGACTCACTGAGCTGAAGGTAGGTCATTTGAGACGATCCAGTCTGAGTAATAGAAAGAAAGGGGAACAAAACTATCAAAACTGTTTCAAGAAATAGAAAGCGTGAAGCAATCTAGAACAAATAAAGAGGCTGAATTAGCAATCTTTAACTCCCAAAAGAGAACCACCAGATGGCCTCACTGGTGAATTGCACTGAGCATTTAAAGAAGAATTAGTACCAAGGGTGCATGGGTGGCTCAGTCTGTTAAGCATCAGATGCTTGACTTTAGCTCAGATCATGATCTCAGAGTTCAATAGTTCGAGCCCCACGTTGGGCTCCGAACTGATAATGCAGAGTCTGTTTGGGATTCTCTCTTTCTCCCTCTCTCTCTGCTCCTCCCCCACTCATGCTTTCTTTCTCAAAAATAAACATTTTTTTTTTTTAAAAGAAGAATTAGTACTAAATGCTCCTGAAAATCAGAAGGGGAAGGAAGGCATCCCCACTCATTGTGCATGGTTGGGATCACTCACACCCATTCCTATACAGGTGTCTCTGCTTGCCTCTTTCGAGATGGAGCTCCCCCCTGGTCTCAATATTCCTTTGCTCTCAGCTGCTCTAGCCCAGCTCAGGGCAGGTAGGCAGTAAACATTCCTTGGCTTTATACTTGACCTGTAGTTTTCTTAAAACTTGCTATTCTGAACTGGTTTTAGACTTACTTGAACTGGAGACACGGCCATACTATCAGCAAAACCTGACACACCCAGATGTCTGGAGTTTATCCTCTGTGAGAAGTCCTCACCTCACTCTGTGCCCCCTGGGAAGCCCAGGCAGGAAGGCAGGCCCTGGAGGACAGCAGCAGGGGCTGGGCTCCCTCCCGGCTAAGCAACTGGGTCCCTCCTTACCCAGCTGCCCGTTGTAGCAGCCTCCCAGAAGCACGTGGGAATCTTTGGGGTTGTATTCCAAGGTGACAAGGGGAGAAGACGGCTTCAGGACAGTTTCAGGCTTGTTGGGGTTTTCTATAAAACAAACAAGCACATTGATCCCACCAGGTCTGGAAAGAAAAGAACAGGGTCAAATGGTTTAACCCGTACTGGGACGGGGGAAAGTCTGGAAGCCCCTCCTGTCCTTCTCCCGGCTGCAACCTCTAGGTCCCGGTGGCCAGAATCTGGTGCTCTTGGCCCGAGGGGCTCTTTTAATGATTTTATTTTCGGTAATCAGGAGCGTGTGTGTGTGTGCGTGTGTGTGTGTGTGCTCGCGCGCACGCACATGCACACATTTTGGAGAACTGGTAGGAAACCAGGTTTTGGCCCCAAGGTTTTTCCATAAATCCAAACTCTCTCTGATTTCTCCAAACCAGTTTCTTTGTCTGTTTGGGGGGGCTAATGAAGGAGCCCACCCCCCAGGGCTGCTGCAAGCATTGTTGGGCTGTTCAAAAGCATAATGTGCTCGGTTCTGAGCTTGGCACTTGAGCCTACAAATAATGGCTAGTGTTTACTTTCACAACAGCAAGAGTGACAGGATGTCTTACAGTGTGTCGCCCACCATTGCCGGCCACCTGCCAGGCTCGTGCCCTTCGAGCGAGTGCTTCTGTCAACAACGGTCCCTGCTCCCAAGTGGACACTTTGCCCCTATTCATCATGAATTAGGGACAAATGCCAGGAAAGTGGGACAGAGGTGAGTCCCTGAGTCTGTGGGGTCTGGGATTGAGATTCCATGGAGTCTGGTCCCGAATGGCCTGATCAAGGATCTGGAAATGAAGGGAGTTTCCTGCTTCTGATATGGGTCTGGTTTGGCTGCGCCTGAACCCAGAGAAGGAAGGGATGGGCAGCTTCTTGGGGTTCCTGGTCCAGCCCTGTGAGAGTCCCCTGCGTGTGGCTTCTACCTTCCACTCCCGTGCTCAGCTGGCTTCCACCCCACCCCCTCGGTTTTCCTAGCTCTCCGGACCTTTCCGCTTCTCACCCAGGTCCCAGATGTACGATTCATGGCTCATGCCCTCAGGCGCACGTTGAAAATTCAGGCAAGAATATGACACCGCCAACTTTCTGTTGCCATCTGGGTGCCAGGAGAGGTGCGTGGCTGACCGCTTGATTTCCTGGGGATCCCTTTACAGAAGAGGGCAGAACATTGGCGTGGAAGGCTCCCCACACCTCTTATTGACTCAGTTATGTGTCTAAAAAATCCAAGCGTATTTAAGCAATCACATTCACTTAGAGAAATTTATTTTAAGAACAAAGTTTGAAGATCCCTTAATTCAAACCTGGATCTCACCAGCCATAAATAGAAGGTAATAATAAAAACTAAACCAACGGAAACAAAATATTAAATTCCAGTCCCATATTTTCACTTGCTGAAAGTTTTGAGCCTGAAGCCTGATCTCTCATTGTTCTAACAATGAAAGGGAGGGGCGCCTGGGTGGCTTAGTCGGTTCAGCGTCCGACTTTCGCTTGGGTCATGATCTCGCAGTTTGTGGGTTCGAGCCCCGTGTCGGGCTCTGTGCTGACTGCCAGCTCAGAGCCTGGAGCCTGTTTCAGAGTCTGTGTCTCCCTCTCTCTCTGACCCTCCCCTGCTCACGCTGTCTCTCTCTCTCTCCTAGAAGTAAATAAAAATATTAAAAAAAAAAAAAACAATGAAAGGGAAAGAGGAGAATCAGCAATTCTGGTCCTTGGAATTTGCCCGAAAGAGTTGAAAGCTTTTGTCCAACAAAATATTGCAGGTGAATGTTTCCAGCAGCTTTGTTCATAACTGCCCAGAGTCGGAACCAACCAAGAGATCTTTCAGGAGGTGAATGGGTAGATAAGCTGGGGTCCATCCAGATAAGGGAATATTATTTGGCATTAAAAAGAAATGAGCTATCAAGCCATGAGAAGACACTGTGGAAACATAATGCACATCACTAAGTGAAGGAAACCCGTCTGTAAAAGACCGCATACTATATGATTCTGACTTTGTGACATTCTGGAAAAGGCAAAACCATGGAGACAGTAAAAAAGATCAAGCATTAGCCAAGGGCTTGGGGGTAGGGAGGGATGAATAAGTAGAACATGGGATTTTAGGGCCGTGAAACTATTCTGTATGATGCATTTGTCAAAACCCACAGAGTGAGGCACCTGGGAGGCTTAGTCAGTCGGTTAAGCATCTGACTTTGGCTCAGGTCATAATCTCACGGCCCGTGGGTTCCAGCCCTGCATCGGGTTCTGGACTGACAGCATGGAGCCTGCTTCAGGGTCTATGTCTCCCTCTCTCTGCCCCTCCCCTGCTTGTGCTCTGTTTCTCTCAAAAATAAATAAACATTGAAAAAAAATTTTAAAAACCCGCAGAGTATGCAACACAAGGGGTGAGCCCTGATGTAAACTATGGACTTTGGGGTGCTGCAGGTTGACTGTTGTGTCCCCCAGATTCATATGTTGAAACCTAATCTCCAATGTGATGGTGTCGGGGGGCGTGGCTGTGGGAAGTGATTAGTGGTCGATAAAGGGGCTCCAGAGAGCCCTCTCCCCACTTCTGACATGTGAGTTCCAGCAGTGAAACAATGGCCCATCTATGAACAAGGAAGTGAGTCTTCACCAGACACAGAACCCAACCATCCTGAGCCGGGACTTCCAGCCTCCAGAGCTGTGAGAAGTCAGCTTCTGTTGATTATAAACCACCCAAGTTGCGGTACTAACAGAACCAGGATGCTGGTTCCTGACGGTGACAAAGGCCCCACCTTGGGGCAGGGTGTTGATGATCAGGGAGGCTGTGTGGACTCGGGGAGGAGGGAGAGTGTGGGAACTCTCTGTACTTTGGCCTAAAACTGCTCTGAACAATCACCTCTTCATTCAAAGAAAGAGGGGAGGAAGGAGAATGAGCAAGAAGTAAAACTGAATTAAGCACTTAATGGCCCAAACAGAGACTTTGTCCTTGAAGTCACCAGAAGGGATGAAGGAAAGTGGAAAGCAAGATAACCTTCACGCCCGGTGATTCCTCCGCCTCGGTCCTCCCTGGGAGCATGGTTAGAGTACGCAGAGTTCAGGCTGGGATCCAGGAGACCTGAGTTCCATCCTTGGTTGGGTCGCCCATGCCCACCCTGCTGCGTGCCCTGGGCATCCTCTCCTCCCTGAGGTCAGTCCCCTTATGCGTCATATGTAGAGGTTGGATGGGATCATTTTTTTTATTATTATTTTAAATATTTATTTATTTATTTTGAGAGAGAGTATGCACACACAGGGGAGGGGCAGAGAGAGGGGGAGAGAGAATCCCACGCAGGCTCCGTGCTCAGCACAGAGCCCGACGTTGGGGCTCGATGTCACCACTGTGAGATCATGACCTGAGCCCAGATCAAGAGTCAGATGCTTCATCGACCGATTCACCCAGGCACCCCTGTGAGATGATTTCTAATCCATCATCCTGCTAAGGTTTCCATACGTGAGGTCAGACCCCAGTAAGGCTGGGGCAGCAGGGATGACAGCCCTCGCCCCTCCCCCTTCCCTGGCCCTTCTCCTGGGAGCCCTTGGTCCTTCAGCCCTGGATCAGCCCTTCAGCCCTGGATCACAAAAGGGTCTTTCCTAGTTGTGCTGGGACTGGGTCAAGTACCTTCCAGGCCCTCGGTGAGTGATGGTAGCAAAATGAATTACCCCAGAGTTGGCATTTGAGGCTAGTCCCTTCCCAAATCACAGGGATATGTACATATTTTAAACAAACAAACAAACAAACAAACAAAATAGTTACACGCTGGTCTACACCTTGCTTGTGTCAGTCTGGCTTCAGAAAGTCAATCTTGGAAACACTCCCCATCATGCCGCGCCCTTCATTCTGATGTGTGTATGCCATTCCACCCGGTAGGCATGCCAGAATTGCTAGAAGGACTCCCCTACCCATGGACTTATCTTGGTCCCAGTCTTTGGCTGGAATGCCTCCTGCAGCAGTGAGCGTCCACACACACATGGTGATTTTACACACGTGTCTCTGAGGAATGAAGTCCTTTTGTCAAGCTCCGGTCCTTGGAGGTCATTACCAGGTACACGCCCACGAGTGTGGGATGAGGGTCCTGTGTGCCCACAGTGCTGCTGGGTCACTGATGCTCCCAGCTTCGTACTCATTCTGCCCTGCGTGAATCAACCCAGCTTGTGCACAGCTTTGCAAATTCGCTTAGTCTTTCCCTGGAGTCTGTCCTCTCTTTCCATCAACTAGACCCGCCCCCAGTTAGGCAGGGACCAGTTGGCTGCTGGGTGCTCAGTTGCTCTGGAGGGCATTGTACCCACGGCATGGAGTGATCGGCAAGGAGTGACCTTGGGAAGCACCCAGCCACAGGGGTGGCAGGGATGTCCAGACACCTGCCTGGCTACAGACATACCTGAAAACATTGATGGTTTTGGCTGAAGGAGCCTCTTCTGTCACCTCCATCGCATCCTCGTCATCAAAGTACTCCTGGTAGATGTCGATGGCATTATTCTGCTTGATGCAGTGCTCCATGATCTAAGGAGGGAACATCAGGAGTTCTTGGCAGGAAAGGGGGGTCCCTGCAGCCTGAACAAGGCTGAGGCGGAGTCTGGGAGGCACAAGAAATGTCTAGTGGTCTTTCCCAGCCTTCCAGCCCATTGCATTTTCAACGGGGGCAACATTGCTTCCAAGGGAGTGAAATTTGGTTTTGGAGGGTAAAATAATGTTACTTTTCACGTATAAAGAACAGATATACACACAGTACATAAAAAAATATATATACCTATGGTATTAAACTTTCATGGGGGAGGAAATTAGGGAAAAAAAATGTCTGAAAAAGCTCATTGGGGGACAACAATGAAAAAAAGGTGAAGAACTTTCCAGTCAAACAGAACTGGGAATCACTCCATATAGAGCACCCATCTTCTGGTTCTGCCACCCAGAAGGCCCTCTCCATTGTCCCAAATGTCTAACAAGGAAAAACCTCAAGCTCAAGTGCCTCCTCTTCCAGGAAGCCTTCTCGGATCCCTTCAGCAGGAAATTGAATCTTCCTCCTTATGGGGCAAAATAGCATCTGTCATCCTACATTATACAGTGATATCTCTGTATTTGTCCTTGACCTCCAGTGGATTATGATAAACTGTTTGGGGCAGGATGTATGTGCATTTTATTTTTGCAGTCTCTCTTGTGCCTGGCAGAGACTAGAGGCTCAGTCCAAATGTGTCGAATGAACGAATGAATGAATGTTCCCTATTGGCGGGTAGCTCCTGGGTGGGGTTCTTTGGAGTCCATGCTCAGGGGAGCACCTGTCAGACTCCCCCTCAAGCCTGCTCAGCCCTGGTACCTTCCCATCTTCCCCACTGAGCAGCTGTTGTGGACTGGTCTATCTGCTCCCAGATGGGAGGTTTTTTAAGGTAGTAGCACTCTTTGTCCGCATAGCCGCAGGAGCGGAGCCCAGGGCCAGGCACACACCCAGGGCTCTCACAGGCCAGTGGGGCACCAGAGAGATGGAAGCCTTACCGAGCCCAGCTGCATGATGGCGTTGATATAGTTCTCATCCTTCTCCACCTTCTTCCGGAACCGGATCGTCTGCTCGAGCTCCAGGGGGTTCACATCCTTGGGCCAGCCCCCCTCCACGTGGTTAACCCCCCGGGTCTCCATCTCGAACCGCTCTGTGTTGGCCTAAACAGAGCCCCAGGTGAGAAGATGCCTACCCCAGGTGTAAACATTAGGTCATTTCTGCAAACCAGGATCCTGGGGCCGGCTTGCCCCTGGGCCCTGAGCGCACAGGGACGGATCAGGAAGGTGGCCCTGGCCAAAGCCACTTTCAGGTTCCAGCAAGGAGATTTGTGGTCCTCGGGTGGTCACAGGGAGTCACAGAAGACCCACCCCATGGAGCTGGCAGCTTCAAAGCTGATGCCTCTTGCCATGGAAAATCCAGTTCTGACTTTATCGAAACCCCAATGCATCAGAGGAGCCCACCCAGTTGTTCTTTGTGGTCCCAAAGAGATAGAAGTGAGTGGTCTTGCTCTGCCTTACCATTTGCAACGTCATAGGAATCGAAACGCAGAAATGATTAAAAGCTGGGGCTTGCTTTCCACGTTCTCTGCAGTGGGGAGGATGGTATGTACAGGTAGAGTTTTACTCCTTAAACTTGCAACTTTACCTCCTTTCCCTTTTTTCCCCATTAAAAAAATTTGTGGTAGGGGCGTCTTGGTGGCTCAGTCGGTTGAGCGTCCAACTTCGGCTCAGGTTATGATCTCATGGTTTGTGGGTTCGAGCCCCACATTGGGCTCTGTGCTGACAGCTCAGAGCCTGGAGCCTGCTTCAGATTCTGTGTCTCCTTCTCTCTCTCTGCCCCTCCCCATTCATGTTCTGTTTCTCTCCATCTCAATAACAAATAAACATTAAAAAAATTTTTTTAAATGTGGTAAAAGACATAAAATTTCCTATTTTACCCATTTAAAAATGTACTGTTCTGTGGCATCAAGGACATTCATACGGTTATACAACCATCTCCACCACCTAGTTCCAGAACTTTTTCATCACCCCAAGTGGGTCTAGACCCCAAAGCCATTAAGCAGTCACTCCCCTCCTCATTTCCTTTCTAAGCCAGTGCTCCTGAAAGCTCTGTGTTGCCCCAGGATGGCTGCTGGCAGCAGACCCTAACACGTGTGGCCTTCACGGTGGCCATTCTGTTGAGTTGGTTACGCTGTGGACAAAATGGCCCAGCCCTGTGACAGCCATTAGCTCCGGGAGAGCAAGAGACTCAGCGTGTTTGAACCGTGAGTTACTGGAACATCCCACAAAGTGTTTTGGCCAAATCAAGTGTGATTTTCACTCGGATGATTTGGGACATGACCAACTGGGTCCTTCTCTCCCTCAAACTAGTTTTGTCTCCACGGTGCCTGGCATAATCCAAGGCGGATCGCCCGCTCTAGACAGGCAGGGAGCTCCGACTGCGGCACCGCGCTCAGTTCTCCTGTCACGCAGGCCCTCGGACCAGAACTTTCCATGGCACCCTTTCCTTTCCACCCTCCGGGCAGGTGCCTGCAGATCTGAATCCCTGCCCCCTCAGGATACCTCTCTCCTGCTGTACCACATGCCTAAGATGGCTTAGAGGTGAGACCAGACCCCATGGGAGAGAAGACACCTTGATTCCCCTTCCCCCGGCCCAGGCAGTGGCTGGTGGTGGCGCTTCTGCCCCCCCTGCACCGTGGTGGGTTGTGGGGCGGTTCTGCCCCCATACTTCCAGCATTCGCCCTGGGCCGCTCTAACTGGCTTCCGGTCACCCAGATGGCGCCACCCAGTCCCACTGAGCACCCTGGCCGGCCACCCTGCCAGACCAGACCTTCATTGGCTCAGGCCCGGGGCCAGGGACCCACCTCATGCTCCGACATGCTGGTGGAGCACTGGGTGCCCGTGTCCACGGGGTTGCGCTCCACAAACTGCTCGGCCAGCTCGGGGTTGGGCAGGATGTTGATGTTCAGCTCGGCCTGGCGGTCGGAGAAGTTGCACTGCTTCCCGAACTCGCTTCGCCTCTTGACGTACACGTACACGATCTCCATGGTGCCGGTGGCTGCAGGGGCAGAGAGAGAGGGTGTGTCGCAAGGGACCCCACCTGCTGCTTCCCCAGGTTGGGGGCAGCTTCCAGGTTCCCGGTCAGGTAGCAGGGAAGGGTCCTAGGGGATTTGCTCAGAAGCTGCATCGGCACTTTTAAAAAATCATTTCTTGGGGTGCCTGGGTGGCTCAGCCAGTTGAGCATCTGACTCTTGATTTCAGCTCAGGTCATGATCTCAGTGAGTTCGAGCCCGGCATTGGGTGCTGACACTGCAGAGCCAGCTTGGGATTCTCTCTCTCCTTTTCTCTCTGCCCCTATCATGTGTGTTCTCTCTCAAAATAAATAAACAAAAAATCATTTATTGGGGCGCCTGGGTGGCACAGCCGGTTAAACGTCCAACTCTTGATCTCTGCCCAGGTCACGATCTCACAGTTCGTGGGTTCAAGCCCTGCTACGTGCTCTGGGCTGACAGCTCAGAGCCTGGAGCCTGCTTCAGGTCCTGTGTCTCCCTCCTTCTCTCTCTGCCCCTCCCCTGCTCGCACGTTGTGTGTGTCTCTCTCTCAAAAAGAAATAAACATTAAAAAAATTTTTAAAAGTCTCTGTAATTAGATTTTTTTAAGTTTATTTATTTATTTTGGGAGAGAGAGAGAGGACAAGCTGGAGAGGGGCAGAGAGAGTGGCCCAGCCATGGTCAAGCTGCTGGCAAGTGGCAGGCCCAGGACTTGAAGTCAGTGCCCAGCCCAGCCCACTTTCTGATTCCCCACTGTGCTCTGCCCCACCAGTCTTTCAGAGACCCAACTATTCTGCCTGTTGAGGAAGTGGTCCGGCTCTCTCCCCTTCTCAGGCGGACCCCCAGCCCCACTGAGGTCAGAGTGATGTAGAGGAGAGAGTCTCCCGTGGGGGACCCTCAGGAGCGGTGAAGGGGAGTGCCCAGTAACCTAGAACTCTGGGAAGGGGTGGGAGGCCTTTTGGACGATCGTTTAGTTTCCCTTATTTCACTTACTCTTTTTTTCTTTTTTTTTTAATTTTTTTTTAATGTTTTATTTATTTCTAGGAGAGAGAGACAGCGTGAGCAGGGGAGGGTCAGAGAGAGAGGGAGTCACAGACTGAAACAGGCTCCAGGCTCTGAGCTGGCAGTCAGCACAGAGCCTGACGTGGGGCTCGAACCCACGAACCACGAGATCACGACCTAAGTGAAAGTCGGCCACTTAACTGACTAAGCCACCCAGGCGCCCCTTCACTTACTCTTTTGGCAAACATTTACTTAATGCTGAGTAATCAAGAAAGCGTGGCAGTGGCATCAGAATAGCCATATGTATCTATGCAATGGCGTTGAGAGCTCAGAGATAGACTTATATTTATAGCCAACTGACTTTTGAAAAAGGCACTAAGGCAGCTTATTGGAGAAATGATGGTCTCTTCAACAAACAGTGCAGGGCCACCTGGACGTTCCCATGCGAAAGAATGACCAAGGACCCCCTACCTCACGCCACACACACAAATCAACGCAAAATGGATCTCAGGCATCAGCGTAAGAGCGAAAACTAAGGGGGAGGAACGTAGAGGGAAATCTTCGTGATGCTGATAGGGCAGATTCCCTAGGCAGGGCATCAGAAGTATGGTCCGTAAAAGCAAAAACAATGATAAATTGGACTTCTTTTGAGTTGGATGTTACCTCAAAAGATAACATTGAGAAAATGAAAAGACAAGCTGCAGACTTGGAGAAAATATTTGCAAATTGTGTCTGATAAAGGACTTGCATCCAGAAATAAGGAGGCTTGCAGGGTCCCGGGCACTATGGACAGCGGTTTAGAGGTTCTTTCACTGTGTGCCCCCCACAGCACCCCCCCCCCACCAAAAAACTCACAATTCTCATTCTACATATGAAGAAACCGATGCCCAGAGAGCTTAAATCCCTTGTCAGAGGTCATGGTTCTTAAGCTGAGGCAGAGCCGGGGCCCAGACACGCCTGGCTCTACAGCAGTGATTCTTAACCTTGGCTACAGGGTTTGAGACTCCTGGAGGGCTTTATAAAATCACAACCCTCAGGTTAAACTGCAGACAAAAGAAATCAGAATCTCTCAGCAGAAGGGTTTGAACGCCCTGGGGAATTCCAGCGTGCCGCCAAGGTTGAGAAGCACCGATTTAAAGTGAAGGATCTTGGGGCGCCTGGGTGGCTTAGTCGGTTAAGCGTCCGACTTTCGCTTAGGTCATGATCTCGCGGTTCGTGGGTTCGGGCCCCGCGTCGGGCTCTGTGCTGACTGCCAGCTCAGAGCCTGGAGCCTGTTTCAGTCTGTGACTCCCTCTCTCTCTGACCCTCCCCTGCTCACGCTGTCTCTCTCTCCTGGAAATAAATAAAACATTAAAAAAAATTAAAAAAAAAAATAAAGTGAAGGATCTTAATTTCTCAGCTAGCATATCTCAAATCTGGGACGATCATTCAAAACACGGAGGTTCCCAGCCCCCCTCTTGCAAATGTGGACTGTGTGTCTAGGGCGGGGCCTGGCAATTTGTGTTTTTCACAATACCACCCCCCCCGCCCCCCCCCGCTGGTGAATGTAATGGCCAGACCTGTGTCTAATTTGCCTTCTCTTACCTCCAAGGCCGCAAGGTACCAGACCAGTGGGCCCTGGCTACTGGCCCCTGAGACCCAGGGGCAGAGCTATTGTGACAGCTCAGAAGCAGTTGCCTGGAGTGGCCTTTGGGCCTTGGAGCAACTGGGGCAGGAGCCCGGGGGTGACGATGGAGAGTTAACTCTTAGGTCCCTTTGCATCCACATCCATTGTCCCTTGAGCGCAGCACCATCCCAGCCCGTGCCCAGCCCCAGAGCAGCTCAACCTGACTCAGACTCCCAGAAAGCAGATTTCCTGCTCTTCCTCCTGCTTTGGAAACCCAGGAAAGGTAGAGGCCATGGCTCGGAGAGCAGAGGGCGGGGACGGAAACATAAACTGCAGGAGGCTGCCCCAGTGTGGCCCTTCTACATGGGCAAGGATAGGGCCTTGTGAAAAAGATAGTCGATTCTCGCCTTCGCCGGTGCACTGTCAAGGGGCCACAGCACGGCTCCTGGGCCCCCACAGTGAGGGGCTGCCTGTCTCTTCCTCAGTAAAAGACACTTGCTGAAAAAGCCAGTTCTCTGCGGACACAAGGAGGATTAAGAGCGTGTGGAAACTCCAGGGGTGGCAAAAATAGTCTCTTTAGCCCAGATCGTACTTGAAACAGCTTTGCTTTCCTCCTTGGTGCCTCCCAAGGCCAAAGCAGGAGTGAGAACGGGGGCATTGTTTTCTATCCGGAGGCAGACAGAGGGGACATTTAAAGGCTGGCCCGGTGACGGGAAGACAGCTCATTCAGGCACCCAGAGCAAGCTTTTTCTCCCAAGCTGGCAGGGCCCGAAGATGAATAGCGAGGTCAGAGCGGAGGTCTCCAGGGGGTCTCTCCCTGCCCTGGTGAGACAGATGCCATGGGCTGGGCTTTCCCCGCCTGCGGGGGCGGGGTGGGGGGGCTTCCGAGGGAGGCGGGGGCAGTACTGCTGCCTTTCAGGAGTTTGGGAAGGCCCCCCCCCCCCCCCCCGTGGGAACCTAGAGACCCAGGGGCAAGCGGGACTCTGCAGTGAGTCCCAAACACAAAAGCATGTCTGGCTGGGGATGTGCTGGTGTGACCGTGGAACCTGCATCCCAGAACGGTCGGCCTGGGACCTCCACTAGCTATAAAAACTCCCCTTGCGCAATGATAAGGTGCAAAGCGATTCCTGGAAAGAACTTCCCTCAACTTAAGAGAAAGTGTGTTTTCCAAGCTTGGGGTGAGGCTAAGGGAGCCATGGGGACGGAGAAGCTGTTTGGGAGCTTAGGGGGAGGCAAGAGGAAGGTGGCTTGCTTTCCCTCAGCTCTGGACTCCACGCAATATAAACACAAGAACATTTTTCTCTTCTTCGTGGTCCCTGGGGCAGCCCCCAGTCTGTGTGCCCAGGACTGATGGCCTCTGTGTGGCACCTAGCTGGGCAGAGGAACGCAGGTAGAGAGCTTCCTTCCTTCTTTCTTCTGTCGTTTTATGCATCTTCTGGAAAAAGTGCATCTTCTAGGAATCCACCCCACCCCCACCAGGACATCCCACCAGGTACTCCTAGGCACCCTGGGGTCCCCCCGCGGTGAGCTCCAGGCATGTGAACGTGTTGCAGGAAGGTGAAACTAAGCATGTGACCTTGAGCGTGGTATCCCAGGGGGCATAAGGGGCGCCTGGGTGGCCCAGCTGTTTAAGCATCTGACTCTTGATCTCGGCTCAGGTCATGGTCTCACGGTTTGTGGGTTTGAACCCTGCATCCGTCTCTGTGCTGACAGCACAGAGCCTGCTTGGGATTCTGTCTCCCCCTCTCTCTGCCTCTTCCCTGTTCGTTTCCTATCTCTCTCTCTCTCAAAATAAACTGAAAAATAAATGTCCCCCTCAGGTTGCGGAGTAAGTAAAATCATGCACTTTAGGGTACCTGCAGCCTAGTCGGTGCTCAGTAATTTTGAATTCCCTTCCCTCCTTTACTTAGAAGAAAGCCCACCTCCCTCCAGTTCAGCCCAGCCTGTACCTTCCCACCAGCCAGCTGCGAACCCTTTAGAGGTCTCCGCCCCTTCAGGAGACTGGCGGATCAGACCAGACTGACGGGGGGCACGGGATTTGGAGGCAAGATGACCAGAACCTGCGGGGACCTGAGAGTCGGGAGTACTGCTGGCAGCCAGGACGAATGGGGTCCGGACACCTGGCCAGCCATCCTCCCGCAGAGCTATCCCAGAAGGCCGCCCGCAGGAAGAGTTTCTTGCACTGTCGCTGATTATTAACCTGGGGGCTCCCCGCTTCACTCTCCTCTCCTCCTCTTCAGCCTTGGACTCCTCCCGGCCCGCGCCCTTACCCTCGGTCCGCTCGCGTCGCCTCCTGGCCGCAGGGGCAGCACCTGAGCCACCGCCGCCGCGCTTCTCAACGGCTCCGAGGTAGGAAGTTTACCCGTTGCCTAGCAACCCCGGATGGGCGGGGACGCGGCGCCGGACGGCTCCCCAGAGCACGTGACGGCCCGTCCCGCTGCGGCCGAAGCACTTCCTCTAGTGGAAGTCCCCAGAGTCAGGAGAAAGATTAACCAAGTGAATCGAACGCTGGTAATAATAAACGTTTGTAGCACCTCTGCCGAGGTGCGTATCCGTGTCTACAAAAAATGCGTGGGGTAAGATGCCTACAGTGCAAATTATTGTAGGCAGGGCCTCGGAAGCCCCGCGCCCTGGTTGGTGATGCCGGGTTGTCTTACTGTCCCTTCCGTCGGGTTCCTCAACCACTCACTGGGAATTAAACCCGCCCAGTCCCTGTGCTCCCATATCCCGGGGACATCGTGGAATAACCAAGCTTGACCGCACCAACAGTCCCCTCCCGGAAAGTGGGAGCTGGGTGTTTCCGCAGCTTATCTGGTGGTTGTAAACATGGAGTAAGTGTTCACTGAATGCATGAATGAATAGGATGAAGTGTCTCCTGGGGTTAAGGAATGAGGCAAGATAATATAAACGGGGATCCGGGGATGGGGGGCTAGCAGGCATGGGTTTGAATCCCAGCTGGGCCATTTACTGATCGTATGACCCTGAGAGAGTTACTTTCTAAGACTCAACCTTCTTTATTATTTTATTTTATTTTTGTTTTTTAAATGTTTGTTTATTTATTTATTTATTTTTTAAATGTTTTATTTATTTCCAGGAGAGAGAGAGAGACAGCATGACAGGGGAGGGTCAGAAAGAGAGGGAGTCACAGACTGAAACAGGCTCCAGGCTCTGAGCTGGCAGTCAGCACAGGGCCCGACGCGGGGCTCGAACCCACGAACCGCGAGTTCATGACCTAAGCGAAAGTCGGACGCTTAACTGACTAAGCCACCCAGGCGCCCCAAATGTTTATTTATTTTTGAGAGAGAGAGAGACAGAATGCGAGCAGGGGAGGGTCAGAGACAGAGGGAAACACAGAATCTGAAGCAGGCTCCGGGCTCTGACCTGGCAGCACAGAGCCCAACGCAGGGCTCAAACCCACAAACTATGAGATCATGACCTGAGCTGAAGTCGGACGTTTATCCGACTGAGCCACCCAGGCGCCCCTAGGATTCAACCTTCTTAATTTTTTTTTAAAAAATGTTTACTTGTTTTTGAAAGAGAGAAAGAGAGGGCATATGAGCAGGGGACAGACAGAAAGTGGGGGGGCATAGGATTCCAAAGTGGGTTCCTTCCTGACAACAGACAGCCCATGAGGGGGTTGAACTCAAGGACTGTGAGGTCTTGACCTGAGCCGAAGTTGGACGCTCAAGCAACCGAGCCACGCAAGCGCCCCAAGACTCAACCTTTTTCATCTGCAAAGTTGGGGGGACAGTGACGGAGCTGGGAGGCAGGACGGAGACAACACAGCAAGGTGCCCACCCTGTGCTGACGGCAGTCTGCCCCCTAACACAGGTCAGCTCTGTACTTCCCGTCTCCGGGAATCAGGCTAACCAGGTTTAGGGGTGAGTGCTGGAGATCCGGACAGCGGGAGATGGGATATGTCAGCCCAAAAGTGGGATTTGGGGTTGGAACTGGCCTTGAAAAAGGTGAGGAGTTGCGGGGGAGGCGTGGGCATTCCAGATTGGAGGAGGACATGGTGTATGCAAGGGAGGGTTATTTGTGATGGAAGGAAGACATTTTGGGGAGGTTGATGCCTCCTTGTGGCACGGGTTGACAGTCCCTGTAGGGGAGGAAATCAGAGGGGAATTTGCAAAGGTCAGCTGGGGCCAGTTTGTGGGGTGTCCTGAGAGGCAGGCTGAGGCACCTAGACAACTCCCTGTGGGTTTTTGGAGCTGTCACATTACAGGAAGAAAGCACATGTTCCCCCACTCTGGCTCCCCGACTTCTCCAAAAGTGTGTCTTCACCATTGCCTTTAACAGGGCAGGTGCAACAGAATTCCCAGCACGATGGCACTTGGCTCAAACATACTAACAAGCCCCACAGTGACGGCTGTGGCTGCCACCAACCCCCATCCCTTGGCTCTTGCTCCCACCAGCGTCTCTAAGCAAAGGGCTTCCTTGGGGTGGGCGCTGAGGGTGTTGCTGGGGGCTGGGTGCAGGAGCGTCTGAAAGCCCCACTGAACTGGCTTTGTGTGCTCAGAGGCACGTCAGACCCGTACGAAGCGTCCAGAAGAAACAGATCGGCTCCACAATGGAGCACCGGCTGGTTGGGGCTGGAAACAGACATCCACCTCCCCCCGCCCCCCAGCCCTGGAAAGTCGAGACCCTCTGTGCACATGTTATTCCCTGGGTGGGGAAGTGGGGACGGTGAGTAGGAAAGAAGGAGAAATAGGAAAAGTTGAAAGATAACCTGTACTCACCTTTCTCATGGGGCTGCAATGATTTATTACAGGTTCCCCCCACCCCCACCCCTGCACTCAGAAGGTCTCCATTGCTGCTAGCAGCCTTGGGCACCCCTGTTCTCTGGCAAAACAGCCGTCACCCCTTGGCGGGTCTGTCTCAGCCGCGCTGGGAAGCCAGCCTGATGTCGTATAATTAGGAGTTTGCACAGGGATCCCGTTAAAAACAATTTTCAATGTCTCTCTGATCTCTGCCCAATGAGCTGAAGGGAATGGGCTACTGAGATTTTTTGCTGAAGGCAGCCCCCTGCCCTGCCCCTCTTAGGCCAGTCCACGATCCATTGCGCTTCTGTCTATGCCCACCTATTCTTTTTCCAGTTGTTTTTTTATTGTGGTAAGATACGCAGAACACAAAATGTAACCTTAACCATATTGAAGAGTGTAGTTCAGCGGCA
The DNA here is from genome assembly GCF_003009895.1 of Hyaena hyaena. NCBI lineage: Eukaryota > Metazoa > Chordata > Mammalia > Carnivora > Hyaenidae > Hyaena > Hyaena hyaena. Next base: position 5,305,300 of record NW_024080671.1, on the reverse strand, counting down.
TTAAGTCCACTGGTAGTGCTGGGCCGCCATTACCACCATCCATCTCCAGAGCTTTTTCATCTTGCATAACTGAAACTCTGTACCCATTCAACAGTAACTCCTCATTTCCCCTCCCCCACCTCCTGGCACCCACAATCCTACTTTCCATCTCTCTGATTTTGACTCCTCTTAGTACCTCATAGAAGTGGAATCACACATTGTCTTTTTGTGACTGGCTTATATCACTCAGCATAATGTCTGTAAGGTTCAGCCTTGTTGTAGCCCGTGTCAGAATTCTCTTCCTTTTTGGGGCGCCTGGGTGGCTCAGCCGGTTAGGCATCTGACTTCGGCTCAGGTCACGATCTCACAGTTTGTGAGATCGAGCCCTGCATCTGGCTCTGTGCTGACAGTACAGAGACTGCTTGGAATTCTCTCTCTTCCCCTCCCTCACTTGCACTCTCTCTCAAAAGAAATAAACAGACTTTAAAAAAAAAAGAATTTTCTTCCTTTTTAAGACTGAGTAATATTCCATTGCACATATACACTGCATTTTGTTTGCATCCATGGATGGACACTAGGGTTGCTTCTACTTTTTACTATTGTGAATAATGGTGCTGTGAACATGGATGTAGGAAATCTCTTCAAAAGTGTGCTTTTGGGGCCCCTGACTGGCTCAGTCGGTGGAGCTTGTGACTCTTGGTCTCGGGATTGTGAGTTTGAGCCCCATGTTGGGTGCAGAGATTACTTAAAAATAAAATCTTAAAAAGAAACCGTGCTTTCAAATCTTTGGGAAGGAGAATTGCTGGATTCAAAGGTAATTTTATCTACTTAATAGAATTGATTTTTAATTTTTTCAAGAGCCACCATTCTGTTCTCTGCAGCAGCTGCACCATTTTGCATTCCCACTGATAGAGCACAAGGGTTTCAACTTCTCCATATCCTTTCCAACAGTTGTTCTGTCCTGTTTCTTGATAGTAGCCATCCTAATGGATGTGAGGTGGTACTTTACTATAGCTTTGCCTCCTATTTCCCCAGCAATTGTGATAGTGAACATTTTTTTATGTGCTTCTTGGCCATTTGTGTGTCTTCTTTGAAGAAATGTCTACTCAAGTCCTTTGTCCAGTTTTGAATCAAGTTTTATTTTGTTATTGTAGGAGTGCTTTATATATTCTGGATATTAATCCCTTATCAGATACATGATTTGCAAATATTTTCTCCCATTTTCTGGGCTGTCTTTTTGCTCTGTCGATAGTGTCTTTTGAGGCCTCCAATTAAAAAATTTCTTGTGAATTAGGAGTGCCTGAGTAGCTCAGTTGGTTAAGCGCCTGACTTTAGCTCAGGTCATGATCTTACGGTTCATGAGCTCTACCCCTCATCGGGCTCTGTGATGACAGCTCAGAGCCTGGAGACTGCTTCGGATTCTGTGTCTTCTTCGTCTATCTGCCCCACCCCTCCTTGCTCTCTCTCTCTCATAAATAAACATTACTGAAAAAATTTTTGTTAAGAATCCAACTTGTCTATTTTTTCTTTCATTGTTCACGCCTTTAGGGTCATGCTCCAGAAATCATTGCCACGTCTGATGTTGTGAAGCTTTTACCCTATGCTTTATTCTAAGGGTTTTATAGCTTTAGGTCTTATTTTGAGGTCTTTGATCCATTTTGAGCTAATTTTTGTATTTGTTGTTAGGTAAGAGACCAACTTAATTCTTCTCCATGTGGATATCCAGTATTTTTTTAAAGTTTATTTATTTGTTTTGAAAGAGAGAGAGCAAGAGGAGGGGGAGAGAGAGAGAGGGAGAGAGAGGGAGAGGGAGAGGGAGAGAGAGAATCCCAAATAGGCTGTGTGCCATCAGTGCACAGAGCCCAATGTGGGGCTTGATCTTGCAAACTGTGAGATCATGACCTGAGCCAAAATCAAGAGTTGGTTGCTCAACTGACTGAGCCACCCAGGCAACCTGAATATCCAGTTTCTCCAGCACTGTTTGTTGAAAAGATTGTCCTTTCCCCATTGAGTTACCTTGACCTCTTTGTTGAAAATCATTTGACCACACGTGAGAGTTTATTTCTGGATTCTATGTTACTCTGTTGGTCTCTATGTCTGGTGTTATGCCAGCATCACTCTTTTATTACTTTTTTTAATTTTCTTTATAGTTTATTGTCAAGTTCGTTTACATATATCACTCTCTTTTAATTATTGCGGTTTTGCAGTAAGTTTTGAAATCAGAAGTGGGAGTCCTCCATTTGTGTTCTTCTTTTTCAATACTCTTTTGCTTATTTGGAGCCTGATGAGATTCCATATGGATTTTTAGGGTGGGTTTTTCTATTTCTCCAAAAAAATGTCATTTTCAATAGGGGTTGTGCTGAATCTGTAGATTACTTTGGGTAGTAGTGACATCTCAACAATATGAAGTCTTCCAATCCTTGAACATAGGATGTCTTTCCATTTTTCTTTAATTTCTTTCAGCAATGTTTTGTAGATTTCATTATACAAGACTTTCATTTCTTTGGCTAATTCCTAAGGGCTTTTGGGGGGGATACTATTGTAAACATAATTGCTTTTTAAATTTCATTTTCAGATTTTTCACCGTTAATTTTTATTGACAGAAAAGTTGTAAAGATGGTATAGAGTTCCCATATACCCTTATTATGGTTGGAATGTTTATGTCCTCCCTAAATTTATATGTTGACATCCTAATGCTCAATGTGATGGTATTTGGAGGTGAGGCTTTTGGGAAGTGATTAGTCATGAGGATGGTGGAGCTGTCACGAATGGGATTAGTGCCTTATAAAAGAGACTCCGCAGGACTCCCTAGCCCCTTCTACATGTTAGAACAGAGAAAAGGCACCATCTATGAATCAGGAAGCCTTGCCTATTTGTAAACTCTATGAAGTCAAGGCCATAATTGCCTTAGAGACTTCTGTAGCCCCAGAATTTATAGAAAGTGATGCGCTTAGGCCAGGGGTGAGCAAACTATAAACTAGTTTAAGAGATAGTAAGTATTTTAGGCTGCAGGTTAAGACACAAAATCAAAGCCATTTTGTAGATACTTATATCATGAGAAAACAATTCCCACCCATCTTTTGATTAATGAAATTCAAAATATTATGCTGAGCATAATTTTTCTGTAATACGGGACAATTAATGAGAATGAAATTCTCTGCAGGGGGGACAACACCTTGTTTCACTGAGGCTCAGGATTGGTATTCTCTGCTGTCAAAATCAGTTGCAAATATTTGATTTTTTTAAAAGCCATTAAAATTATACAAACTATACTCACAGGCCATACATGGCAACAGATCAGACTAGGCTCATGGGAGGTAGTTTCCTGGCTCCTGTGCTAAGCTATCAATGCATTTTTTAAAATAGTTTATTTATTTTTGAGACAGAGAGAGACAGAGCATGAGTGGGGGAGGGGCAGAGAGAGAGGAAGACACAGAATCAGAAACAGGCTCCAGGCTCTGAGCTGTCAGCACAGAGCCTGATGTGGGGCTCGAACCCATGAACCATGAGATCTGACCTGAGCCGAAGTCGGATGCTTAACCAACTGAGCCACCCAGGCGCCCCTATCAATGCATTTTTGAATGGGGAAATTGAAATGTGAAAGGGAGAAGAAAGGAAGGTAAATTCTCCTGATCTGGGTCTATCTGTCAGTGGGCACACAAGGCCTCTTGAGTGCTGACTGCTCCACTAGCACTTTAGAGCCTAGAGGCAGTGATATTGCCCCCACTCCTTTGAAACAGGAGACCTCACAGCTTTGGAGGGGGGGAAGCACAGCACAGCACAATGTAGGGCTACTGGAGGTGAGTCAGCTTTGGAGAAAAGACCCCTCTGTCACTGCTCCACATGGGTAAGTTGGCCCTGAACAACAGACTCAAATGCACACCTGTTCCTGGCTGAGGCTCCCTTCACAGAGGGGCCTGATGTTCATCACTTTCTTTCTGGGAGCAGGTCCCTGGGTCTGGGGTCAGGGCTGTTCAGAGGTGCTTGGAAATAGCAGGGCTGAGCTGGTGGGCCAGCAGGTTAAACATTGGCGTGCTTGGCACAGAGGGCCACTCACCCCACCCTTTTCCCTTGGGTGAGAGATTGGTGCAGACCAAGACAGGAATGTGGGGGTGAGGGGGTGACACACCTGGGGACCCAAACCACCCTCAGCTTGTGCATTCCCACGTGGCCTCCTTCCTACTTCATTCACAGCCTGCCTATAGCCAGGTCCCCTGCAGCTCCTAGAGACAATGAAAGCCCCTGAAGTGAATCTCATTTGAGTGTCGAACTGCAGTTACCTTTAAAAAAAGATCGGGGGTGCCTGGGTGGCTCAGTCGGTTGAGCATCTGACTCTTGATTTCAGCTCAGGTCATAATCTCATGGTTTGTGGGATCGAGCCCCACATGGGGCTCTGCACTGGCAGCACAGAGCTTGCTTAGGATTCTCTGTCTCCCCCTCTCTCTTCCCCTCCCCTGCTCGCTCTTGTGTGCTCTCCCTCTCTTTTAGAAAAATCAGATTGGTTTCTCCATTGGTTCAAGCCTGTCCCCCACAGCTCTTGGTTTCCTGAGACGAGGGAGAAGGGTGCCTGCTCCATCGGGGAGGCGGGGAGGGACATTCTGACTTGAGAAACGCCCTAGTTCTGGTGCTCAGCTTTGAGGGATGCAGGTTCTGAGCCTGGCATGTTCCGTGGAACAGAGACCTCTGGGTCACACCTCAAGTGCTCCCCAGGGATGCATAAGCTGCTCCCTTCAGGAAGTTCCCTGAAATGCAATCACTTCTGGGAGCACAGCTACTGCACACAAGAGTAAACAGTGGCACAGGGCCATGGGCAGAGAGCTGGAGTCTGCCCTACATGAAGGGTGCAGTGCATCTCAGTGACCCAGCCCAGAGAGGTCCCCCCCGGAGACAGAGTTTATGCACAGAGTGCAGCAAGGACCCACTGCAAAGCTGGGGGAGGCATCAGCCTCACTTGCCTCACCTGGGGGAGGCAGTCCATTGTGAGCACAGCTCCCTCCCCTCCAGCCCCAAAATATTGTCCAGAGGTGCTCAGCTTGGGCTCTGGGTTAGACACCCAGGATCTACCACTTGCTCCAAGTCCTTACTCTCTCTGCACCTGTTGGCTTATCTGCAAAACAAATGACCTCACAGGGTCATCATGAAGTTTAATGAACAATTCACTAACTACAGTCCACAGTACACTGCAGGTGTTCAATAAATGCTACTCCTTATTACTAGCAACATTAAGAGCGTTGGATTTCAGGGGGAACTTGGGAGAAAGGCAAGCTGGGGGAGGAGGAAACAAGGTCTGTCCTTGGTCCTGAAGAGTAGCTGGAGGCCACACTAGAGGTCTGTGACATTCAATAGTCCTGTCTTTCAATCCTTGCATTGAAGTCACTGCAATCTGCCGAGAAGCTCTCCCCACCAATACCCAGCCGGAAGGAAGGGAGCGTTCACTAGAGGAAGTTAGACGGAGTGCATAGTTTAGTACAAGTGGTTTATTTCTCCCCAGGTGAGGGCGCACATGTATCAAGCAGAGGTGTGCCCACCCGGCTCCTTCAGGAACCACCCGAAGGATTCTAGTTTAGTTTACATGCATTAAAAACAACTCAATAGTCGTCAACCACAAAATGTTAAGAAGCTACATCTTGACGTCGCCGAGATCCTACTGCATGCGACGTGGCTATACACAGATACGTTTATGGTACACGGTATGTATAGGTTAACGCAGCTAAGTCCTTGCTGCCCTGTGGCTCTGTTCTGTCCTAGAGGCTTGGGCTGGGCGCCGAGAGCCACTCTGCTGTGAGTGTTTGGATGGGAAAGTGGCTCTCTCCAAATGTAAATGGAGCCCCTGTTGCAAGCCAGGCCTCCCCACGTCCCTGGCTTTGGGTGGGCAAGGCTGTGGGGGCTTCAGTGCTGTGCACTCTGAGTTGACAGGAGATTAGAAGCACCAGAGACCCTAACCCTGGATCCTCAGCAGGCAGGATGGTGGGTCATCATTTCCTCCTGGCCAACAAGCTCCTTCTCACCGAGCAGGTACAGCTTCAGGGGCCCAGGACAACGGGGTGGGTACGAGGCTGGCGGGGGGGGGGGGGGGGGGGGGGCGGGGATTAGAGAAGAGGCCTGTCTCTGGTCAAGACATAATCATCTCATTTGGCTAAAACCTTTTACCACGAACTTGCTCGAAGACAAAAGTGAGGGGCATTCCCCGGAACAGGGGACTCTGTTCAGCTGTCTCCCTTCACTTCCTTCCTGTCTTAAAGGGCCTCCTCCGTGAGTGGGATTGAACCTACATCCCCATGAAGCAGCAGCTTGGGACAGCACGTCTCACTGATCTGTACTTTGTTTAAAAACCCTCCCTCCCTCCGTGCCTCTCTCCAGATGCTTAAAGAACTGGAGCCAGGAGTAAGGAATGAGTCCCAAGTCTATTGTAAAAACCGGATGTGCTATGAGCTTCAATTCTTTGGATAATGAAAATATTTAAAACACTGGGGGAAAAAAAAGAGTTAATGTCGCTTTCAAAGTGTCTATTAATACCTGAGACTGTCCCTATCTGCAGGGAACAAACTCACAGCATCGCTTCTGGAAGGGAGGGACAAGGGAGGGGCAGAGTGTGGCTGCCGTTAACCCACACTCGCACCAGCTCTCACCATGGAAGCTGACCAGGGGTGAAGCTGTGGCCCCCAGTCCTGGGACCACCCACCACACAGCCTCTCCAACACCTTCCCTCTGTGGTCCAGGGAGAGTCCGTCTGGTGGCTCCGGGGGACTGATTTGGACAGTGTCTTGTCTCATCAGAGACATCGCCTCCCCTAAAGGCATCTCCTGATCAGCTCTTCCACTTTTACCCGCAGGAAAATGCTGCCCATCAGCCACACAGCCGAGAGGGCAGAGGGACTCGGGGTGGTCACCCGGACTTCCGGCCGTGTTAGCAGGAGGCACGGTCCTGGCAATGAGACCTAGGAGAACACACAGCACTCAGGTGGTGACGCCTGACCCTCCTTACGGCCACTCCCCACCTGGCGCGGGGGGGATGTGGGGGTGAGCAGGACCAGGCTCCATGCTTGGACTCAGCCAAACACCTGCGGGCGTTTCCGGTGTGGACAGGAGGCCAGAGGAAGGAGGGGCTGGCCCAAGTCACGGGTCTTCAAAGGCCCAGGCATCGCAGCCGAGCCCAGGCTGACCCTCCCCGAATCGCTGCTGCCCCTCTGCAGCCTCAGGGGCCTGCCAATCCCGTGGTCCTGCGTCCAGTCTCCAGACGCCTTTGGTTTCTATCGAAGAAATGGCTTGCGCTGCCATCAATTAAAAACCAAAACAGATCAAGGAGGCAGGAACCTGTGCAGAATGTGTGTTAGGCTGGAAACTCGTTCCCGTAGTGCCTCAGGTGCTCATCTGCCACGGACAGGTAGGTGGCCCTCATGCTGGGGGAATACTGTGGGAGAGAGGGGGGAGGGGACGAGTCAGAACACGGTTGCCTGTCACAACCAGACACTGTACTGGCTGAGGTGCGGGGGCTTCTCAGGGAGCGGGAGCCGCGCCAGTCTTGATCGCAGGCATCGCGGGGACTGGAGCACACCAGCGTGGCTCGGGCGGGCTTCACTGCTGGCCGTGTTTCCAGTCCCGGGGCCATCAGGACGTCCGGCTCCCAGCATCAGATGTGAGATGTGCACACAGACCAGCCACCCTCCCTCTGCAATGGCTGCCACGTCCACTCCAGGACACAGCACCGCCACAGAGGACACTGTCAGGGTGCACCAAGGCACTGGGGAGCCTGCCTCGTGAGTAGGCTGAGGGCACAGGCCCTGAGACTCAGAGACCCAGGTTCAAATCCCAGTGACGCATTTTACTCATGACCTTGGCTGAGGCTTTCCAACCTCTGCAAGCCTCAGTTTCAACATCTGCAATCAGGGACCTACGAGCACTGGCAGTAACCGTGCAAGAATAAAATGCCATAAAACAGGCCAGACACCTCACAAGGCGCTTCTCACACTTGGCTGCATGTCACAAACACCTGGGAGCCCAAAAGTTCCTCATGCTCGGGCCACGCCCACCAGTATTTTTTTTTATTGAGATAAAACCTACATAACATAAAATGAAGCACCTTAAAGTGCCACCAGCACTTTTTTTTTTTTTTAAGTTAATTTATTTGAGAGTGAGAGAGCGAGAGTGAGAGAGTGAGTACAAGCAGGGGAAGGGCCAGAGAGAGAGGGAGACACAGAATTGGAGGCAGGCTCCAGGCTCTGAGCTGTCAGCACAGAGCCCGACGCGGGGCTCAAACCCACGAACTGTGAGATCACAACCTGAGGTAAAGTCGGACTCTTTGCCGATTGAGCCACCCAGGCGCCCTGCACCATCAGCATTATTTAAAAAGCTCTTCCAAATGCAGCCACATGAGAGAAGCAGTGAGCTAACACAAAGTGCACGTTCAACAGATGTTAGTTGGCGACTGCTCTGAAGCAGGGAGCAAGGGCTTCCCACGTGGTCACATTCCACATCCCGGGACGTGAGATTCTCCATTTCCAACAAGCTCCAGATGCTGCTGGTCTGTGGACTTGGGGCAGCAGGGGTCAGCAGAGTCCTGAGCGTCTCTGGCCCCAGGGAGGTTGTGGGGGTTCAGGTCCAGGCTGTTCACACCAGAGGGGGAGCACGTGCTTCTAGCCGGTGGGGGCTCAGGGATGGGGAGGATGGGTGCTGGTGCTCTTTAACCAAGCAGTTTTTAACCAGGGGCGGTTTCTGTCCCCCAGAGATATCTGGAAATGCCTGAAGGCATTTCTGGTCATCACAACTCGGGGTGGGGGTAGGGAGAGGCCAGGGATGGAGGTAAAAATCCTACAGCACCCAGGACAGCCGCCCACCACAGAAGGACCCAGGTGGTCAGCAGTGTGGGGGAAGAAGCCTGCATCAGACCGCGGCAGCTTCCCCAACCTGCAGCCCCAGCTTTACCCATGGACATGTTAGAAATGCCAGTCCCCGGGGCTCCACTGCAGATGTCCCGAATCAGAACCAGGCTGGGCCCAGGATGGGGCCGCCTGGGTGGCTCAGTAGGTTAGGCGTCCGACTTCGGCTTGGGTCATGATCTTACGGTTCCTGAGTTCGAGCCCTGCATCGGGCTCTCTGCTGTTGGCACAGAGCCTGCTTTGGATCCTCTGTCCCCCTCTCTTCGCCCTTCCCCTGCCCTCTCTTCCTTTCAAAAGTATACATTAAAAAAAAACAACAACAACAGGCCCAGGACCCTGTGTTGCAACATGCCCTCTGGGAGATTCTGATGCACACTCGAGTCTGACCATCTCTTTCTCCAAGCACTGTTTCCCTAACTTCCTTGATAAGGATCACCTGGCTGCCTGAGACACTTAGAACTTCCCAGGCGCCTTCCCTGGACAGTGTATGTCAGTGAGTCTAGACTGAAGTCCTGGGATTGGTATTTTCCACAATTGCCTGGGTCATTTTTGTCCATCAAGTCTAGGACAGGGTGCCCGAGAGGGAAGGGGGGAAGGTGGAGCCTGGGGAAAGGCACGCTTCCAGCCAGTGGAACGGGCTGTACCCTGTACCTTCGGACTGTCTAGGTCGCTATCACCACCCCCGCCCCCGTAGTGAAATCCCTATCTGTCCCAGGGATGGAGCTGGTAGAGGGAGGGATGCATCTATCAGACAAAGTCACCAGTGGCTGATGAATATTTAGAGCAGGCACTCGGGAGGGCAGGGAGTGGCCAGCTGCGCGGTCTATGGGGGTGCGCGTCCATACCCGCCCCCCCCCCCCCGTGGGTTCCTCCGTCAGCAGCACCTGTAGATGCCTCTTTGTGCCCCTTGCCGCTTGCACGGCAGGAGGTGGGGGTCGAGCTGGGTGGGGCTGGGCAGCAACTGGGCCAAAGCTCTAAGAGTCCCTAAGTAGGTCTTAATTCTAAAGAGGAAGGGGAAGTCTGCCCTTGAGCCTTGCAAATAAGGTCAGCTCTTGATTATCTCCGCTAATGGCAGGGAGAGTGGCCTGGATCTTTCAAAACAGAAGGTAATCCAAAAATCATTTTTATTTGGCATCATGGCGCACTGACTAATTCTTCATTCACAGCAGCAGATTTCCCCTAATTATGTTTTGCTCAGATTACAATTAAAATCAGTCTGCATTCCTGGGACTACAGCAACTGGTAATATGCAAAGGAACCCAGGAGGATTCTGGGTAGAGAAAGCCAGGTGGCGATTTAAAAGGTGCCTACTCTGATCGCTGGCTTCGACCAGCCTGCTGTCCCTTCCTGAGGACCCCAGGAAGCGAGCGCTAGGCTTGTGTCTAGGGCTGTGTGTAAAAGGACGGCAGGTGAGGTGCTCTGGGCAAACACAGCAAGGTGAGGCCGTGGCAAGAAAGGTGGGGGACTGGTCAGAGCAGGGTTTCTCAATGTCCCAAATGTGCACATTTGGGGCTGGATTACTCTCTGTGCTTGGGCTGTCCAGTGTGCGGCAGGATGCTGAGCGGCATCCCTGGCCTCTGACCACTAGGTGGCAGTAGCACTGGACACTGGACACCCCTCCACCCCCACCCCCCCCCGCCCCTCCCAGTTGTGACAACCCAAAATGTTTAGACAGGCCAAATGTCACCTGGGGGCAGAACTGTCCCTGGGCGAGAACCCCGCTCAAAGCTATGGCTCCAATGCCACCTGCTGCACAGGGCTTCCTCAGAGGGACAGCTCCCACCTCCCAATGTCCCAAAGAGCCGCCTCTGTTAGCTTCTCTTGCTGCAGGTTAGGCATTTCCTGAAGGCAGGGCTGGGTCTCCACCTCTCTCTTCCCCTGAGAGCAGCACTGTGGTTTCTACCACAAGCACCATCTGTGTTTGGGGCTGACTCACTGGACATGCATGAGTGTGTGTGAGGACCAGGGCCCGGGCATGTGTCATTGGCCCTGTGTCCTTGGGTCCCCAAAAGCAGCGGCTCTAGTTTCCCAGCTGGAGGGCCCCTTCCAAACCCCCTGAATAAAAATGCATTGTCTAGGAGAGCGTGGGTGGCTCAGTCAGCTGAGTGTTTGACATCAGCCCAGGTCATGATCTCATGGTTCGTGAGCTTGAGCCCCGCATTGGGCTTGTTGCTGTCAGTGCAGAGCCTGCTTTGGATCCTCTGTCCCCCACTCTCTCTCTGTCCCCCACCTTGCACATGCTTCCTCGCTCTCTCTCTCTCAAAAAATAAATAAACATTAACAAAAGTTTTAAATGCCTGTCCAGTCAAGTGGAGGCAGGGGTGCCCTCCCCGACAGACACCGGGCTCCTGAGCTGTGCCCTGTACCCATCCCCATCCCAGACTTCCAACCTGGCTTTCCATCTGCCGCACAGAAAGCACGCACCATACAAATGCCACAGCTTGTGGAGAAGGTGGGGCAGGAGGGAGCGTGCGTGCCAGTAGAAGTAGGGGTGAAGTACGCAGCTCCCTCTAAGAGCACCTATGCACCACACATACACGCGCTTACGGTGACCCACTCCTCCCACGCCCACCACTGCCGTGAGGTGTGTGCTTTTACCATCCCCATTCTACGGGTGGGGAAACTGAGGCACAAAGAGGCAAAGTGCTCGTCTAAAGTCACAGAGGTCGGAAGCAATGAGCTGGGTGCGAACCCAGGCATCTGGGAAAGGACAGAGCTTTCTCTCTCCAATGTGCACCCCCTCCTGCCACAGGCTCCTTTCCCGACTCTGAGTCTCGGTCCCCTGGCTGGAGGCAGGCGTGGGCGGGAGGCACAGGCCCCACTCAGGTACCCACTGAGCAGGGTTAAGGAAGTCTAGTGTTCCAGATGCGCCATCGCAGGGCTCTACCCCACCGCCCAGGGTGAAAGGCTAAACACCCTCAGAGAGCAAAATAATTTCCTTGGAGCAGAAAGGGACGCTCTCTCTTCTCAGATTATTTTGCTCGGCAAAACTTATCATTGCGAGTTATTTCTCTGTCCCTTTGAGATGCACAAACCAGGAACGTTTTCTTAAGGGTCTGGGAGCCACCTCTTTGGAAGGTAAGCATCAAGGGCTGCCCCCATCTCCGTGGCGATGAGCAACGCTGATGGCCACCCTAACTGGCAGGTGTTCAGGATGGACTAGTGTGGGTTCTCTTGCCTGGGGACAGGCGTGCACGGGGTGAGCCTTCTGTCTTTGCACTGTCTTTAGCGGACTGCCAGCGACGTGCATGGCGGTCCTGGTTTAACGCTTACTCAGTAACCAAAGCTGTTTCGCATTTCCTACCTTTGCGGAGGGGTTGGGGGAGAGGTCTTATCTGTCATCGCTTCCCCAACAAGGGCCGTAGCTATGACTTTGCCCGGGAGCCCAGCCTACCGTGGGAGGAGGGGAGCCTCTTCCGATGAGTGGAACGTTCTCGTAGCGTGGGTTACCGCCAAAGAGCATGGCCTGGTTCCTGTGGGCCAAGAGCACAGCTCAGGACGGGGAGGCACTGGGGTGGGGGTGCTCGGATTTCTCCAGGAGGGGCCCGTGGGTGTGCATGTGCAAGTGGGGGAGGGAAACGGACCTCGGGGGAACCGTGGGCTGGCAGAGGAGAGGCCCAGGGGAGAAGCAGCGGATGGGGCACCAGGGGCCCGGAGCAGCGTGGCCTGGAGAAAGGCAGCTTCTTGGCCCTGCAATCTGCCCTGAGGGCAAGGCTTGGCATCTACGGGGTGCACATGAGCTGGGGTGGCTAATGCCCCCAGGGGGACTTCCCACCAGGCACCTTGTGGCTGCAGCAGGGTGAGGGGGGTGAGGGGACCATGGCTGGCTTTTGATGCCTTCCTCCCAACCCGGTTCTCTGGACCCAAATGCACCCCAGATCTAGCTCCCCCAGGGCTGAGTGGGCCGGCGATGCCCCAGCCGCGATGTGTGGAGACATGTGCAGGGGGAGGCCCGGGGAGCCGTTGCCATACATGTACTCCGAGACTGGGGCGTTGGAGATGGTCTGTGCCGGGGGCTGCAGGCTGGTCTGGCTGCCCAGGCCGCTGCTGTAGCTGCAGAAGCTTCGAAGCTGCCCCCGAGGGGGGTTGTGAGTGGCGATGCGTCGGGCCTGGGGGTTGAAAGGGTCGTCACCGTCAATGTCATCATAGTCCCTGTCCCTAGAACGACACACAGGACACAGGCGGCCGTGAGGGCCCAGACTCGGAGGCAGCGGGGTCGTGGCCTGCTTCCCGGTCTTCGCTCCCAGGACTCTCTCTGACACGCGTGTGTCTCCCTCAGGTTCCTGAAACACATGCCTCACACAGATCACCCGTTTCCAGCTTCACGTCCACCTCCTCCAGGCAGCCCGCTGCGCTGACCCTGTTGCACTGACCCTCCCTGCCTTGCTTCCTTTGGTCTGATCTACCCACAGGCACTGAAACACCACCTCATCTCTATCTCCTCCAAGAGAATGTGGGTGCCCCACTAACAGTGCGATAGCCTATCCTTCATGGTGTTTTGGAAGCACCCCTCCAGCATCCAGAGCCCTCATCATCTTGCGTCACAGAGTCCTTCAGAGAAAACGGACAAGCAAGGGGGTCGTATGATGCTGTCACCATCCTTAGCTGCACTCCTGCCTCAGGCCCTTGGAACCTCCTTTGGGGGGATCTGTCTGCACTCTCAGGAAAATTTCTGCAGAAGCTGCTGAGGCTGAATGTCTGGGCCCCCTGCTGCCGTTGTTTGGCCCAGGTTATCGGCTCTGGGCTCAGTCACAGAGTAGAGCCTCCCGCCTGCCCCCCCAGGAGGGCCCCAGGCAGCCCACCTGGTGGTAAAGTGCTTCCAGGCCCGCGGCCCCGTGCAGATCATGGTGGAGAAGGCCAGGGCGGCCAGGAGGGAGAAGAGGCCGAGGTAGAGCAAGCCCTCGATGCCGTCGTAGCAGATGCCAGCAAGGGCGTCCAGGTAGTCCTGGAGGAGGAGGGACACGTGGCTGGAAGGCGGGTCAGGGCACGCCCGGGGTCTGAGCTCATTTCCGGTAGCCCCTTGCCTCAAGTCTGGGCCTGGGACCATCTACCGGTCTCTATCTCGAGCACTTTGTACACTTTGTACAAAGGGTCCACACTCTGGAACCCAACAGAAGGGGCTTCTTGGGTTCACTCCGTAAGTGTGTGCTGACCACCTACTGGGTGCTAGTCACGGGAGGGTCAGGATCAGCTCCGAGCAAGACAGACAGGGCTGCAGGGTAGGGAAGCCAGAAGACGGGACATTTCATCTCAGACCAGCATGGCCAGGAGTGGATTGTGGCTTGAGCAGATGGGGGAAGGGGACAAGTGTGGCACGTTCAGGAAAGAGAAAAAAGGGCCAGAGGAGACGGGATGAGGGGGCGCCAGTTCCCGATTAAGCCTTGCAGGCAAGTGAGGAGTTTGTTTTTTATCAGAAAGGGACAGGATGGGAGGAAAGGGATGTGACTCAACTCACTTTTACAGACCGCTGTGGTTGCTGTGTATGAAAGGTCATGGAAGGTAAAGGGGTGAGGAAAGGTTGGGGATCGGTTAAGAGGCCACGGCCGTCAAGCAGGGGTGCAGGGGAGTGCTTGGGTCATGGCGGAAGTGGGGAGGGAGAGAGAAGTGGATGTAATCACATGCATATTTGAGAGTTTAGATGCTAGGATGTGCTGAGGGATTTGGAGGTGGGTGGTACAGAGGGAGAAACGGCATGTGGCAAAGTCCAAACCCGAGCCCTTGACCTGATAGCCTGGAACCTTCAGTGAGCCACTTTATAGATATATATGCATACAGGGGCACCTGGGTGGCTCAGTTCGTTGGGCATCCGACATTGGCTCAGGTCATGATCTCACTGTGAGAGTTCAAGCCCTGAGTCGGGCTCTGTGCTGACGGCTCAGAGCCTGGAGCCTGCTTGGGATTCTGTGTCACCCTCTTCTCTCTGCCCCTCCCCACTCGTGCTCTGTCTCTCTCTCTCAAAAATAAACAAACATTAAAAAAAAAAGATATCCGTATATAAATACCTATCTGTCTACACATGCAGTTTCTTTTTCTATAAAACTGCCCATGAAATAACACATATTTGACAATATCCACCATGACAACTGAATGGTTTGTGGGTACAGACTGTACTGAACAGGGGTGAGGACAGAATCAGGGCTTACTACATGGCAGCCATGATCATTATAGGCCCATTCGTGCTAAATCCATATAGGATGTGGGAAGTGTCCACACACACTGGCTTAGTGCTTAGGGGGAGGGAAGCCCACATACTCTGAGTGTCCCCTGCATTAGGAGCTGTCTGGTATGCCAAGTTCTTGGAGAGGTGACCCTGGCAGTGAGCAAAGGATATTCACCTGCAGCCAGAGACATGGACGGGTTGACCAGATGGCGGGCGAGTCCGGACAATAGAAAATAGCCTCCTTCATGTGGGTTACGGTCACCCAATGTTCTAGGACTAACCTGATCATAACCCAGTCCCCCGGTATCTTCCATGGACTCTCCCTGTCTCAGCTATTTCAGAGGATCAAGAAGCCAGACACCTCTTCCCGCTTCCTCTTGTTCAGCTTTGACCCCATGCCTGAAGGGAGCCCGGGCCATCGCTCTCCTAGCCTTCACTGGCTGCTCTCTGGGAAAACGTGGCCGGCTGGGGTGCCCCCGTCCTGCATGCCACCCAGGGCCGCCCCAGCACCTTGTGCAGCCCCCGGCAATCCAGCATGGCTGTCAGCTGGTGAAGGCCAGACTCCGATGAGTTCAACAGGAGCTGGATTCCGAGCAGGTCTTTCTGAAGCAGGAAGAGGAAACACGCAGACAGGCAGAGAGACAGGGAGTGAGCGGTGGGGAAGGGCTCGTGGATAACTCCACCGACAGCAGCGTGTGCAGGTGCACAGGGGCCTTTCGAGCCAAAGGAAGGAGGGGGATTAGATCCCCGGGGAGGGGAGCGCTCTCCATAGGCTGGCTCTGCAAAGCCACGGGGTTCAGGAGGGGTGAGGTGGGGGGGAAGAGGGGAGAAGGGTTGTCAGGGTCCAGCTGGGGCTCCCTCCCTGCCCCGTTCCAGCACAGATACTGCGAGGAGGCCGCTGCCTTACCTCTGCCGTGGGGAACAGGGGGACGGCAAACTGCAGCAGACCGGCCACCTGGATCTGCATGGTGGTGAGCGAGCGCTGGAAGACGGTCAGGGCCTGGCCAGGAGAGACGGCAGCCCCGCCGTGAGGCCCACCTTCCCAGGCCCTGTTCCCCGGCAGTCGTGACCGCTGGCGTCCCTGATTCCGGCCCTTCCCCTCATCCTTCAGGCTTTGCGGGAGCGGCATGGGTCCCCTTGCTTCCTGCTACTCAAGGTGTGGCCCTCGGACAAGCGGCATCGGCCTCACGATGGAGCCAAAAGCACGCAGCCACCTACACCCTACTGGTCAGGGTCGAGAGGGGGCAGTAGGCAGGGTGAGGATGGGGCTGGGTGGGCGTACCTGCTGGAAGGGGCTGCTTACGCTCTGACTGCAATAGAGGTAGTAACGGGTCACCTCTGCAAGGCAAAGGCATCGGCATCAGGCAGGAGCTCACAGGTGACCAGGCCCTCATCCGTCCTCAGTGGCCAAGCCGGTCCCCAAGCTCCCAAAGGAGGGTGATTCTAAGAAATGGCCCAGAGGTCCAGCTGGATCTAAGGCTGGGGCGTGGGGCAGGGCAGGGGACTACAGGGCGGAAAGTTCTGGCTGGCCGTAGGGCGGTTCTGAGTCTTCACAGCTGCTCCTGACAACAGAGGGCCCGAGGGCTGGTTACCTGTGCGGATGTGGTCCTCTGTGACGTTCAGGATGAAGGTGTCGGGAGCCGAGCAGAAGTCACTGGTGCTCTGAGCCAGAGAGAGACGGGAGGGTTGAGGAAAGTTATGACGCCGGGGTCCCGGCTGGAGACAGGCACCCACAGCCCCAGCCGCTCAGACCCCTCCACTCAGTCCTGGATGGATAGGGAGAGGCAGCAGCCAGCTTCCCTGGGCCTGAATCCTGGCTCTGCCCCTTCCTAGCTCTGTAAGTTGGGACAAGTGACTTACTCTTTCTGTGTCACAGCTGCTTGTCAATAACACGGAGAGAAAAACGCCATCCACCTTACGAACTAATCTATGTAAAATATCCGGGGCGCCAGGGTGGCTCATCATTAAGCATCTGACTTTGGCTCAGGTCATGATCTCAGTTTGTGAGTTTGAGCCCTGCTTTGGGTGAGCCCCACATCTCTCTCTCTCCTTCTTTGCTCTCTCTCTGCCCCCCGTCCACTTGCATCCTCTCTCTCCAAACATTAAAATAAACAAAAAAATAAGACACCCAGAAAAGTGACTGGTGGAGAGCCAGCACTTCGCACTGTTAGTTCTTACTCTTTATTTCTCAATCCTGGGATGGACCTCAGGGATCCGTGAACTTGCAAGGTGTGTGTTGGGCAGTTCCCGCACCCTGGCCTTTGCTGGCCTCTGTGACTTTTGACACGTGCTTTTGGGGTGTCAATCTGTGAAGCATCCCCCGGACTCTTCCTTAAGAATTCTATTGGTATTGATGTACCTCTAAGCCTTTGGGTGCGCGTCTTGCTCAGGGTAAGATGGGAAGAGCGGGGAGATGGGGAGTTAGACCACGGGCTCCCGGCTCTGCCGCCAGTGAGCGGGAGGGCCTGGGCCCCACAGCATGGCCTGGAGAGGCAACCACCAAGGGCCCATGGACTATGCAGGGGCAGGTCGGGGGGCTGGGAGAGGGAGCAGTGAGGATGCCATCCTCTGAGCCAGGCCTTTCCCAGGTCCAGCTGGGGGTACAGTGGAGCACTGGGTAAAGGGGGGCCCCTACCTTATAGAGCAGCCAGAGTAAACTCTGGTCCTCCAACCTGTTCCTAGGGGCTCTCCTGCTCCAGGGAGTGCTCCCCGAGGAGGAACCCCTCCCCACGGCTCCACACTGCCTGTGCCCTGCCCTCCTTCAGGAGTGGCTCCATGCTGGGGTCGCATTCATTCATTCACAGAGTCAGTAACTACTTAGTTAGCACCTATTAGATTAGATGCCTGTGCCGTTCTAGGCACTAGTACGGGGCAAGCTGCATCATGGTACTTATGGGCTCTGAGTAGGGTTGGGGAATAAGATGCCCCTTTACATTTTTCAAAAAATGTTTATTCATTTTTGAAAGAGAGAGTGAGAGGAAGACACAGAATGTGAAGCAGGCTCCAGGCTCTGAGCTGTCAGCACAGAGCCGGACGCGGGGCTCGAACCCACGAACCATGAGATGACATGAGCCAAAGTCAGATGCTCAACTGACTGAGCCACCCAGGTGCCCCTAGATGTCCCTTTAGACACGGAGCTTCCAAAAGACACACCTGTACGTGCACACATGCCTACACACATATACAGTCACGTGCACAGGACCCTGGGAGAATTGCTCTATAGGCAAATCACTAACATGTATCACTCAGACTGATTTATTACTACCAATCAGAGCCACAGTACCAGCAGGCCAGGGGACACCCCCAACCCGTCACTGGAGCGGCATAGAGGGAGGAGGCAGACCTGAGTGGGGGGTGGGAGGCCTTAGGAAAGAAAGAGGGAGGCTGCCATCTTGGCCTGGGACACCACCCTCCAAAAGTATGGGATCCAAAGAGGGACAGGAGGCCCCCTCCCACCCCACTCAGGCCCCTGCCCTTCAGGCCCTTGAGGATTCAACTTTCCTGGCATTGAAGACAAAGGCCCATATGTGCATTATTCACACAGTGATGGGGAGGGGGTTGAGGCAGGGGGCACGGGGTGCAGTGGGGGACTGAGCACCGGAGAAGCCCAGTGTCCAGCCCAGTTGAGGCAGCTCTGGAGACCACAAGTGACACTCCAGAGTCCCCCTGTGCCCCTCACAAGACAAAAATGCACGGCAAAGCAATGACGGCTACTGCTTACCTATAGCCTCCCCCCCCCCTCCGGGGTTGACCAACCCTTCTCCTCTTCTGGGGCAAGTGCTGTCCTTCTCCCCATTTCACACTCGGGGAAGCTGAGGTCTGGAGAGCTTCAGTAACTTTCCCAGGGGTCCCCTGTCGGGAAGGGGTGAGACCGGCCTGGCCTCCCCATGGGTGGCAGGATTTACACGAAGTGCTCTGCTCAGCTGCCCGCTGGGGTGAGAGCTCAGCTCCCCCAGATCCTCCTCGAGCAGGTCCTGGGGGGGAGGGCCTGAAGGGGGTCCTGTCTTGGGGACAGGGAAGGGACAGGGAGGGAGGAGCTGGGCGGCTGTCCTCCCCAGCCCCACGGCTCAAAGAAAGCAGGCCCCCGGGGGCAGGGCAGGGCGGTGGGACCACACAAAGGCTCCCACAACAGCCTGTGCCGGCCTGCCTCCCGCTCACCCCGCTTCCCATTAGGATGCAGCAGGGCCCGCAGCCTCTCAAAGGCGCATTCAGCTCCCTCACAGCGCTCTCTCACACGGGCCTGACTCAACAATTAGGGAACCGGCCTTTCTCGGCCTTTCTCGCCAGAGCTGGCAGCAGCCAGGGCGCCCAGCTGGGGGATTAAACCGCCTCTGGCCTCCCCAAACACAGAAGCCCCTGCGGGGAGGGAGCTGTCCCCCCAAGGGCAGCTCATGGCAGCAAGCTGGAAGTTTCCACTGCTTCCAGAAGGCAGAGGCTGCCTGAGGGGCAGCACGGAGCCCCCTGGAAAGCCTGCCTTGTGCAGACTCCCCCTGAGCTTTCGTCCCCAGAGGAGAGGCTGTCGGCCAGGCAGCTGTGCATGTGGCTCGGGCAGCAGCCACTCCCTGGACTATGTGCCCGCGCGGCTCCTGATGACATCAGGATGCTTCGGAGCATGACCGAGGTCCTCCCATCATGCCCTTCTCTGCAACTGGAGGGGCCCCGGCCCTTGGGACACAGGCTCCTGCCTGCTTATTCTCCCTCATGCCCAAGGTGGGCACTGCTTGGTGGGGGCGGGAACCAAACAGGAGACACCCACCTCTTCTCCCTTCCGGACGAGCTCTCCCAGAGGCTGCCATGAGCCAAGCAGCCCAGGGGCCATCCGTACTGTGGGCATCATGGAGGCAAACTGCCCAAGGCCAGAGAGACCGGCCGGCCCCCAAGTCCCTGGGCGAGGTGTGCGTGTGGAGAATGGGCTTCCAGAAGGTGCCCTTGACTGTTCTTTTATCCCCAGGTAGCTAGGGCAGTACAGGTCATGGGCTTAGTTTGTGGCCCCTGAATGAGGCAGGGAGGCCCTGAAATCCCCTGGTCAGTCCTGCCTCCCTCAACACACACACACACACACACACACACACACACACACACACACACACACACACCATGTACCTCCATGGCATCCATTCACACGAGGTCGCAGTTATAGGTCCTTCTGCAGGCTGAGACTATGTCAAGAGCAAATATCATGTCCTCCTGGGCTCTGGGGCACCAGGCACCACTGAGCGCCACAGAGCCAAGAAGTCAGTGAACAAACGACTCTTTCAAACAGCTTAAATTGGGCATTAGGTGTGTTTAAAGGCCATACCTACCTACATAGGAAGCTCCCCCCACATTGTGTGTTTCTTTTGAGGCATTTTGAGGCATTGCATCCAGAAACATACACCATTGTGTTTTAGGCTGTGTGTGTGAGTCCAAGGCAAGGGGCCGGAAGGCAAGCTAAATGCCACATTCCACATTCCCGATGCCCAGGGAAGCCAGCCAAGCAGTGTGCTTCTGAAGCCGGAGGCTTCTCCAGCCTGACGTTGAGATCCCGCCCATCCCCACCAGAGCCAGTTAGTCCTTCAGGCCCAGAGAGGTCACCCGGCCATCCCAGCGTGGCATTACCAGCAGTGGCTGGGAACGGGCCAGTGGGGTGGGAAAGGGATCAGGCGTCAGGCATCGTATCTTGGTTCTGCCCTTAAACACCTCGTGATCGTGGGCAAGGGGGCTGGTGTGAATGAGCCAAGCTCACTCAGCTCAGAGATTCTAGGTTAGGGACAGAGACCGGAAGTTGGCCCTGTCCTGGGGACTCTGGACAGGACGCATCAGACGGACAGGCTTGGCCGGACCCTCCCTCCCCCACCCCCACCCCGAACTCACCACTGCTGCAGCCGTGTCGGCCGCCAGGGACGTCCAGCTGAGGAACACAGCCAGTACCCCGCAGCACAGCATCCTGGGGGAGAGGCACATGGTGGCAGGCGGTGAGGGCTGTCACCCCACCAGCCTCCAGTGCCCTTCCTCCCAGCCACCACCCTGTTGTCCCTGGCTCCTGAAACTCTTGCAGTGGGCTCTAACATCAGCCCGCTGACTTCTGGGAGAGGCATGGAGCCTGGAGCACAGATCCCTGGGCTGAACACAGAGCCGCGAGGCCGCCCACTGAGGTGTTGGTTAGAGATGACAGGGGCTCTAAGGCCTGGGCCACATTGCTCCAGCTGCTCAGCGGTCAGGCCCAGGGGCAGCTGGGGGCCACGGAGGAAAGCCCAGTCCTTGCTCCGTGTCCAGATGGCAAGTCAATGGCTGCTGCCTCCCTCGGCTGGGGGCTGAGGAGGCGTCGGAAGGTGGCTTCAGGTTCTCGACCCCTCCCACCACACCCTCCGAGGCTGGCCAGGCCCCCACTCTCTCAGGTGGAGGCACTGTCACCCTCCATGCTTGTCTGGCTCTCCAGCCCACAGACAGGGATACTTACGAGGCCAGGAGTCCCCTGGAGCGCCTGGCCAGTCCCAGGCAGGTGACAAGGCAGATGAGCAGGTCCAGGATGAAGAGTAGGAGGTAGGAAAGCCATCTGGGTGGGCGGGGGGGGGGGAAGGGACGGTCAGGGGGAGGTGTGGCCACAGCTGGTGCTCACCAGGGATGCCTGCACGGCAACCCCCAGACACCCCTGGACAAACGGCCCCGAACCAGCAGCAGAGCACATGAGGCTGTGCCCCCCTGCCCTGGACAGGAAGACCCAGTGTGCGCAGCAGACAGGCTCTTCAGGGGCTCCCGGAGCTGCACCCCCCCATTCTGCCTGGACAAAGGGGCCACCCTCCGCCGCCGAGGCTGAGGATCTAAAGCAGCACTGCCCGCTAGCACTTTCTGCAGTGACTCACGTGTTCAACCTCTGCACCGCCCACTGTACCTGCCCCTGCCCACGCGTGGCTCCGGAGGACTTGAGATGTGGTTTGGGCAACGGAGGAGACGGATTTCTAAGCTTAGCTGCTTTTGATCAATTTCTATTCCAGTACCGCCTGTGGCCAGTGGCCCCTCGCTGGACAGGGCAGGTGGCCATGGTCTCCCTGCAGCCCCCAGCAGGCACGTCTTTGGACCCTGGTCCCTGCTGCTTCGAGGACTCCCACCAGCGTTAGATCATGGCTGACATTTATGTCCACAGATCTAAGAAAGCCCCTAAGCTGCCGCTTCTGTGATGAAGGCTCCACCTGGCTTCCCGTCGAGCCCTCCCAGGGGCCTGGGACACGCTACTTAGGACAGTTAGGTTCATGTCAGCAATATTTGTGCCAGGCCCTGGGCTTAGTGCCAGGGGTGCCTGCAGTAGGAGGGGGGAGGGCTCATTCCTAGACCACCAGGGAGCTTAGCGGCGGGCAAGGGAGCCCCAGGCCAGGCACCCCTCACTCCTCAGGCCTTTTGGGAGACCCTGACAGGCTGCCTCCCTCCCTCCTTTGAGCCTCAGTTTCCAAACCATTATTGCTGGAAACTTCATCTCTCAGAGCTGGATGAAAAATTAAATGCTCACTAGATGCATAAGGCATGTCACTGAGGGATTTCAAAGTCCTTCTTTTCCTGCTTCTCCAAAGCACGGGCTGAGGATTCCGGAGCGTCGAGAGTCCAGAGGCGCTGATCCAATCCTATGCAAAGCCCCCTAGTTCTTTTCGCTTCCAAACAGGATCCCAAGGGGGTCCTTACAACCAAGTGCCAGCCTCACCTAGCAGCCACTTCCATCTGCCCTGTACTGGGAGACTGCTGGACAGAAGGGACAGATAGAGGGGCTTCTCCAAGCTCCCATAGTGGGAAGGAATGATTATTTCTCTTGATGCAACAGCCAAATAAACTCACGGACCCCCTCCTCTCCAGCAATGATTTGCTGCTTCACCAGCACTGTCAGGAGGCTGAGAAGGCGTGCCAAGTGCAGGTGGGAGGGGGTGGAGCTGGAAGAAAGCGACAGTGGCTCCCAGAGGGAAGGGGACACGCTGAGGCCACCTGGCAGCCAAGGGAAGTTCTTCCCGCCTCTGTGAGTGGAGGCTGAGTGTCAAGAAAGGGGGCTAATCAAGACCCCTGACTTGCTGCATGGAGGTGTGCTGCAGCCTCTGGGGCTTCCAGGACTGGAGCTGGGGGTCTGGAGCAAATGCAAGGCTCTCCCTCCATCACGGAGCCCGTTTCCTGAGAGTCAGGGCAGGAAGGAATCTCGGGAACGTCACGTGTGAGGGCCCCATTCTGCAGATTTGAAAGCAGACAGAGGCCCATAGGAGGAGAGCCTGGTCCAGGAACTCTGGACTTTCCACATCTGCGAGTCTTCCCACAAGAGACACAGCCAGCCACCAGCACCTCTCAGAATCCTGGTTTCCTGTTTCAGGCCTCAAGGTTTCTTATTACCTCCCTCCCTGCTCTGCACATCCGCAGGAAATCAGGTTAGGGTTGCTTCTGTCTCACCCTCCATGATCGTGTTTCAATATGTTTTCTCTGCATCCACACCTCATGTTGTAAGGAATTCCTGGAAATAGCTCTATGAGGCGGATGTGTTTTCCCGGAGGAGCCCAGCGATGACCCGGGATGTGTTTCTAACCAAGAACTTGGCTCTGGCAGGAGCTACCCGGGGCCCTTACTCCCAGATCCCACCTCCGCTGACGCCTTGCTCACACCCCTTATAAGCCTCAGGGAGAGGCTTGGATTTTTATGGTCTCCAATACTCAGCCAGGCCTTGCCTACAAGTGCTAAAAAAATGTGCTTAGGGGCACCTGGGTGGCTCAGTCGGTTGAGCGTCCGACTTCGGCTCAGGTCATGATCTCACAGTTCGTGGGTTTGAGCCCCGCGTCAGGCTCTGTGCTGACAGCTCAGAGCCTGGAGGCTGTTTCAGATTCTGTGTCTCCCTCTCTCTCAGAAAAAAACCAAAAACCAAAAAACAAACAAACAAAAAAAAAACAACCAAAAAAAAGCATTAAAAAAAAAAAGATGTGCTTAGCTGGATAGTTGTGCTCTAGAACCATCTGGAAAGCGAAGACGGGGAGTCTGTTCAGAGGAGCCCCTAACGCTGGTTAGGCTGAGGCAGCTCAGGCAAGAGAAGAAATGGGCAAATAGAAGGTGAAAAAGGAAGAGGCAGAATACTATCGGTTTTCAGGGGCCACGCATGGGTACTAACTTCGGACTAGTCCTTTTCTACCTCAGCCTGAACTAGGGGGCTGGGGGTCAGGGGGACCTGTCGGTCACCCACACTGAGACAGCTCATAGGCTTCGTCATGACCCTTCCTCCCATGTTTAATGAAATCGCCTTAAAAAGAAGTCCCTATTGATATGTAGACTCTGACCGATTTCGTCTTTGTCGAAATGCCCACACGAGGCCCTTGGGTGTACAAGCTGCACTCACAGAGAATGGCAAGGTCAAAGTGGACGCCCACTTTCCACCTGCCCCCAAGCCCCCCAACCTCGGTTCCAGACGTTCAGACAAATGAATGGCCCTCAGGTCACAGGACTAATCAGATGCCGCTATTTTAGGTCACGGGTCACAGCCAAGTCCTTAGAGTCGGGAGTTTCTGTTGCTTGGGAGAATGGCAGTTTTGAATGTGAGCAAAAAAAAAAAAAAAAAAAAAAGCATTGGTGGGAAGCTGGGTCCGCGACGGCTGAATGAGTGCAGGGATGAGTGGGGAATGCCGGCCGGAGCTGGGGGCTTCGGGAGTTTCCCTTGCCAAGGTCTGGCTTTATCTTACCCCAGGGGAAGGGAGAGCCCCGGACGGGAGGTCTCACCAGAAGCATATCCTCTGTGTTCTTATTAGTCAGCCCCGGGTGGGGCCTTCTCATAAAGGAGAAATGAATCCAGAAAACCAGAGTAAATTGTGCAATGGGGTGAGAGGGAAAGGCTCTGACCTAGAGCCTTGAGGGGGAACCAACACATTTGGGGCAGGGGGTGGATCCCAAGAGCTGCTGTTTGCTCTGCAAGCCTCACTTATTCACTCCAACCGGGGCCTCCCTCCGTGCGAGGTGCTGGGTCCTGGCGGCACGGTGGCCTGCGCTTCTCGAGCGGAAGACCCCTTCTCTCTGGCTGGGAGCCACCCAAAGCCAAGATGGCCGCCTCCTTCCTCGGCTTTCCCCAGAGGGAGCTTCACTGGATCCTGCACACGGAGGGAGGCAGCCGGTCCCTGGTCAGCCGACCTGCGTCCAGTGCCTTCACCTGGGATGGGGTCTGGGGAATGGGGAGGCAGGGGACGCAACAGACTCCCAGAGATTAGATGACGTAGGTATGAGCTTGTACAGCTGGGTGTGGCAAAGGTGGGGTGCTGCCCCTCAGCTCCCCCATCCCTCGGGCTCTCTGAAAGTGAAGCTGGGGCCTCTCTGGGGAAGTTTTATGCAGGCAGACAGGCCACCGTCTCCTGGCCCCCTGTACCCCTGGGGCTGAGTCTGCAGGTGTAGGGAACCCTTCCCCCAAAACCCTGGCTGGCAAGGAACCCATAAAAGCACTTGCATCTTACCCAGCACCAGCCACAGAGAATGCTGGTTCCGGAGGAGTCCCCAGGGGCCAGGCCCAGCCTCCAGCCCTGGATCTTTGTACATCATGGCCCCTTTGCCCCTCTCTGGGTCTCTGAGCCTGCCCGCATAAGGGGGCTGCTTTACATGACCATCGCTCAGCACCAACACCCCTCTGATTTCAGTCGCGGCTTATTAAGGCCTTCTGGTGGCTCTTCCCTGCCTGGCCCCCAAGTGCAGGCAGGGCTGAAGGAAGACCCAGGGCCCCCGCCGCCCCGCCCTCGGGCCCCTCACCTGTAGTACTCTACGTAGGTGGTCTGGTCGGCCACCTCGGTCAGCACCGCGGTGACCTCTCTCCACGCAGGCAGCCCTGACAGCTGGACAATGACATTGCCCGCCATCTGCTGCATGAAGTTCAGCGTCTGGATATAATCGCTCCGGGCAGCCAGGATCTCACTGAGCCGAGCTAGGTGCTGCTCTAGGTCCACCTTCATCTTCTGGGTGGTTCCGGATACCTGCGGAAGGGGTCGGGGTTGTTAAGTTTGGCCTCCTGGGAGTGAGAGGAAGCCAGAGATGTACCTATCGTGACTTGAGCAGGAGAGCAGAGGTCCCGATCCACCCCGCCCCCAGCCCTCACGCTCCTCCATCCATGGGGGGAGGGGAGGCCCAAACTGGCTTTAACCAGGCGCCGGGCTCCCAGATGGGGAAACAAACCAAATCTGTTTTGCTTCCTTGAGGATTCTCTTAAATCTTTGAACACTTGGAGAATCAATTTTTTTTTTTTAGATGGAGGAATAGAGTATTTCACTGAAAAATACCTCTGTTGCTACCTGACTTTTTATTCCCACGATAGGCTTTCTAAAGGCCTCACAAGACAAAGGCTTGCTCCTGGGACCTAGCAACAGCTCAGGGTGTCCCGGGCCAGCATGAAGGCAGAACAATAGCACTTTGAAATGACACAAACGGACCGATCCTGCCTCCAAAGAGCCTGGCCAAGTGAAGGGGGAAATCGGGGCCTGCTCTGTGCCTCATGCACCCGCCCCTGCTGTGGTCGTCCAGCCAGGTGGATGGACGGGCTCCCTCCCCGGGCTGGGCAGCTGAGCGGACCCCTGAAGGAACAGTTCTCTTTCCAAAGGTACAGAGGGAAGGGCGATGGCAAAGGCTGCCCTTGGCTTTCAAACAAGAAGCCACAAGTAGGGTCTGGTCCCAACAGCCCAGACGCAGGGTTCCTGCCGGACCCAGGGACGCAGCCTGGGGACCCCGAGCTCGTCCCCGCAAGCCTGCTCTGAGTCCGCGTGCTGGCGGCGAGGGGACCAAGGCTCTGTTGTCAAAACTGGCCAAACCAACAAGCAGAACCGGATGGAGGGCGGAGTGTGTGCTAATCCTCCTCGGGCGGCCTCAGCTCCCCCGGGTCTGGAAGATTAAATGCCAGGGGAAGGACAGAAGCTTCCCGCAGGGAAGGCCCATTAGATAACACTCCTGGTCACCAGCCGAGGGGCAACGTGTGAGGCAACACTGTGGCGTTTCGCATCTGCGCTGTGTTCCGGGTTCCAGAAAAGAGAATGGCCTCCTTTGTTCCCCTTTGTTTTGTTTTTCAATGTCAGAGCCTTGTTCCATTTCCTGGCTTGTTCTCCATTCTTACAAGCTGCTTAAGGACTAAGAGATACCAGACGGCAGAAGTAGTCTAGATCGGGCAGTTTACAGCTTCACATGGAAGGAAAAGAGACATAAAGGCAGATTCTCTAACTATTAATAAACCCTCCATTTCAATTCACTAAGATCCACGTGTAAGTGCTTCGTCACCATTGGTCCGAAGGGCACTAAATGCCAAGATTAGGATATTTTTTATACTCCTCCATGATAGATAACGGGCTTTAGAGCAAAGGGCTGCTAAAAATGATCTGTAAACTTTTTCTGTAAGATGCTTGTTTTTCTCCTTCCATAGCTCTGCAGTTTTAACTTCTTGATTCCTTAAATCTTTCCTTGGGGAAAAAAAAAAAACCCAAAAGCCGGTAGAACATCTGTCAGGTCCCTCGCTTCCTTCGGGATGGCCTCCCAAAGATAACAACAACAAAAAAAAACAAAAATCACAACGTTGACCTGCTTACGGCCCTGCCCCCTCCTGTTCCCCACTCCATTCCACTGCCTGCCCGCGACCCCCTCAGGCCTCACTCAGAGGGTGACACAGAGCTCCCAAGGGACAGGGACCAGGGACGTGCCGGAGTTGGGACAGAGTTCTCCCCCACCCCGGTGACAAGCTCTGTGAAAAACAGAGGGCGGCTCACTCAGCTCCCTGGGCTGGCCTGGGATTGGGGCGAGCGGGCAGGTGTCCCCCAGAGGATGGAGCAGTGACCCCTGACCCAGCCGCAGCTGGGCGATCAGTCGCAAATTCTCAGCCGTGTGCCAGACCTACAGAATCAGGAACTGCGGGGGAGGCCCCGGCAATCTGCGTTTACCAGGCACTCAAGTTTGAAAACCTTCCAGAGGGGAGGAAGCGTCTCTACTTAGTGAGGTTTTCTAGAAGGGCAGTCACACCAGGGGGCAGAGGGGTTAGAGGTGTGCCTGATCCCCTGGGTGAGTGGCTGGAGCTCGTGCCCTCTTCACTGGAAGAGAGGAGGTGGATGGGGGGCACTGGACCAGAGAGAGGACCCCTCCCCCCCCCACTCCCAAATGATCCTTTCTGACCACCCCCAAATCAAAATGTGCAGCTGACTCAGAAGCCTGCCAGTTCTGCCTGAGCCTTGAGCTGTGGCCCCCACCCACTGGGGTCCTCAGGGTGGAAGGGTGCAGGGGTGGGGCTTCTGGTCCAGGAGAGCCCTGAAGGGCTCATCTTGCTCTGGCCCGGTTCTGGCTGCCTGACCTGTTCTGGGAGTCCTGGCCTCCCCACGCCCACCTCCACCCACCCAAGCCTCCTCTCTCCTTCACAGTGATTACAGGAACATATATAATTATCGTAATTATAATAATGGCACTCATTATCATAGTCACCCCATCTGGGGGGACTTTGTAGATTAGCAGGCACTTTCACCGGCATTATCTCATTGAACACCATTTTCAGCTGATGTTGGCCTTCATCCCTCAGATCCGGGGAGCCCTCCAAACTCTGCTGTCTCTCTTGTAGCCCTTGGGACCCAGAGTGGTAGGTGCCCACCCTGATGCCCACACCAGCCTCACAGGCTCTGGCAAGGGCCCAGAGCCCTGCCTTTCCACCGGGGGCCCCTGGGCTCCCCAGAGGCGGCAGGCGGGGGTCCTGGGCAGGATGGAGGCAGCTCGCAGCTGCCATCACACAAGCCTGGGACTGCTGACCTCGACTTTCAGAAACGGTGCACTGAAGATGAGGGGTTGATATCCAGGGACACATGGAACCCTTCCCTTTGGGAACGTGGGGGAGTTTGGAGATATGAGGCTTGCTCTGGAATGTCCAAACCTGGCCTGGATACTCAGCCCTCGGGGTGGATGGGCCAGCCTGGGGGCTTGTTCCCAGCTCCTTTTGCGTGTGTATATTCCCATCTTACGGGAAGAACTCAATCTTTCCCATCAGGATGGCCC
This sequence comes from Hyaena hyaena, assembly GCF_003009895.1. Taxonomy (NCBI): domain Eukaryota; kingdom Metazoa; phylum Chordata; class Mammalia; order Carnivora; family Hyaenidae; genus Hyaena; species Hyaena hyaena. The sequence goes on along the minus strand of NW_024080671.1, from coordinate 5,276,315 downwards.
TAGTCAACTAGAGCAGGTCATTTTCTCTGTGGCTTTCTGGGGCAAGGGACTCTCCTTTTGGGGATGGGTTCCTCCTCTAGGGGGTCTGGTGTTGGTGGGTGGTGGGAGGGTGGGAGGCAGAGCCTAAGGGAGTAACCACAGAGCCCCTTCCCCACCAGGGCAGAGGTGGGGGCTGGGGGGCCCAGAAGGTGTGGACCCCCCATGCCTCCAGGGCTGGTCAGGCTGTGTTCAGCCTCGAGGCTGCCGTCAGCCCCACATCCCAGCCACCCACCCTCGCCCCACAGAGCTGCCTCTGCCTGGTGTCTGGACGACTCAGTCTCCCAGGGATGGGTTCCGATAGATGCAGGGGTGGATGAACGGGCGCTGCGAGACAGGTGGGCCCCGGTCTTGGCATGTGACCCTCAGGGCCCCAGAAGGGCCCTCTCTGAGGCCAGAGCCACGTCAGCAGCCTTCCTGGGTGCTGTCCCTTTAAGGTACACCACCCGACCCCTGCCAAGGGCTGCTGGGGGATTAAGGTCTTAGAGGAGCTTAAGGAGGGGCCATGAGGTCGAATCCTCTTCCAGACCCAGTACCAGGGCAATGTCCAAATGCTCTGGCTGGGGCTGGACTTTGTGGGCGACGCTGCCCAAAGACACAAACTGGCTGTTTGCTGAGGTCACCCCTCTGCAGGGGGCTGGGTCTGGAGGGGACCAGGAACAGTGTGGATGCCCAAAGACTGGCTTCCCTGAAAACTGCCCTCTGCCTTTTCTATTGGAACATGGCTCCTAGGGGTACAGGGACTATACCTGGAAACTGGCGAAGTTTCTAGGCCAGAGAAGGTGACAAGCACTTGGAGGCCAGTGCCAAGGTCGGTGTTTGAGAAAACCCTGATTCCGCACCCCTCCCCTTGGTCTTTCCCTGAGGCCAGCGGCCCAGCAGCGTGGCTGTGGCCCCAGAATTCTGACCCCTCCTCTGGCGGCCTGCACAGCCCTCCACCCTGAGACCCCAGCTGGACGCCAGAGCCCGGAGGACACCTGCCTTACCATCCCTCAGGGCGCTTCGCTTGGTTTTGACGAGTTTTACACCTCGATATCTCATCAACCTCACGGCGCCCCATCCGTAGCACTTGAACATCAAACACCACGGGGCTGATTTTCCACATTCAGGCTCCCCTGGGACAAGCAGTGCTCAGCCCTCCGGAAGTGACCAGGATTGGAGTCCCAGGACCCGGTCCGCACCCCTATCCTCACCGCCCCTCCCTGCCTGAAGAGCAGAAATTGCCTGTTTACTCCCAGCAGAACCAACTGCAGCCCCAAGGGGTGTCCGCTCCAAGCCCCCCCGCTCCCCCCCCCCCGCACCCGGAGCCAAGCTGGCTGGGCTGTGACTGGGGCCCTTGTTCTGAGCACAGTGACCTCACGGGCTGCGCCCGGCCGGGCCAGCTGCTGCCCTTGAGCCTTACCAGCACATCTATCCCCGAGAAGGTATGGTTTGCGTTGTCCAAGGCGTAGATCAGCTGGTACACCCCGTCACCGGTCTCGCTGTTTCCATAGAAACCAACGCCCACCGCAGCACTACAGGCGAGACCCCAAACAAAGTCAGAGGTGACACCGGAAGTTGTTTTCTTAAAGTACAGTATTTTGGGGGGCAGATTCACAGAAAAGTTGAGCAGCGGTACAGAGATTTCCCATGTGCCCCGAGCCATTGAGAATACCTACAACTGACACATCATTATCACCCAGAGTCCACGGCTTACCCCAGGGATCACCCTTGGTCTGGTATGTTCTGTGGGTCTGGACAAACGTATGACACGTATCCATCATTACGGTATCCTACGGACTGGTTTCGCCGCCCTTCACCTCTGTGCTCCACCTATCCGTCCCTCCCTCCCCTGCAAGCCCGATCTTTTCACGTCTCCGTAGTTTCTTCCTTTCCCGGAATGTCATACGGTTGGAATCTGGCAGTGAGCATCCGTTTCAGGTCGGCTCCCTTCACGCAGCGACGTGCCCTTAAGGTTCCTCCGCGTCATTTGATGGCTTGAGAGCTCATTTCTTTCTAGTGCTGAGTAACAGTCCATCGTCTGGATTTACCCATTCACCTAGGAAGGGCACCTCGGTTGCTTCCAAGTTTTGGCGATTATGAACAGAGCTGCTCTAAACATCCGTGGAAAGCGGGTTTTTGAGTAAGGCGCTCTCTCCTCCCCAGGAAGGGAGGGGAGGGGGTTCTGGCAGGCGAGGGGGATGGGGGTGAAGGTTCACGGCCACCTGGACCCTGGCCTGGCTGACTAGCTCTACGGTGCATTTCCTTTAGGCACAGAATACTCGTACTGTCTTCGAGTCCGGCAGCTCCGAAGGGGGGACGGTTGCCTGCCTGGCCCTAGGGATTCTGCTGCAGTAGATTTGGGGCCTGCACCTTCACCTGCTCCCCAGGGGACTGTCACAGGGAGGCTTGGGGGACCACTGAGGTCTCTCCTGAAACCTCCAGGAGCTGGGGTCTCCCCCCTCTCATTCTCTACCCTTTCCCCCTGCTTCCGCACAGCACCCATGGGGCCACCTGCTGTACTGAAACCTTCCAGTTGGTAGAAAGTTCCTTCTTACGTGGAGCTGAAGCCTACGTCCTCACACCGCTCACGCACTCGTTCTCGACTGTCCTTGGAGGGGGGGGGGGCCAGAATAAGCCTCTAATTCTGCAAGACGCCCCTCAGACATGGAATGGGGCTCCGTGTCACCCCTTCCCTCCTGCTCTCCATGTCAGACACGTGCCCTCCAGACCCCGGTCCCCATGATCACCGTCCACAGGGTTCAACCCCTCCAAGGGGTCACTGTCACTCCTAAACACGGCCTCTGGGTGAGGCACGCAGGCCAGGTGTCCACCCGGCTCTAAGCACCGGGGGCTAAGCCCTGGCAGCCCCCCACGCCCCACCGCCGACCCCATGGCCTATGACGCCCCTGGATCTCCCCTCCTTCCTGGAGTCCCGCTCTGATTCTCGTTTTGTTTTAAGCAAAAGCAGAGCTTTAAATCTAACGCTGTGAAACCGCATCTAGTTGGTTTTAGTCCAACATTCCAGCCGGGACAAATCATCTCACATCTCGCCTACGTCATCTGCTGTACTTCGTCCGCCCCTTGCCGCTGGGGGGGCATCTGAAGGTTCACTGAGCAGCCTCCGAGATTTCACCCAGAGGAAACACTAACTTTGGGGGTGGGCGGGAGATGAACGCACATGTGTGCACACTTACATGTTTTCTCTGCTCCTTAAAGAGGAAGGATCTAGGGAGGAAGCCCTGGGAGATTTCACCGAAACCTCCTCCCAGGGTGGGCTCAGCCCTGAGCTCAGTGTTTCTTAGAAAGTGGCTCTCGGACCACAGGCCAGAATCACCTGGAGCGCGTGTGGAAAGTGTGGGTAAGGGGCGCCCACCGTGTCAGCGTGCACTTAGTTGAAAGCAAAGTTCCTACCGCTTCCTGTGTGTAACACACAGACACGCACACACGCTGGCCTTGGTTTGGTGGCCTGCTGTGCACTCCGTTCAGTCAAGCACATGTTCAACCAACTTTGAATCCACTTCACTGCACCACTGTCCAGTCCGTATTTCTCCATGACAGCCACAGGGATGGCCGTCCAGCTGAGATACTCAGACATTAGACCCGCTGTAGTCTTATGATCTTCTATTCAGGGACATTATTTAAAAAAAAAAAACTTTAGGGGCACCCGGGTGGCTCAGTCGGTTAAGCATCTGACTTCGGCTCAGGTCAGGATCTCAGGGTTCGTGGGTTCAAGCCCCACGTCGGGCTCTGTGCTGACAGCTGAGCCTGGAGCCTGCTTCAGATTCTGTGTCTCCCTCTCTCTCTGCCCCTCCCCCATCCCTGACACTCTCTCTATATCTCTCAAAAAATATATAAACATTAAAATTTAAAAAAAATTTTTTTTTATGTTTTTTTATTTATTTCTAGGAGAGAGAGAGAGAGAGAGAGAGACAGCGTGAGCAGTGTAGGGTCAGAGAGAGAGGGAGTCACAGACTGAAACAGGCTCCAGGCTCTGAGCTGGCAGTCAGCACAGAGCCCGACGCGGGGCTTGAACCCACGAACCGCGAGATCATGACCTAAGCGAAAGTCGGACGCTTAACCGACTAAGCCACCCAGGCGCCCCTAAACATTAAAATTTTTAAAAGATTGTTATTATGTTCTGAAAAATACCTTTTGTTTGCTCCTTGTGCTTCTAACTTTCTCCTTTAGTTTCCCTGCGTCAGGATCTAGTGTTTTCTGGGGATTCAGCATGAAGCCAACGCCTTTCCATCCCTTGCCCTGTTTGGGGGATGGGAGATGTTCTAATTTTCTGCCTTCTCCTAGTCTGGATTTATCGGAGCTAGTCTGGGAGGGCACGTGGCCCTCCAAGACCAGACATGGCCGCGGCTGTGTAACGAGGGCCTCCCGGCTCCCTCTGGGTGTCATGGGTCCTGCCTGGGCCACACGGACCATTTCTGCTCAATAAAAGAGAGAATAAATGTGGCAGTGGCTCTGCCTACCTTTCCCAGCTATAAAATTACTGTCTCCCAAATAGAAACACGAGGAGCTCTCCTCATACCCCTTGTGTCATTTCGGGAACCTGCTGCTGCTGCTTTCTTCTGTGGACTGAAGCTCCCCTCTTCTCCAGAAGAATCTGAGCACAACCTTCCAATCTGAGCATAACCCCAGTGAAGGGACTGTCGACCATTCCACTTACGGCTGTTCCCCAAGACCCCCATAGCACCCTCACCCCAACCCCTTCATCTGCTCTCTCGGCTCCAGCCTCACTGGCTTCTTTCAGTTCCTTAAATGTTCTGTGCTCCCTCCTGCCACAGGGCCTTTGCACATGCTCCTCTTCCTTCCAGCTGGAAGCATCTTCTCCTACCTTGCCCCGACTTCTGCCTGGTCAGCCTATGGGTCTTGGTCACCCAGTAACGCCCGACTCGAGTCGGCCATCAGCTTTACACTTGTTCCTTTCCTCCAAACTTACTCCTCAGTTTGTAATTTAGTTTGTAACTGTAAACAGTATGTGGTTCTCTGCCTCTCCCAGTGGACCAAGGGCCACGGAAGGCAGAATTAGCACCTGTGCTGCTTACCGCTGGCTCGCTCTCGCCTGGTACAAACAGCATGGAGAATTCTGAAGAGTGAGTCATGCCACACGCCTTCCTTCTGTTCTGGGTTTTCCTTAAACAGCTGGTAATTATCGCTTATTGGAACTGACCCTCCAAAGTCATTCTTACTGTTCCAAAGTATCCTTCTGTCATTTGCAGTTTGTTTGTTTGTTTGTTTAAATCTGATTTCCCACAGACAGGGCTCACTGCCCGGTGAGCACTACGGGTTCCTTGCTGTCTCTCGCTCCCCTCCAGCAGGAGGCCTTTATTCTGGTTACTTTGTGGCACCTCCTCTCTGCCGGGAGTCAGACTTGTCTTTGAACTCCTGACTCGGGCAGTTTATGATTTAGGACCCAGCTGTGTGTTCCCTGCCCACCCCCACCCCCCACCCCTGCAGCCCTAGTGCTCAGCGTGTTGGCCATCACTGTTTCTTCTTGCTGCTTCCGTATCTTGGCTTAGAGGACCCTTAGGTCGCAGGGGGGACGGGACAGGATCATGGTGTCATGGAGAAGAGACCACAGTAAGAAGTGAGGCTGCAGCCCAGGTATCCTCACCCCCAGGACCAGTGCGCCCCGCCTGCCTCTCGTTCTGCTGCTGAGAGGGCTAAGTCCCACCGTGGGACACAACGGACACTTAGGAATGAGGCTCTCTACGCCTCGAGGCTGACCGCCCCCAGGAGCGTCTCAGGGCGGATCCGAGGCTTTTGGAAAAACCTCTGTAGATACGAGAACAAGAAACATACAAGCAACTCCCGAACACAGAGCATGTGTGGGTCCCGCCCGGGGAGTGTGGGGTTCTTGTGTGGAGCTAGAAACCCTCCTTCGCCGTATGACGGCGCTGAGAGCTACTGATGTCTTGAGAAGACGGAATTGATGGAGACGCAGTCAAGTTTTCTCTGACCTCGCAGACCAGCGGGCAGGGTAGCCAGATGCAAACAACAGACACGCCCTCTGTCCATCCCCGATACCTGGCAAGAAGAGCCTTCACCCCGTGCAAGGCTCTGCCATCAAGGTACCTGGAGCTCGGTCAGGAGACGTGGCCAGACAACAGATGAACCTCTTGGGGTTTGGTGAGGGGCTGGATGGTGGCGGAGGGAGAGGAAGCAGGGGTCATGGTCATCACGACACACGCGATCAGGCCCACACAAGCTCACTCCTGCACCCGTGGGCACTGGGCCCGCCTCGCCCCCTTGCTCACGCGGCGCCCAGCGCACGGGGCACTCACCAGCAGATGAGGCCGGCCACCACCGCCGTCCAGGTGACACAGCAGGAGTTGTGCCGCTTGGTCTGAACGGCCTCATCCCGCCTGCAGCAGCATGCACAGACCACGTACGCCGCGAGGAAGATGAGGTTCAGGCCCAGGCAGACGGCGGCCAGCAGCCCCAGGAACATCAGCGACTGCAGAAGAGATGCCAGATGTCACCACTTGCACCACTTGGTCCCATGGTGGCTCTGGGAGGTGCCTTGCCCCGGGGCCCCGAGCTCCCACTCCGGCTGTGGGTGTAGAAGCCGTGACTACACGTGGTCTGTCACCCATCCCCTCCTCTGCCCTGCCTCCCTCCTCCCACAGTTGAGGCTCCCACCCCGTACACAGGGCGCCTGGCACTCGGGCGGGGTGGGGGTGTGGGGGCGGAAGTGAGGGAGAAGGAGCTCGGCTCAGGTTGGTGGTTTATGCGCCTGCATGAAGATATGGACCAGGCCCTGCCTCATGAGCCACCCTGAGACGTTCAACAGATGGGGCAGGAACCGCCAGCTGGCAGTGGGGGCTGTGGGTGATAAGCTGCGTGGCTGGGGGACAGACAGGGAGGGGGACATCCACGGGGGTCCGAGGGCCGTGGCCTCCTGGAGGCTACAAGGCTTGCGCAGGATGTTGCGGAAGCCACGCGGAACCTGGGACAGGGCCAGGAAGGGACGCCTGGGGCATCTGCTTCCTCTGAGCCTTGTTCTAGATGCTGGGGGCCCTCCAGAAGCCAGCTGTGCTGGAGGGGGAGGGGAGAAGCCAGGACATGCTCCCATGGGGTCCGTTTCATTAAATCCATAAAGGGATAGACATCTGCCAGGTGCCAAGGGCAGCAGCAAAGCCCCAAATTCTGAAGGCGGCAGGAGGCGCCGTCTCAGGCCAGCCGAGCACCTCGGGGTCCTGCAGATGAGCTACCGTCTGCCAGGAGGCCTGCAGGCAGCCCCCTCCTTGCCCTCCAGTCTCTGGCATCAGCCAGATGGACACCAGATGGCCCCAGGATTGGTGGCTGGCGGCCAGGGCTGGACCTGTCAGGCTCCTGAGCTACCAGCCTCCCCCTGCTCCACCCATGCGCCCTCGGGTGGTCCCCGGTCTGGAGCCCCCAGCGCTCGAGTGCGGGGTGGGACTGCTGGGGTGGGAGCCTGTTTCAGGGAACCCTAATGCTGGTGGGGGTGACCGGCAGAGTTGGGCAGATGCCAGGACCTCCCGGTCTAAGATGGGAGACCAGACTTGTGCGGGGCTGCACACACGCAGAAGACGGCCCTGGAAAACAGAGGCTGGGCTCTGTGGTCCTCAGGCTGGGGGCCGTTTTAGGTGGGGGCGGGGGGCTGGGCAGGGGCTCAGAGAAGTGAGGCACCTACTGGGTCTACCCTGTCTCTCCTTGCTTGGCCCTGCGAGGTCTCAGGGACCCTGACTCAAGCTACTCTCCTGGTCACCTGCACCTGGAGGCTTCTGAGCCTCACGGACAAACAGCCAGCGTGGTGGGGATGACCCAGAAGCGGCAGGAGCCATGGCTCATTTGGGAACGGGGATGCCAGAGGGGCCGTAGCGTGGCTTCACCTCCACTTGGGAGAAATACGTCACTGGTGTGGCAGGAACTCGCCTCTCCGCTGGCCTCCCTCCCTCAGCAGTGTGGACGAGAAGCCCCCTTCCAGGCAGCTGGGAAGGCCTAGTGGATCAGAGCACATCACCCCTGCAGAAGGGTCCCTGCGGGGCGGCGCCTGGGGGGCTCAGTCGGTTAAGGGTCCGACTTTGGCTCCGGTCATGATCTCACGGTTCGTGGGTTCGAGCCCCGCGTCGGGCTCTGTGCTGACAACTCAGAGCCTGGAGCCTGCTTCCGATTCTGTGTCTTCCTCTCTCTCTGCCCCTCCCCTGCTCACGCTGTCTCTCTCTCTCTCAGAAATAAATAAAAACATTAAAAAAAAAAAACCAAACAAACAGAAGTGTCCCTGAAATCCTCATGGTGTGGCCAGGCATGGCTTGTCCCGTGACTGACCCACCCGGGGGAGAGGGTAGAGAGGAGTGACCACCTTCCTGCCCCCAGCCCGCACGTCCTCACTGGAGGGTCCTGCAACCCCAGGCCAAGGTGAAGGGGGCCAAGGAAGACGGATGTGAGGGGCTCACCACTCAAAGTGAAGTTCACTGGCCCGTTCAACACGGACCTCTCTTAGAATGCAGAATCTTGTTAGAAACGCAGGGTCTCAAGCCTCACTCTGGACCCTAGTGAGTCAGAACTGCATCTAGGGATGATGCAGGAGATCCACGTCCCGCGCAAGTCTGGGAGCACCAATTAGTGTCGACAGACTTCCTCAAACCTTTTCCAGCAGCTTAACATTTTCTTTGAACACACTTGCTTAGCGGAGGCCGGTTATCCAGGGCCTCCTGTGACTGAGGAGTGGACAGAAAAGCCATGCTTTGTCCTGGCCACCCTCTCGCAGGCCCCTAAGGCCCCTCTGCTAAGACCCAGGGATCCCCTTACCAATCTGCAAACCACTGTGCAACGAGCATGTGGCCACAAGCCAGCAATTCCGCTCCTGGATATTTACTTTACAGAAAGCAGGGCCTGTGTCCCCGGAGAATACGTACATGAACGTTCACAGCAGTGGCAATGGCCCAAGAGCGGAAATAACGCAAATGTCCACCAACAAGAAAACAGATACATCCACATCGTGCTCTAGTCATAAACTGCAATACTACGCGGCTGGGGGAAGAAAGCCGCAGCTCCACGCGGCCAGATGGCGATCTCAGGGACACAGTGGCGGGAGAGACAGGCCAGGCCAAACGGCAGACATAAAGTTCAAAGTCAGAGAAGCCCACCTATATTTTTATTTTTCTTTCTTTCTTATTTTTTAGAGGGAGAAAAAGTGCATGTGCATGTGTGTGAGCAAGCGAGGAAAGGGCAGATGGAGATAGAGAGAGGGAGGAAGAATCTCAAGCAGATTCCATGCCCAGCACGGGGCTCGATCCCACGACCCTGGGGTCAGGACCTGAGCCAAAATCAAGAGTCGGATGCTCAACCAACTGAGCCACCCAGGTGCCCCAGAGAAGCGTACCTCTAGTGACAGGTGGGAACAGTAATTCCCTTTGGGAGGGTATCAACTGGGAAAGAGTGTGAGGGACTCCTGAGGGGCTGGGAATGTTATCAGGATGGTATAGTACGCACATAACGAGGCGCACACTTTCCTTTAAGTTGTTCCTGATGAGAAAAAAAAAAGCAACCAAACCCAGACAGACCTTTTGTGTACATCTGAGAGTAGTTAACACCCAGACCTCCTCCCCGCTACCCTTGACTTCTAGCTGGCTTCCTGGCCAGTCTCTCCCTACGCAGGAAAAGCCACCACTCTGCCACGTGTCCCCACCCAGCGAGGGAGGACCTCTACGCGGTAGTCTAGACGTGGGTCGGTGCCATTTCAGTCTCTGCAAACTGAGGCCAGCTGCTGCCCTTAGTCCGTGTGCTGCCCCTCTGGTCATGCTCTCTGAGCCTTCTCGGCCCCCGGCACCCCTGCGAGCCTAGTCCCCGGGGCAGGGCCTCCCAAGCCGGGCAGCTGCTGCCTCAAGTGGGCTCCCCGTCATGCAGCCCAGCCTGGGAGACACCAGGCCTGGGAAACCCAAATGCAGGGGGCCCTTTGGTTATCAGTTCACTTCCAGATCTCTCCCTGGGTGCTGGGGGGATAGGGTGGGACAGGCTGGGGAGGGGTGCGGGGCAGGGAAGGAAAGGAGGAAGTTGGGGAAGGAAGGAAGGAGGAGCTGGAGGGAGGAGGGAGTGGAAGCCTAACCAGCAGAACCACCCCACAGCCACCTCCATGTCACCTGCACCCCGGGAATGAGCAATTATTTTCTTGCCCCTAATTAACACTGCAAGTCCGTGTGTGTGGCAGGTGGGGGTTGGGGGAGAGCAAACCTCCCTTCCAAAGGGAGCTGGGAGCTCTGCTCACAAGTCCCCCGCTCCGACAGAGCCTAGAAAGTAGTTTCCCACGTGAGCCATGCCACCCCAGTGTCCAGAGGTGGCCACCACCTCCCTGCACTGCCACACACCAGCCCACAGCAGCCCCACAGCAGGGCTCGGGGCTCCAGCCTCTCTCCTCATCTAAGTGACTTCAATTAGTTCTGGTTTGTCACTTTGTAATGAGAACCCCAGAGCTGGGGCGGCACTGACTGATTTGTACTCTGGGAACGCGGACCACGATGGGCTTCTGCACTAGGCAGGGGAGGGGGCGTCAGCCTGAGCACCCTCTCATGCCAGGATGTCAAGAGACAGCTAGAGAGCGAGCCAGCCTGGGGGTGAGGCAGAGGGAGGGGAGCTGCACCACTGGAGGGAAGGGTTAAGCCCCCCCTCACCCCCAGGAGGGGAGGGGGGCGCAGCGTGATCGTCTGATGACCATGACTCAGTGTTCAGACTGGATGAATGGGGCTTCCTCATTCCAAGTTTGGCTCCTCGGCTGGGCTCCCAGCTGGGCCTTTCCTCCTGAGAGCTACCCCCAAGGAAGGGGGTGGGGGGAGCCCTGTAGTTCTGGGTCTGGCCCCCACGCTGTCCCCACCCCTGGCCTGAGGTCATATACTTGGGACTCTCTGGGGAGCCTATGAACTGAACCACCATCCAAAATTTATGCATGGAAATCCAGGTCTAAATGTAAAAAGTTGAAAACCTCTCCTCTACGTCATCATGCCCATCCAGAAAGGATGGCTCGTCTCCCAAAGCCCGGAAAGGAAAGGTGGAACAGGAAGCACATGTGTGGCTCTTGCACCTTGACCATGGCCACCACGAACCTTTGCACGGCCTTTGGAACTTCACTAAGACACTTCAAGTACATCAGTTCATCAGCATCTGGTGTCCCTGCTGTTGGGGGAGGGTGGGGTGAAGGCACAGCTGAAGGAAGGAATCCAAGTAGCTTGTTCTGGGAAAGAGACACAACCGGATTCAGGGCCAGGTGCTCTCTCTGTGTCCCCAACTCCGCCCTGTGGACACCTGGCCAGGTGGGGTCTCCTTTCCAAGCTGTGCTTGTGGCAACTTAGGACGTGCCAGGCACTGGCCATAAGCTTTAGATCTGTTCACTTATCAGGTCCTTTCCTCCTCCACTTGACCATGGGTGTTTTCTCCATCTCTACCCCTCGTGCATCAAAGGTGAGAGAGTCAGGCTGAGAGGTCTGGGGTCGGCTTCCCCTCTGCACACACAGCTTGGAACTGGGGGCGCAGGGTCAAGTCCACGGGTGGGGGGAGGAGGGATGGCAAGATCAGCCCTCAGTGGGCTTTTACTGCTCCTCAAGACTCCAGAAAGTGGATGGGAGCCCCTGCTTCCTTAGGAATGTTCTGGAAGCTGAATTTGCTCAGGATATTTCAGGTCACCAGGGGAGTTACTAGTCTGTCATCTCCACTCTTCTAAGAGCTCCCTCTCCTTCCAAATCCCTGCACAGCTTTGCCTTCTGGAGCTTTCCTCCAGTCCTGCCCCTGCCTGTTGCCCTTTCCACTTACTCTTTGGTGCACACACTCATGCACCGTATCACCGGATCGTTCATTTGAACATTCGGGGCATCAGTTAGCTCCTCCCTGATCAGTGTCTGTAGAAGAAAATCTCTTTCTTCTGTATCGCCCAAGAGGAGTTTGCCCTCAGACACGTTACTGAACCGCAGGCTAGTCTAATGATGTGTGTCACCGGGTCCCACTATGTGCTACGGGCCCTCCATGCACTGAGCGTGTTGCATACAGTGTCTCATTCAATACTTGCAGATGAGGGAAGTGAGGTTCAGAGATGTACAGACACCAGAGAGGACACACAGTAAGTGACAGAACTGGGATTCCTATCCAGGCAGCTGGATGGCAGAGCCCCAGCCACACATACTCAGCTGTGGCAGCCGAGCCCAGAAGCCTTGGCGATCACGTGACCCCACGTCTGGCACAGCCCTGGCCCCAATCAAGTTTGCTGAGCACTCAGATGACTGACAGTAGAAGGTGTCCGATCCATGGTGTTAACTGACCTGTCATCTGGGAGGAAAGAGGCTGCCAGGAGAGACCCCATGGTCAGACACTAAGGAACTTAGCCAACTATGAGCCTCCTTAAATAACACGCCGGGCCCCACTTTCCACCCTGGCCCACCACACCCACATCCCACTCAGTGCCCTCAGGAGGAGGGCCAGGCAGGCCGCTCGCTCATCATTGGAAGTCATTTGATGCCCAATACGGTGTGCCAGGGTCTAAACCTGGCACAATACGGGGAGGAGAGGGGCTGGGGCTGGGAGTGAGTCCCTGCGGCCCAGCGGCCACCTGTCCATGGGACTGAGTGAGGTCGGGGAGGTTCAGGCCCCGCTAGCCACAGCTGTAGGCTGGACAGGCGCTGTCTCTGTGGCCATGTGGGGGGTGGAGGAGTGGGGGGGGAGTGCCCTACCCCCCTCCCCACTCTCCACTCCTGAAGGTCTTCTTGGCTCAGCCAGTTTAGATTTCTTCCCATGGAGAGGAGAAGATTATGGTTAGAGACCCTGGGTGCAGAATCTAGGGCACAGGATTTGGGACACACCAACACACACACACACACACACACACACACACACACCAACCACACAGCTGTCTCAGAAATCATATCCGCCTCTTTTCATGCATTTATTGGGAGCGGAAGACTCCCTGGACCTACCCCCAGGCGGCCGCATTCTCAGGGAAGGCTGACTTCCACAGGCGGGGCTCTGGGAGAGGGAGGGGCAGACACAGAGGAGGGGGGAGCCCTCTAACCGGCCTGACTGCCTCTTAGCAGGACGGGGTCTTATGGCCTCCTCTTTCTGGAAGGGCAGGCACCATGTGCCTGGGGCCTGAGGGTGACGGGGACACTAGGGGTTATTATTAGACTCCCAGTCACCACCGGTGCACAGCACAACCTGTCAGATCAGGGTCCCTGGGGGGCCCTGCAGGAGAAAGGCCTGGGTGGGTTGGGGAGGGGGGAGCCGACCAGCTGACTCCAGGCTCAGCCTCCCACTCAGCCTCCCTAGACCCAGCAGACTCAGCTCTGCCGGGACCTGCCCCACACTGACAGCTCAGGCCCGAGAACCTGACACTTCTGCAGGCAAAGGCCACCAGGGGTCAAAGTCCCAAGATAGGTCCCGACCCGGGCTGTTCAGCCTGAATCTTTGACCCAACAGTGAATTGACTCAGCTGAGCCACAGGAGGCCGGGGCGGCCTTGGCCAGACCCAGACCCAGAAGGCCCGGGGGGGGGGGGGGGGGGGGGGGGGGGGGCGTGCGGTTCGCCAAGGCCCGGAGGTCTGGGGAGCCCCTCCCCCTAGGGCAGTACAGAAACGGCAGGGGGGAGGGCCGGCAGAGCAGGGAAAAGGCAGAATGCAAGGATGAGGGGAGTGGCCGGCCACGAAGCCCAGACCGTAGAAATCCAGGGCCTTGGAGGGTCTGTACAGAGCGGGGTCGGGGGCCGCCGGTGTGAGATGGGGCTGACCGGGGCCACGTTCCTTCCCTCAACCACCCACACGTGGCCGTGGGTTCCCCCCCGCCGCCCCCTCCGCCAGCTAGGAGCCAGCCCTGCGGCCGTCCAGGAGGGGCCCAGGCAGAGGTGTCGGCAACGGCTCCCGCGCCGCAGGCAGGGGCTGGGGAGGGAGGGGCGCTGTGGAGCCGAACTCGGGGAGACCAGTCAGTTTCTGCTCAAACTTCTCCCAGGCCACACACACCCGGAAAGAGAGCGCCCGTCTTGGAACCGCAGACGGAAGAAAAGCCCGAGGCGCCTATGGCACCCCCGAAGCTCGCTCGGAAGCTGCCCGGGTACCCGCACAAATACCCGCTCCCCGGCGCTCGGCCCCCTCCCCCGCGCGCAGCCGCCGCGCCCTTCTTCCCCGTAGCCCATCCCGGGCACAACTCCCGAATTTTCCAGTTTCCCCGGCCCACGAGGTTCCTAGATGGGAAGGCCGTGGCCGAGCGTCCCGGGGGAGAAAGGGAGAGGGGTGATGAAGCTGCGGGGGACCGTGGGGACGGGTCGGAGAGGCGCGTGGACCGCGGGGGGCCAGGAGGGGGAAGGGGTGCCGCGGGGGCTCGGGGTTCCGGCCGTGGCCCGGACTCACCTCCCGGTAACTCTCATCGCGGGGGTTGAACGTGCTGTCCACCGGCTGCAGGCGCAGGCCCAGGTGGGGGACGCTGTGCAGCCACGCCACCCACCAGGGCGCGACGTACTCCACGCGCGCGGCCAGCATGGCTCGGCCCGAGTGCGCCCGCCCGCTGCGGCCGCCGCTGCTGCCGTCGCCGCCGCTACCCTGCCCGGGACGCCCGCCCCGGCCCCGCCCCGGCCCCGCCCCGATGCAGGCCCCGCCCCGCCCCACCCCTCCCGGACTCGACCCCCACTCTGGGCGCGCCCTCTGGCTGCAGGGGGTCGGCCCTGGAATCCGCAGCTTTTTCCTGCTGTGGATTCTGTCCTGGCCCCAGGGGCCAAAGAGGTGGAAGGATCTCCTGTTGTTTTTAAAACTGATTTGTTTTGAGAGACAGAGAGAGAGAAAGAGAGAGAGAGAGAGAGAGAGGGGCAGAGAGGGGGAGAGAATCCCAATCAGGCTCCAAGCTGTCAGCACACAAACTCTGCAATCATGACCTGAACTGAAATCGAGAGTCCCAGGCTCAGCTGACTGAGCCACCCAGGCCCCCCCACCCCTCCTGTTTCTTCACTGCAGTCTCCAGGTCCCTGGGTTCTCATTATTTTTACAAAATCAGGATGTAGATGGTCAGTGAGCACTGCGAGCAGTGCCATCCCGGCCTGAGAGTTGAGGCAGCCGTTCCTAGGGCTCCCAGAGGAGAGTAAGTAAGCTGGCAGATTGGGGTCAGCAGGGAGCAAGTCTGCCCCTGGGTCACTAGTTCTAAATTCACTCCCAATCATTTAGTGAGCGCCCATTTTGTAAACTCCGCGGACTGAGAAGGAAGATGTGGTTCTGTCCTGGGAGCGCCCAGCCCATCTGCCCAAACAACTGACATTCGGCTTTGGAAACACTGGAGCCTGAGAAAAGCAGTTTGATTCTTTGGGGAAGGTGTAAGGAGGTCCCTGGGGAAGGGCCCCTCCAGCTGACCAGTGGGGAGGGTAGGAGAGCACTGGACATCTGGGTGTGGGTGGGGGAACGGGGAGCGGGGGGGAGGAACACACAAGACCATCAACAGCATTCATTTACTGAGCAGCTACTATGTGCTGGGCACTGCAGGCACTTAACAGAGCCCACGGAAACCCTTGGCCAGAGGGCATTGCGCTCAAGTGGGTGGCTGGTAACAGCAGCGCACACAGAAAGATGCAAACTGCCATCTTAGAGAGAGGGCTTTGGAGAAAAGTAAAGCAGAGTGGAGTCGGCACATCAGGATCGAGTTGGCGGTAGTCGGTGATCGGGTAAAGCCTTGTGGGCGCCTGGCCCGAGTATGCAGGGTCCCAGGCGTGAGAAGGTCGGTTCAGGAACTGCAAACACCAACACCGTGGTGTGGCCGCAGGACGCCAGGGGCGGGTGAGGAGAGGTGAGGCTTGAGACAAGGATGAGGTCAGGGGGTAAGTGGGAGTGGAGGAGTTAAGGACGCGTCGTGCTGGGGTGGGACAGTCTCATGGGTGGTCGCGAGGCGGGGAGAGCTGGAGTGAAGAGGGGGACTCCAGAGAGACTCCTGAGTTTCCGGCTTGGGGAGCTGGGTGCCCTGAAAGCGTGGCAGCCTGAGGAAGGTGGACCACTGACGTCCCTATGATGACCCCCATAGAGGGTCCAGGGGCCAGGAGAGGGAGTGCGGATCTGTGGTCGGGTGACAGTCAGAGCCTGGGTGTGGCCATCTCATCCACACATGCCCAAAGCGGAGGCGCCCAGGAGGCACAGAAGGCCAGACGCCATGCCTTTCCCCGTAGGAGCTTTCATTAATCCAACAAACTTTGAGCCCCTTCTCTGTTCTAGGGGATACGGCGATGAATGAAACACCCATGCTCCTGTCTGCATGGGGTCTAGAGTTTACTGGGAGGAGAGGCAGCCCTGACCCCACTCAGGGGGGAGGGGTCAGTGCTTTCAAGAGTCTGGTGTTGGGAAGTAAGGGGGGGCTTTTAACTCGGGGTGTCCTAGGGGAGGATTCTGAGCCAAGATATAGCGTAATGGTGTAGAAGGGGACAATCCCAGAGTCCTCTGATGCGGGGGGCGGGTAGTGAGGAGGGGATGGCAAGGAGAGATGGGGAACTGCAGGGGCAGGGATCAGATCAGGGCTGATCGCCCCCCGGGGGTGGGGGTGGTAAGAGGGAACTTTTCTGGGTGACAGAAACATTGATTGCAGTGGTGGTTCTCCTGTTATAAACGTTTGTCAAATTTCATAGAACTGTACGCTAAAAAGGTGAATTTCGCTGTAAATTACACCTCAAGAAGCTTTACTTTAAAATAAATACCTTTATTTTATTTTAATTATTTTTAATGTTTATTTATTTTTGAGACAGGGAGAGACAGAGTGTGAGCAGGGGAGGGGCAAAGAGAGAAGGAGACACAGAATCTGAAACAGGCTCCAGGCTCTGAGCTATCAGCAAAGAGCCCAATGTGGGGCTCAAACCCACGAACCGTGAGATCATGACCTGAGCTGAAGTTGGACGCTTAACCGACTGAGCCACCCAGGCGCCCCAATACCTTTATTAAAAAAAAATAAGATGGGGAGAGATAGGCAAGGGCCATTTCACACATGGAGTTTGGTCTTTGACGGCCATGGCTGCTTGCAGAGGAAAATGTACCCGGAGCGATGTCCCAGGGCCCTGGGCAGGCGGGGACGAGAAGCCACGGCCCTGGAGCTCGCTCCGCTCGGGTGCGGCACACATGGCCCCCCCCCCCCCGTCCCCATCCCTCTGCGCAGAAGGCTCCAGCTGCTGACCCTGGAATACTTCAGAGGTTTGAGGATTTGGCATTCCTTTAGGTTAGATCTCAGCAGCAAACTGTAAGTGCTTTAGGGGAGAAGCCGGAGACCTCAAGTGGGAGGGGTCTGCCTCCTGGGAAGTGGCCTGTCTCACCTTGGGGGGATTGACCTTGAACCTGGTGCAGGGGCCTCCGGCCAGAGCTGGGGCTCGGTCCCCAGAGAGGGAGGGGGTGAGGCAAGGGGCAGGCCTGCACACACCTGACCAACTACAAAGGCTCGCCCTCAAGGCCATCACTGCAGCCACTTGGGTGCAGCGGGGATCACCCAAACCTGCTGGGCCAGTCTGCACCCAGCGAGGCAGTGACCAACTGTGATCCTTCTAGCCACTTCCCCAGAGGCCTGCTGACCTCGGCAGTCCAGCCGGAGAAGCAAAACCGCAGAACTGGAGCAGGAGACCTCCTGGGACTCTTTATGGAGTTGAAGTGAGAACAGCAGCTGCGCCCATTCCAAACTGGCCGCTGTGGCCCACACGTGGCCTTTCGGCTGGTGTGCGACAGGAACGACCTCACCCGAGCCTACAAGCCGACCTCAGCGAAGCGGCGGGTGACCCCGGCCACCTGAGGGCCTAGAACACACCTAGGCCTCAAACCTACTGAATCAGAATCCCTGCAGTGTTGAATTCTGAAAAAGTGCCCCAAATGGCTCCAAGGCACGAGCCAGTGCTGAGACCCACTGAGATCCGCGGCATTAAAAGGTGCGTTCTCTATACATGGAGGCCAGACAAACGTCCACAGGGCTTGTCTCCTAGGAGCTGGGGCTGGTCTCTGGACAATGTGCTGGGACAAAGGGAGCCCGAGGGGTAAGCCCGCCTCTTCCTGGGAATCTCAAACACCCAAAGAATGGGGAAGACTGGGAGCCACGGAAGGTGCTCCTTTCTGGGTTGGTCAGTGACCACTGAGAGCCCATGGACCCCTCCGGGAAAAAACCCAGGCCGCTCAAGACTGGACTCAAAACCCCCCTTACACTCTTAAAGTTTCTATAGGAAAAGAAAAACAATAAATCAACCAATGAATTCAGGCACTTAGCTGCTTGGGAATGGATTTGATCTGGTCAACCAACCCTGGAGATGGCTCATTTGTTGTAGTGTGTCGCCACCTTGTGGCCTATCCTGACACGGCCCCCATTCATCTCAGAATGGCCAGGCGCCAGAGAGGCTTCCAAACCTTTCCTATTAGCTCCTCTACCCTTACAAGAAACCGGGGGGTCAACAGTTCTGTGCCGGAACCGTCCGTGCGGCAGCTCAGGCCACGCCGGGAAAGGCGGTCCGGCGAACCTCACGCAGCCACGTGTGGGGCTGGCACGCGGGAGCCCACAGGACTCATACCGATCACCGCGTGTGGAGGCACTTGCCTGGCCGGCCTGTGTTTTCTTCTTCCAATCTGTGCATCATACAGCACCTGCACAACCCCACCGGGCGTCCTCACGGGGGGGGGGGGGGGGGTCCAGGGGGCTTCCTGACCTGCTGTGGCACAGGGCACCTGCCGGCCCTGGAGCACCAACGTCTACTATCAAAGGGAAGCTTGGGTCTCTGTGTGAGCTCAGTCCCATCCCTGCGGGACTCGTCCACGGGGACTCAAAGGTCAAGGGGCAGTGGGTTTGCAGCTCCTCCCCGGGGCTGGTACCAGGGCACGGTGCTCAACGGGGAGGCAATTTCTCGAGGTCGTGCTGGCGGGCAAGTGGTAGGACCTGGACTGAACCTGCAAGGAGCGCGGGCTGCGCGGGGCCGCACGCTGCTCAGCCGGGAGTGGGGCTCAGGGGCCGCGGGGCCCGCACGCTGCTCGGCCGGGAGTGGGGCTCAGGGGCCTGTTTGGCCCATGCACGCCCCCCACCCCTGTGAACTCCATGTTCACCCACTGCCGTGAGGCCCAGGCTCAGATCTGGGGCAGGAGCCCTGGCTCCAACCCCTAACCATCACTGTTTTTTTTTTTTTTTTTTTTTAAATTTCTGAGATCGAGCGTGAGCAGGGGAGGGCCAGAGAGAAAAAGACACAGAATCTGGAACAGGCTCCGGGCTCTGAGCTGTCGGCACACAGCCTGATGCAGGGCTCGAACCCACAAACTGTGAGATCACGACCTGAGCGGAAGTCAGACGCTTAACTGACTGGCCCCCCAGGTGCCCCACCCATCAGTCCCAGGATGTTTCCTGTCCCCTCCTCCCTGGAAAGCCTGGCCCAGTTCGCTAGACTAAGGCTCCTCTGTTGGCAGCAATCATCTCATCCCATACCACACGTTCCTACGCTCCACTTTACCTCGAGCAGCAGCACTTAGGAAACCATCTCAGTCTGGACGAAAAGCCTCAGGCCTGCCCCTGCGCCAGGGGAACCTTCCACGCGGTGGAAGAGAAAGCAGCACTCTGGTGGGAGGCTCAGTACTTCCAAGGCTAATCAACTCCACCTGTAACTATCATTTTCATTCTCGGGAAGCTCACTTTACCTAAGTGACTGGTAAATCCCACGAGGGTGTGCTGGCTTCCTTCCACAAATATCTGGCTTTTCCAGTTCCATCTATTTATTTTCAAACTTAGGCTATTTGTCCATTGGGATCACAGTCAAAGATCAGGGACACAAGGAGGTAGCAACCCGGGCCCCCAGCCTGTTCCCACCAAAAGCCGTGACCAAGTGGTAATTCCCTTCCCGCCTCAAAGACAAAGGACACTTTAAGAATTTTTAAAATTTTAATACAGTTCAAATCAGTGTGCCGGGTTCATTTCAGCTCCTTTACTGCCAAACCTAGGAGAAAAGAGATACGAAAGTGAGCCATCTAGAACATATGTTTTATTTTGAATTACTCTTGTCTGATTCTGTACTTACACTAAAGAGAACTAATGAAGTTCAGGAATTAAGCATACCAGGGTGCCTCTGCTCCAAGTATTAAGTGTTTCACAACGAAGGTAACAACACCAACCACAACATACAAAACAAAACACATTCCCTCTCTCAGCCTTCAGGAAGGTCTCAAGCAGTGACAAGGCCAGGCCGTACCCGCTGACTTCTCACTGTGAAGAGGCAGGAGGCGGACCCTGGGGGCACTCAGCACTCGCGCCAGGTCCTCCCCCAGCAGGATGGGCCCTGTCTAACCTGTGCTCATGGCCTGCAGTATTTCATTTCCCGACCCGCACCACTGGGGGCCAGTACAGTCAGCACCTTGCAGGGCCGTGGGGAGAAGGGAACGAGTTGCCCACAATGCATGAGAAAAGCACGACCGGCAACAAAACAAACTGTCCCCCCAACCCCAAGGACACGATTCCCGGTATGGGACGAACTCTGAAAGTCACGACTATTCACCCCTTGCACGGCCAACAGCAAGAAGAGATACTTGGGACGCGCCACAAATGCACCTTCCGAAGTCTGGGGACACCTCAAGGAACGAGATGGAGACACACGCACGTTCCACATTTCTGGTGCCCCGGCCCCCGGCCTCAGACTCACTCACCTGGGGGCAGCGACTGCTTCAGTTTCTCTGCCTTCTCCTTGTCTGTGATGACCAGCGTGTAAAGGTACCTGCTGCAGCGGACTTTAAACTTCACGTTATCCTTGTTTTTCTTGATCTTGACAGCTACCAAACAGACCAGAATGAGTAATTAAATTGTGTCACAAAAGAGACGTCACGGGGTTCACCTGCTTTGCATTTATGCAGAAAGCGGCGCTCTGGACCGCAACCCCGGACAGGGCAGTGCTCCTTCCCTGCGCCCGGCCTCTGCTGAAAGAGAAAACAAGAGACCCTCTACGGCTTCACTATTTAAAGAGTTGTCAGAAACCTGTATTTCCCAGGGCATCTGGGTGGCTCAGTCGGTTAAGTGCCCAGCTATTAAATTTGGCTCAGGTCATGATCCCAGGCTCATGAGACCGAGGCCTGTGGGCTGCACTGAGCGTGAAGCCTGCTTGGGATTCTGTCCCTCCCTCTCCCTCCAGTATGTAGGATCTGTCTGTCTGTCTGTCTGTCTCCCTCAAAACAAGACACTGCATTTCCCTCCAGTTCTCTTCCCTGGGACAACGGGAACAGCTTGCTTCAGGACCCCATCACCTGCAGTGAGACACGTGCTAAGGCTTTCCCTTAAATTCATGAAACCCGTTTTCCAGCCTCTTTCCTACCACCAAATCCTCTCCCAGGACCACAGCGTGACCACAAGGAGCCCCAAGTGTAACCCAAGTTAGCAGGGCAGGGCTGGAGATTTGCTGCCCGTGGCCGCTCACTCCCTGCACGTTACATGTTTCTTGTGCCCACCCAACTCCAGGGCAGCACACACTCCCCAGAATGCACTACCGTCACCAGTGGATTATCGACCTCCATCAAGAGCCTGGAGACTATGGAAGGCAGGGCTCCAGCGGCTCAGCCCAAGCACCTGACCAGACGGATACACAAGCAATCAGCCCCCACGGACGCAGCACGAGATTAACTTGGACTCACAAGCCACAACTCGGGCGTCTGCCAGTGAGTGCTGGAGACAGAGGCCACAGCACGGGAAGCAGCACTGAAGCCCGCCCCAGGCAATGGCTGCCTCTGCTGATGTTTTAACACACTCAGAAACCCGGGCTTTCATTCACACCAACCTGCTGTGCTATATAACACCCGCGTGTGTCACAGCCAAGGACACTGCACTGCCCCCAGCGGCTGCTGCATGCCTGTGAACCCGGTGACCCGTCTGTGGGTGATGCCCACGGATCTTTTGAAGAAAAAATGTTTATCCAACATCAGGGCGTGCAGTAACCCCACTTCCGGGCACGCACCCAGGAGGGCCGAGAGCAGGGACAGGAGACTGCACACCAGCGTTCGAGGCAAGAGTCAAAAGCCAAAAAGTAGAAACCGAATGCCCACCGACCCCAACGCGGCACATCCATGCGATGGATCATTCGCCTCAAAGAGGGAATTCTGACAGATGCCAGAACCCCGAAGGCGCCACGCCAACGAAGCAAGCCAGTCACGAGAGCACAGACCCGGTTCTTGCTCACAGGAGGGATCTGGAACAGTCCATGACGAAAGTAAAATGGCAGCTGCCAGGGATTGCAGGGAGAGGGCGGGGAGTTACCGCTTTGCGGGTGCAGCTCAGTTTTTCAAGATCCAGCGCTCCGACATCGTGGCGGAGCATGGAGAGCAGGCACTGGGGCCAGTGACCTGAACACTTACAGTAATTACGCTTCACCGGGGCTCATTCGGTGAAGTGTCTCACTCGACTTTGGCTCAGGCCACGATCTCATGGTTCTTGAGACCGAGCCCTGCATCAGGCTCCGCACAGACAGTACAGGACCTGCTTGGGATTCTCTCTGCCCCGCCCCATGCGTGCACTCGACTCTTAAATTAAATGAACTTAAAAACAAAAAAAATAAACTTCCTATTATGCATATTTTTACCTTCAGTCTGGACACGGAACACCCTATCACACCCTATCGTGTCTGCAGGACCGGAACTCGGACCTCCCAGGCCACACTGTAAAACCAGGCCCCAAAGTCAAACACCAACCGATCTGTCGGATTTGGTGCCATTTCTTCACCGTAGTAAAGTTTCTAAAGGACCCTCTGATGTGACCCTGGCACCAATCCCACAGGACAGATGCTAGCATCCCGCCTTCAACTGAATCAAAGGGTAATGTGTTGTTTAAGTGAATGAGGACGGCTACTTGCCGACAGACCTGGGATGTGAACCAGTCGCCTGCGGCCGCCAGGACCCTCAGACAGACAGGCGTTCTTGTACCAGAAGCTACTTGTTCCCACAGATGGCCACCATCACAAACAGTACCAGAGGATCAAAGGTAACAGGGGCACTGGGACCCCCTCCCCCTTAGAAAGCTCTCCCCGCCCACCATCCTTCCCAGGACAAGCCATGGGACAGGACAGCCAGGGCCCGAGCTGCCTCCATCCACAGCTCCACTTCCACAGATTATCTCGGAGTATCTGATGTAGCAGAGAGGACTCCGGGCTAAAAAACAAACAAACAACAAAAGAAAACAAAACAGAAAAAACTCCAAAAGGGTGCCCGGGGGGCGGTTGAAGGACCACCAATCGCTTGGTTTCAGCTCAAGTCACCATCCCAGCGTCCTGAGTTGAGCCCGAGTTGGGACTCTGCTGCGCGTGGAGCCTGCTAAGATTCGCTCTCCTCCCTCCCTGCTCGCTCGAACTATAAACCACCCTCCCTCCAAGGCATAAAGTCAAGATCTACCCCGCGTTAAGCACAAGCCCTCAAACCTCTCGAAACTACAACGAAGGGAGAACAGAACTCCCTCCCACACGTGCTGCAAACCCCAATATCACGCGGGCACCGCGGCCACGCTTGCGGTTTTAGGCTTCGGACCTCAACACCCCTCCCTTTCCCTTATTCACACATCGGGAAACCAAGTCCCACGTGTCAATCACGAGGACACCGGCCGCCGCGGGCCCACAGCCCAGCCTGCTGCACCGGAGTAAGGGTTCGGAAACCCACCTTTCCGGACCCCCACCCAGCAAGGCTTCTACTCGGGACGCACCTCCTGTTTTAACTACGCACGGCTCCTACAACGTTCACAATTAGCCGAGGGAGGGAGGAAACACGCTGCCCAACGAGGTTTTCCTTCGGGAAGCGCCGTAGAACCACCGCTCTCCGCAACAGCCTCCTCGGGGACGGCGCTCGGGGTAGGGGCCGCCCCACGCGCGCGCCACCACCACCACTCCGCCCTCTCGCACGGTGAAGGCGCCCACTTACACTTGGCATCCTTTCGCCGGGCCGTGAGCAGAAAATCCTTGATTTCTTCAATTTTGCGAGGCTGCAACACAAAGAAACGAGCCATGAGCTGCAGACACGCTTTTTCTGGCCGTGACTTGACCCCCGCCACCAGCCCCTAGCGGGGATCGGAGACCCCCGCTTAGGCGCTCCCGCCGCGGGGGCCCAGCGCCTTTCCCGGAAGGTCCCGGCAGGGGCCGTACTCACCATGGTTACGAGGGGCGCAGGCGAGCGCGCGGCCGGCACCTGCGGAGAAAACAGACGTTGGCGTCAACAGGGTGCGGGGAGTGACGACCCACGCTTCTCTTCCCCATCCCCCCCGAAATGCCGACCCCGTCGCACTCCATACTCCTCCCCCGCACCCTCAATCCACACTCGAGTTCCTCAGGCCCCACTCCGTCGTGGATTACCCCGGATTACCCGCCAGAGTCCCGCTTACCGCCCAAGAGACACTCACGGCAAACAGTAAGAAGAGAGGCCGGAAAAGAACGAGACTTCCGTTTCCTGGCTGTTAAACCCTCCCCCGAAGGAAACTGGGTACGGTGTCTGCAAAGGGTCAAGCATTACATAGGCGTTTATCCTTCCCGTTGCAGCATCTCTGCCCCCTTCTGGCCTATATGAAAAGTGCAGATCGAGGACTGAAATGGGCCGCCTCCCTCCTCTCTTAATTCTCTTTACCTTTCCCACCCCCAGCCCCTCACCTGGGCTTTCCTAGGCTTTATTTCAGATCCGATTTAAAGACCGAACACTAATTATCTACTATTTTCATTAGATCTGTGTGTCTGGCATCTACGCAAAGACTTTCCTATTTAAATAAAGGGATCCTCTTATGTACATCTTAGAACTTCTTTCTAGGGGTTTCTCACATTTCTGTCTGATCATCTTCTCCGCCGATGTCTAATCCATCATGCCGTTTCCAATTCATTTAAGAACTGGTGTCCAGTAAGGATAAACTAACACTTCAAATAGCTGACAATTATGGAGCGCGTATACAGGGCATCCCCTGTGCTAAGCACTTTACCCGTGGGGCCTCTGATCGCCAGGAGCACCTGTGAGAGGTGGCTCTTGTTGATACCCCAGTTTTACCCATGGGGAGAATGAAGGTTTGTCCTTTCGGAGAAAACTGAAGCCAGGACTTGAACCCCACGGGGGTTGGATCCTAGGCCCAGGCTCCCCGCCACTGCTTTCGGAGGCCGTGCACCTGAAACGGGCTGGCAGGTCTGGGCAGGACCTTTCCTGTGCCCTCGCGGTTCCTCCCAGCCTCCATCCCATGCCTGGCCTTATTTTCTCCGCAGGCATTTACCCTCAGCTCTCATACAACGTCTTTTCAGGCAGGCTCTGGGAAACCTGAGGGTATCGACCTTATTTTTATCTTCCACTCTTATTCGATTTTCAACCTCTCTACAAATGTCTACATTTTATTATATTTGTTTCCCCCCAAATTTAATAACTGCACGACAGAATGTAATTGCCGTGCGCTTATTATTACAGAGCAGCTCACCTGAAGACAAAGAGTACTTCACCATGAACTTTGCTTTGAACTTACTCTCCTCCATCCTTCCCTCCCTCTCTCCCTGCCTTCTGTTAGATAAGCCCAGCTTGAGCCTCTTTCTGGGGGACACAGGGAAGGATAAACTGACAGTCTTTGCCCCAGGGAAATCACGAAGGGCCCCAACTGTGCTAGGGAGCCTTTTAAGAGAAGCCAAACTATGTATAAATACAGATGTATCTGGGTATTAACAGTCGGGCATGTTAATTGGCAGGAGCCTAATTTTAAATCATCTGAAGGTTGGGGTCCAGCCTGGGAATCATGGGAGCCTCAGCTCTGACCTGAGAAAAACATGCCCGAATGCCTCAGCCTGGCTTTGCCAGCCCTTCTCCATCCAAGGCTGGTGACTGCCTGGTCTTTTGTCCCCTACTGCTCAGCCACAAGCAGCCAGCTTTTCGGCCCAACCAATTGGCACCTCTTGGCTCCAGGTGCCTTTCTCTGCTGTCCCCTCTGATACTGAGTCCTGTCCAGCTTCCACCCCCACCTTCAGGCAGGACCCTTCCCCTCTGACCCCTGTCACTCGTCACTGGCACAGCAGACACACTCCCGACAGACTGTGTGACAGTATTAAACTTCTGAGACATTTGCGCCGTCTTTTCTTTGAAGACAAGAATGGGGCTCAGCATCCCCTTGATAACTCGCAAAATTCAGTGTCTGTGGACACAACAGTAGTTCCTGCTGACATCACAGGGTTCTGTGATCTCCATCTCCTGCGGGTCCACCCTGGGCTCCTTGTGGGCTTCCTGTGTTGCGTGGCTGTCAGCACCACCAGGGAACCTTCTGTCGTCTGAAATCACTCACTAAATGAAGTGAGAATGAAGGAAGGGCTGGAGGAAGAGAGGGAGGGAGAGAGGAATGAGTTAGGACAAAGCAGCGCTCAGCACATAGTAGGTCTGCAAAATATTTGTTGACTGAATGCCCAGTGCTTCTGTCCACTACAGGACCTTCAGGGACAGGGGACAGGGGAAGGGCTGACCCTCCCTTTGGGCGGCGATCCCAGAGACAGACGCTCACCCTCTTGACTTGTATCATAAGAGAACATAGATGTGTAGTAACAGAACACGAAGGCAGATTTGCTCAAGTACCTAAAGTTCCCTCCGGCCCCGCAAGGGGCACAACTAGTAAAATAAACAGCAGCTCCTGGAAAGTGAGGCAAGAAGCCTAAGGGACGTTCGTCATGCTTCATGGACAGATGACCCCGATGGTCAGGGGACAGCCAAAGTGAGTGTCTCGGAGCGGAGGCTGGACGCTGCACTGGTGGCACTGAGCCCCACGCAGCACAGGAAATGCAACGGGGGCCCCGCGTGGGCCCTGCAGACTTGAGAGGCAGCCTTCCGTGTTCCCGCATAGCTCGGTTTCTGGAAATAGTTCAGTGTGGCCAGTAGGGTCTGGGGGTGGGGGTGGGGAGAAGAGGTTGGAGGGGGCCCTGGGGTGGGAGCGGTGGTCTCATTCCAGCCTCACCTGCAGCCTCTGGTCCTCTCCCTCTGGAAAGCCACACCTTGGGCTCGGGGTCCTTTCAGACCTGCTGGGAATGGGTGAGCCGGACCCACTGCGAGGGGCAGGAAGTCCGCAGAGGGAAAGGCTGGTGGGATTCGCTGTTCCATGCAGCACACACCCAGAGAGCCAAGGGCAGTACGAGATGAGGAGTGAGCTCCTCTAGGGGCTTCATGGGGGTCCTCCAGTGGGGGAGCTCATGGTCGGCTTGGGGGAGCAGGGGTAGAGGAGTGGCACCCCAAGCTGCTCTGTGGGTCTGCCTGGCACCCTGGGCTTGCCCACCTTGGGCATCAAGGCACAATGGCCTGTGGCTGGTTCCTGGCTTGCCTCCTTCACTTACTTGCTCCTGATGCGATGTGGGGGTGGGGGTGGGTATCTACCTCTCTCTTTCCTCACGGGGTGCGGTGAAGCCTCATGGATTAACTGAAAAAGCTGAAGTTCCTGTGACCCCCACTTGCTCCGGGAGGTCTGGAAACAGCCCCTGCCGCGGGTGTAGTGTCACAGCCGCCAGGGGGCGCATCAAGGCCATGACTGGAAATGGAACCTAAAGGAACAACAGCCCCTTGCTGCCTTCTGAAGCCCGGGCTGCCAGAGCTGGTATGAATGACAGGCGCGGTATTTGGTACCTGACGGGGGTGCTTTCGGATATGCTATCTCGTTTAATAATCCCCAAGAGGCCTCTGTGTGTGTGTGTGTGTGTGTGTGTGTGTGTGTGTGTGTGTGGCCTGAGCCTTTGGCCTTCCAGCCACCTCGGAAGGAAGCTGTTTATTAAATCCTGCAGGGGGCGCCCGGGGGGCGCAGTCGGTTAAGTGTCCGATTCTTGGGTTTCAGCTCAGGTCATGATCTTACCATTCGTGGGTTCGAGTCCTGCACTGGGCTCTGCACTGACAGTGCGGAGCCTGCTTGGGATTCTCTCTCTCTCTCTCTCTCTCTCTCTCTCTCTGTCTGTCTGTCTCTCTCTCTCTCCCCCTCTCCATCCCTCTCCCTGCCCCTTCCTCTCTCATGCTGTCTCATGCTGCCTCAAAATAAATACATAAACTTAAAAAAAATAAAAAGTAAAATAAAATAAACCCTGCGTGTTTTCAGCAGAGGAGAGGCTGCCTTCCGTCTGGCTGAGTGTGGCTACCTGGGAAAAGGATGGGGAGGGAGGGAAAGAGCCAGGTGGGTGTTGGGGCTGGTGCTTTCTTGGGGGAAGCCAGGAGGGTGAGACTGAAGGAACATGGGTGACTCCCCTCCTCCAGGCCCCCCTCCCCAGTTGGAGAGAACCTCAGGGCCCCTGAGTCAGAAACCCAAAGCGTGACTGGTCAGGCTGGAATGGGGTTTCTCAAACTGGGCACTCCTGACCTTCGGGGCTGGGGCGCTCTCTGCTGGGGCGGAGCCGCTGGCTGTTGCAGGATGCTTAGCCATCCCCACCCCTACCCACCTGGCGCAGGTCTGGTGTGGGGGAGGGCGGGGTGAGAGAAAAGGCGCCATCCCCCAACTCCACCTTCAGGGACAGGTAAGACGGCAAACCGCCACCTGCCCAGAGAGTTCATTGATGGAGTAAATGGATTCCAGTCATTTTTAGAGAGGCCACTGGCAGCCAGGCACTGTGATGGGTGCTTTCTCTGTCACAGCAACATCGTTCAGGACAAGTCTGTGTCACTCCAGCTTTGTGCCAGCGCCCCCACCCTGCACAGGGGTCTCAACACAGAAACCAGATCCTTTCGATCTCTGTTCCCATCTCAGGGAACTCCCAGACTAGCAGGGAAGGCAGTGATGCGTCAGGGCTGTGTGTCCAGTAGTGTTTCTCCATGTGGGACTGGGGAGGGGGGGATGGGGGACTAACCCAGGCTGGGGCTAGGGCGGGCCCAGGGAAATCCTCCAGGAGGAAGTAACCATGACGCCGATTCATAAGAGAGAAAACCCACCCAGCACCCTCGGAGCAGCCTGCCATGATGTGCAAAACCTCAAGGCAAATGCGTTCCAGGGGGGCTGGAAGGAGGAAGCAGTCCAACCGGGTGGCATCAATCCAAGAGGTCTTCCTGGAGGAGGCACCCGTGACATAGGATGGGAAGAAAACTGTTTCTGGAGACTGACAGTCTCAAGTTCAGACCCTGTGTCTGGCTGGGAGACGTTGAGCCTCAGTGGCATCTCTGAGCCCGTCTCTATCACAGAGGGACATTATTTGCTCCTGCCAAGGCTTCTGGGCCACTGTGCCAATTGTGCGGAGCCTGCACAACCGTCCTTGGCTGCCCTGCTTATGAGAAACCAGAAGATATGACGACCGAGGAGCGGAAAGTGCTTAGCCCAGCAGCTGGCTCTGTAACTGTTAATTGAATGTGAGTCCAGGGCAGGAATTAGGGGTGGATTTGCAGAGCCACAGCCTGGAGGAGAGCTGGCCAGCCTCAGTGGCGGGGTCCTCCCTCCCCAGCGCTGGTTGAGACAGGTAGAGGGCACCTGCCTGGGCTTCTCCGGCGGGGGCACCAACTGATGACACCTCCTCACAGCCCCTGCCTCCCTCCACTGGCTCCTCTCAGTCCGTGAACTGCTTCCAGTGTCCAATCTGCTACCGTAAAAAGGATGGATTAGACGCCGTCTACCAGTGAGGAAAATAATATCTGGAGAAAGGGAATCTATCTAGAGTGTAAAGGACAAGTACCCCTCCTATATATCAACGTGTGCTGGGGTGAGGGGACGTTGGAGTGAGAAAGAGGAAGGGCACAGTCCCTTCAAAGTAAGGGACAGGGGCCAGCCTATCGGCTTGTATATATCTTGCATTATGCAGCGGGAGAGAGAAAATCAATAGAGCTGTCAGCAGTTCAGTGCGTTCACACTGCAGACGTCCCCATCTCAGGATGCTCCAGACGGATGCTCCAAATTAAAAACCAGGGGAGGGGGAGAGGGGGCTGAAGGGATGGGAGATAAACACCCTGGCTGGCCAGAGGGAAGGAAAGGATGCGGCTGAGGATCTGGGAAAATGAAAGTCCATAAATCCCGAGGCCCAGGGAGCATGTTGGGTGAGAGTGACAGAAGACCCTTCCCTCGGCAGTGATGTCCTGGGTCTGGGGTCCCCTCTGCCAGGAAGGAGCCCAGATCTCTTGTATTAGCGGTGTTAATGGAGACCGGGATGGGGGAAGGGGCGGGGGCGGGGGGCAGGATGGCACGGATAACACCCTCGGAACCTGGGGTGTGCATGCGTGGGGGGGGGGTCCTGTGTGCTGGGGGCGGGGCCAGGGGGCAGTGCTTTGCTCCCTAACTGCTCCCTCCCAAGAAGCTCTTGCCTCCTTAGCTCCCCGACACCCCCCCCCGTGCCCACCTCCCCACTCTGTCCTTGCTTCAGCCCCTCCTTCCAGCCCTTGGATGGCAAGCCAGAGGGGGAGCCTGAGGATGTCCCCACGTCCTTCCCGGAGCTGGCCAGCTGCTGTGGAGGCTTCTGGAAGGCCATGGGCTAGTGGGAGAAGCGCCCCCCGCCCTTGCCTGTCCCCACCCACGCACCCCGCGTGCTCCCCCAGGACCCACCTGCCCAGAGAGGGCTGACAGAAAAGAAGCCAGAGCCAGCCCCCAATGCGGGGGGGGGGGGATGGTGCTTGCTCGGGGAGAGAGTCACCTCCCACCACCGCTGTCCCCCCGCCAACCTTGCGCCTCACCCTCGAATCCATCCACCTTGCATGCTTCCAGGTCCCAAAGAATGGGTAATGGGGGGATAACTGTAGTGAAGGAACTGGTTTTGAAGGTGCAGGCAGGTGCATGAACCAGGAGGGAGCTGGGTGGGAGGGGGCCATGCGGAGGGAGGGGGCCGTGCGGAGGGAGGGGACCGTGCGGAGAGGAGGGGGTCATGCGGAGAGGGGGGACTGTGTGGAGGG